>NC_137867.1:32977609-33355109 GCF_963924005.1 Protomyctophum bolini | reverse complement strand
AGAGAGAAGAGAAAGAGGAATAGGGAGAGAGAGAAGAGAAAGAGGGATAGACAGGGACAGACAAAAGAGGGAAAGACATTGCGTTCATGATTTGCGGCATTTTTGTTAAAAACAGGCCACTTATGAAGACTTTACTTGTCAATCTTTGACAATCGGGATGGAATATGATAAATCAAACAGATCTGTCTTGATCACATGACTATAGAGATAATTTGTACCGAATTGTGTGAAATTTGGATAAAATCTGATGGCGTAATATAAAATAAAATGTTTTACATAAGTCGGCCTCCTGGTGACGCTATAAAAGGCATGTGAAAAATGCTGTTTTTTCCATGGCCTTTGGGGAGCATGCATCCATGTTATATATGTTTTACACAGATCAGTGCAATTATGGTAAAAACATGAATCTCCCTGTTTTAGCGCCACCATGATGCTTATTTAAACATTTTCAAGTGGCATTTTTCTCCTGCAAAAGATTTAGAAGCCAATCAGGAATATGAAAAATCAGAATGCCACGTTTCGCTTAATGACCAAAGAGATACTGTGTACAGATTTGCTAGATGTTTGGACAAAATCTCTAAGAGTACTCTCAGAAAATGTGTTTAGCAAAAATGGGCCTCCTGGTGGCGCTATAACAGGCCCATGTGAAACATTTGAGGCAGAGGTGCAGAACATAGTATTTGCCACGTCTGTTGGCCTGGCGGAGACAATGAAAGAGGGCTAGACAGAGCAGTAGAGAGGGCAAGAGACAGACAAAGAGAGGGGGAGAGACAAAAGAGACAGAAGGATAGACCGGGACTAGTCTCTCGAGACAGACTGTTGACTTGCATCAATTCAAATTCAAAGGAAAAGAGGGTGCTGTTTAACTTTTCTTTTTTGATGATGGGTTCTCAGATTGGACGGAGACAAACAAGAGAGAGAGTGGCAGACAGACAGACTGGCTGAAAGAAAGCGAGGAATAGATAGAGGGGATGGATCTGCAGAGGGAGAGACAGAGAAAGGGGATAGGCACTAGAGTGACTAGACAGCAGTAGAGAGGAGGGAGAGACAGAAAGAGACAAAGAGGGGAGGAGAGGGACAGACTAGAAAAATATAGATTGAGAGAAACGGAACAGGAACAGAGAGATATAGACAGAGAGAGACAGAAGACAGAGTGAGAGAGAGCTAGAGACATTGAAGGAGAAGGATAGAGAGAGAAACAGAGAGGGGCATAGACAGAGCAACAGAGGCAGGAGAGAGAGGTAGACATAAACAGGAAGACAAGAGGCAGAGAGAGTGGGAGAGAAATAAAAGAGTGGAAGACAAAATGATCAATGTGAGGGTAACACTTCCCATACAGTGAATGCGCATTTTGCAGGTACGTGCGTGTGTGTGTGTGTTGAGAAAGGATGACGAGAGAGAGACAGGCCGAGAAAGAAAGATAGATATAGACTGGAAGGGTGATACTGTAGATGGAGAGAGAGACAGTGAGGGAGAAACAGAAAGAGAGGGATATATAGAAGAACTACAGGGCAGGAGAGACAGACAGAAAAAATTAGACATTGGGGAGATAGAAATGGGGACAGAGAAAGTGAGAGAGGATAGAGAGCAATAGACACAGAGAGGGATAGACACAAAGAGGCACAAAGGGCCCTTTGGGCAGAGAGACTGATAGAGATAGACAGAAACAGGAGAAAGAGAGACAAGGAGGGTAGAGAATGAGCTAGACGGAAGGAGACAGACTGATCTATAATAAGAGATTTAGAGAGAAACGTGGACAAATACAGAGAAAAAGACAGAGTAGACAGACAGACAGACAGACATGGAGAGAGAGGCAGGCAGAGAAAGTCACTGCATGGGATAGAGAGAATGAACTAGAGGGGAGAAAGACAGAAAAAAGACATTGAGGGAGACAGATGTGTACAAAGACAGAGAGAGATAGTGAGGGAAAGGGAGCAATAGGCAGGGAGGGACACAGAGAGAGAGAAAAACAGACAGAGAACTAGAAGGGAAAAGAGACAGAGTGAGGTAGACAAAATGAGAGAGAGAAGCAGGGATGAAGACAGAGGGACATACAGTAAAAAGAGACACAAAATTTTCTGTGCTAATAAAAGGTGATGGTACGAGACAGAGCAAGAGAGAGAGAGATACTGAGCGAGAGGGATAGACAGAGACACAGCAAGAGAGAGAAACAGACAGGGAGAGGGATATATAGATAAAGAATAGTGGACAGATTGAGACGTAGAACTATAAGGAAAATGAGAGACTGAGGGAGGGAGAGAAATTGGGGCAGAGAAAGAGATAAAATATGAATATATACTTCTTCATGAATTAATTTGTCAACTTATGTTATTATCTTTAAAAAAAACTCATCTTTTCACCATGACCATGTAAGATGACAACTGAATTCATGTGATATAAGCCCGAGCTGAATTAAAACAGTTGCATCGTGTTTAGACAAGCCGATTTGTTGGACCACAATTCTCCATTCATTGTCAAAGGCATTTAATGTTGGTGTTAGGACAAAATAGCCGATTTGCTCGTCCACATATGACGTGAATTCCCCTTTCATTGTCAATGGCAAATGTTACACGAGTTAAAACACATTTCCTGCCGGCATGTTTTCGGGCACCTTACCTCAGTCTGCCAGGCAAAAACTACAAAATGACTACAAATCGCGGATCCTTCGACCAGCCATCTTAAACCGGAAGTAAGAGCGCATCTGTGGGCACGGTGGCACAGTTGGTAGTGCTGTCGCCTCACAGCTAGACGGTCCTGGTTTCCCGCTGGGGACGCTGTGGGCACTGGCGGCGTGTTCCCTCCTCCGCGTCATCAGTGCCCATACCCGAGGCGGGGGTTGGCGATAGGGCCTTTCTGTGTGGAGTTTGCATGTTCTCCCCGTGTCCCCTAGGGTAGATACCCTCACAAAAACATGCCGTAATCCTGGTCTCTAAAACTACCTCCCCCTGGCCAGCCGGGGCGCCCGATTGGAGGGGAAAGGAACTGTCCCTTCCACGCGTTACGTCCGGCCGGGGAAATTCCCCTCTGTCAGGTGAAAAGAAGCAGCTTGGACTCCTCATGCATAGAAGGAGGTTAGTCCGCTGCCCCCCCAGGTTGGCAGAGGAAGTGTAGCGCCCAGGATTACATTAGATAATTGGCACTGAGTGAAAAGAAAACTGTGTTACAAAATCGTGGGATAAAAAAAGAAAAAAAGAGCGCATCCTGTCCGTCGCTCAATCGAGTCGGAAACTAGCATGCAAGACGATAATATGCTAACCGGAGCGATGCGCCAGCCTTTTATTGGCATCCTAAGAGCATACTTCTGATCTCACCAAATCAGAGGATTAGATATACTCCGCTGAAGATCGCGACCATTATGGGGCTCTATGGAGATCGGATGACCGTCTTTCGACTGTTTTTGTTTTCTCTCGTTCGTTTCAAGATGGATGCCGTTTCAGGTTATAGGCGGGTGCCATAAGAGGCCTGTAGTAAAGTAGTGTTATAACTGTCACAAGACGGGTATGGCAGGTAAGAGATAACCTTTTGAACCCGGGACAGGAATGGCGGGAAATGTGTTTTAAAAGAGCTGTTTATAGAAGTGAATGGGAAATCGAGTGGCAAAGTGACTTGGCAAAATTAGTTTAATGTTGTTTAACACAATCAGATAGGACTTTTCTGTTTGGATGTATGGGCTATGAAGGCCCAGAAAAGTAGTTTTTTGCCACACAGTAGACAAAATGGGGTCTGAAATGTGAATGTGCATGTTTGGATGTAGTACATTTGTGCATATGCGTGTCAGTGTATTGTGAATGCATACACACATTCATGGACTGAATTGATTGAATACTTTATTTACAGTTTGCGAAAAGTACAGAGGTACAGATATACAATAACGCTAAAAGGATAACACAAAGGGGGTTTGTTTCCATTGTGGTCCTATGAAAGGAATACAAGGAAATAGAGAGAGGGAGAGGAGTTGAAACAAAGATGGAGACATATAGAACTAGAGACGGAGACAAAACAGTCACACTGGTAATATTCCCTGAATTGTGTGTGCATGGTTGCATGTCCGTATGTCACGCATGTTAACATATACGTGAGTGTGAGAGAGGGCAGAAAAAAAGATTGAAAGAAAGAGAGAAGGAAAAATGGACATGGAGAGAGACAGAGTGAGAGAGGCAGAAAAAAAGGAACAGAAAGAGACTGAGAGAGAGAGAGCGTGAGAGAGAGGGAGTAGACATTTGAATGCACACAGTACTGTGAGTGTTCATAACCACAGATGTGGTGACCTCATCAGAAAAAAATGCACTGTGTCCTATTGCTCTGGAGGAGTTAACGGGTCACACAGCAAAATTAATGATCATTAATATCAAGCCAGTGTTGAATAACAGGAAATTCTCACCACTCATCAAGCTTTACTGTTTTAGCGCAAATCCTGGTATACTGTGCATCTATCTAGTCTAGAAATGAATCACCATTAATATTAATCCGTGACAGGAACTCTTCAAACTGTATGTAGGATATAGTGGCTGGTTGTCAAAGTGGGGTCCGGGGATGCCTTAGGGGTCCTTGAGGGGGTTCAAAATGAGGAACTGTTTTAAACACCTACTATATTTTATTTTTGGCACAAAATGTTTTCATATGGGGTTCGCAGCCCAATATTAATGTGGGGTCTTTGACGTGAAAAGGTTTGAGAACCGCTGGGATACAGTATAGCACTTTTTCTCAATATGGGGTCTGGGGACCGCCAGGGTTCCAAATGGGCCCTCATGGGTTTGGATCCTCACGGGTCCATTTGTACACCCTCAGAGTTATATAAACACATAGGATTGGACAGTGTAGATTGGGGTATCAAATGGGGGTTCGTGACCTAAATACCTAATGCTTATCAAACTGGGGGTCCTTGAAATTAAAAAGGTTTTTAGAATCATTGGGATATAAGAGGTCGTTAGACTGAGCCTGTAGAAAGAGGCAGCAGCAAGGGGAGGGAATAGAAAGAGAGGAGTAGTGGAGCTGTGCTTTAGAAGCCCAAGGAGGGTAGAAAATAGACAAAAAACTAAAGATCTTCGAAGGATTTTTTTCTTGTGGTTTCACGACAATAATAGAGCATTACCCCTTGCATACAGTATTTCACCTAATTATACTATGTCATACGATACAACAATGTGGCTTGCCAAAAATAACAGGAAACGCCTATTTTATTTTACAACTATTCAAAAATCTTGACAGATGTTCTCTTATGGGGGTCCCTGGCACAAAATGTTTTCAAATGGCGTCCGCAGGCCAATAGGCCTACATATCAATTTGGGGGTCCTTGACATTGCATGAACATTTTTGAGAACCAGTGACTGGGATATAGCACTGTTGTGTTTCTCAATGTCGGGTCTGGGGACCACCAGGGTACATTCGGTTCCATTCCATTTGTACACTCCAAATGGGCCTTTATGGGTCTGGATCCTCACAGGCCCATTTGGTGCTATTTGTACACTCAGAGACAGTTAAATAAACACTGGAGATATCACAGTGTAGTTTGTCGTTTCTGTGTCAAATGGTGTCCATGGCCTAATGAATATTAAACTGGGGGTCCTTGAAATGAAAAGGGTTTAGAATCACTGGCATATAGAGTTTGCACCCAAGCAGAAATACAGGCTCTGCTTCATTACATTAGGTCTTGTCTAGCCCCACTAGTCTAGCCCAGACAAGTCTAAACGCACAGCTTCGAGTTGGGGGGGTTCTGTGCTCTGAAGGATGGCCTCGGGTCAGCCAGTTCACCCAGGCTATAGGACTAATCTCAGTGGGGGTGGGCCGTAACTCTGATTCCTGTTGGGGCAGCCCCATCATCTGATTCTACCCCAGGTGTCAGCTCAGCTCCTTCCCAATGACATGCTAGGCCTCATGTTTATGCTCACTCATGAATGCATTGTTTTATAGGTTCATCCTGTGAGATATGTGGATGTGGGATGTTATCGTTTGTTCGATGTTATCGTTTGATGCGTATGCGCCGTGCCAGCATATGACGTAATGATTACTTGTGCTTGATATGGCAGTGATGTCATATATACATAGGGGCATTACCTTTAATCCTCCCGAGACTAAAACATATCGTCATTACGTCACCATCGAAAACCAATTACACCCTGGCATTGGGTTCTTTAATCCACATCTTTATTACGTCATCATTGAGAGCTAGTTATACCAGTTATACCCTGACGTCATATCTGCTACGATACATACGCTTCAAACGGGGTATACGCAAAGTAACCACAGTATACCGCTAAGCAATTACAAATTACATAGAGGCATTTCCTTCAATCGGTCGACAGTACTTGCGCGCTCTGCTTGTGCACTAGTAGGCCATTTCTACTTGTGTGCAATGCGCAAGCAAGCACTCGACAGAGTGCAGTTCAATCTGAGGTGGAAATCCATCAGTTGACATATATGAAAGTATTCTTGAAATTGTGGCCTATTTGTCTATACTCAATTGTAGTATAGATATATATAGTACAGAATGTAGGGCCTATACTGGGTATATACTGTATATATATTATGTATATATATATAAACAGTCTTTTAAAAAATCACTGTTTTTTAACAAATACATAACAAATAGGCCACTATATACAGTGTATATGACATGTCACTTTCTTCCAGTTTTAAACACAAAATTGTGTTCCATGTGCATTCAAACTTAAGATATTTTATTTAAAAAAAAGGTTGTTGGGCTCCATACTGCAACTCCTATTTTAAGAGTGCGCAAATACACCACCCTCTAGATCTCTACAACTGACGCCATTTCACAGAAATTCCAGACAACTGGCGCCGACTAGCTCTGCCTCCAAGACGGACATGAGGAATAGGACACACCCTTGGTATGCTATGGTTGCTTGTGAAAGGTAGAAACCAGCTTACGAAAGAAAGAAAAAAAGCTGATCTGCAAGCCCACAGGGCGTTGGGTGCGACGCATTGTGAGCTTGTAGATCTGATATTTTCGTCACGCTACACCGTCGTACGACGGCCTATAAATTGGGCAGTACACTCTACCAGTGCTGCAGTCTCAAACTTACAGCCTCTAAAAAATCTTTTACACAACCAACCATTTTCGCTTCGGCTTCTTCCCTAAAACCGTTTTGTTTTTTTCTCCAAGTTGAACCCCCCTCTGCATTTCATTGTGCGCTCTCCTATTTTTAAAACACATGCATTGAGGAAAATACTCGGAGGCACCAGCAAGGCGAGCTACAGCTCTCTCTTTTTCCAAGCGCTGGTTCCTGATCCTCCTCTTTGTTGTGGTCTATGCATGCCTGCTCTAGTCACATGACTGCGTTTCTATGGCAACTCGGGTTTGAGTAATCATTTGCGTTACGACCTTTATTCCCTTGAGGAAAGGGGAGGGGGAGGTTAGACTGAGCCTGTAGAAAGAGGCAGCAGCAAGAGGAGGGAAGAGTAGTGGAGCTCTGCTTTAGAAGCCTGCAAGGAGGGTAGAAAATAGACGAAAAACTAAAGATCTTCGAAGGAAAAAATGTTCTTGTTGGTTTCACGACAATATGGAGTTTTACTCCTTGCCTATTACATAGTATTTCCCTATTATTATACCCACTGTCGTGAAAGAGAACAAAAGCCTAATTATACTTATTATAATTGTTACACGACAATGTGGCTTTTTTCTTTTTTGTATCCGTTTTATTTTCAGCAAGCGACACTGCCTTACCAAGAAGTATAAATTAGGCTTAACGATGGAACAATACAAAGAAACCAACCGCCAGGCTGCAGCACAATCAGCCTGTGAATGTTGTTCTGGGCTATGAGCTTCATCTTTAATTCCAATGTCTTTGGAGTTCTGCCTCACTAGTTAGTTGAGGAGAACCAGTTTGGGTAGATAGAGGGATAGAGAGAGAGAGAGAGTATGTATGTTTCATAAGGGCCTGTCCACACCCCCTCTTCATACTGCTCTGAGGGGAAAGCTCCACACTGCCACATGTGCAAGTCTCAGCAGAAACACATTCTGTATGTTCCTGTTTCTTGCTCTCCTGACTACGTTGTCATGGTTACCGAGCCAGTCCACCACGGAAAGGCAGAGCTTCACTCTCCCTCCCCTCTCTCTCTCTCTCGCTCTCCCCCTCCCTCCCTCTCTCCTTCTCCACTGTTGGGTGATTCAACTCATCAGTTGGGTTGTGTCTTGTCTATCTCATCTCCTCGCCAGTTTATCCCACCAAATATCCTAAATGGAGTTTCTCCGTGTTGCAGCCCAATTTGGTTTCAATTTAGAGGAATGGGATAATTGTACAGTATGTGGTTGCGCATTTATGTGTGTGTGTGTGTGTGTGTGTGTGTGTGTGTGTGTGTGTGTGTGTGTGTGTGTGTGTGTGTGTGTGTGTGTGTGTGTGCGTGCGTGTGTGCCTGAGACTGGGGTGTGTCTTACCAGCAGAGTGGGGGTGATCCAGCACTGACAGGAGGTGGGCTCGACTGGGGGGTTGGTGATAGACACTATGGGGGTTGTGTGATGGAGGTAGCTCTGGCTGCTTCCAGGTGCCTGTGAGTGGGGCTGAATATGAATGAGGGGGCCCCAGTTCTCCAGAGATGGCGGTTGGGGAAGGAGCTACTAAACCAGAGACCAGTAGAGCCTGCCTGGTTGAGAGGCCCCCACAAGCTGCTGACAGGAGCTGCAGCTAGCCATCACGTTAATTAGCGCTTTTACTCTAGCAGCGCCGAATAAGGGGGAGTGGGTTAGAGGGATGTGGGGGTGGTATATGACTCATAGACACAGTATGGTTTATTCATGATGGAGGAAGGGGTTTGTGTGTGTGTGTGTGTGTGTGTGTGTGTGTGTGTGTGTTTGTGTGTGTGTGTGTGTGTGTGTGCGCGCGCGCCTGTACGAGTGAGTGCATGTGTGCATGCATGAGAGAGAGAGCGAGAGCAAAGAGAGCACAAGAAAAAGGGAGCAAAAAGAGGGAGTCGACAGTACTGTGTGTGTGTGTGTGTGTGTGTGTGTGTGTGTGTGTGTGCGCACACGGGTCCTCGCGTACACGCGCATGTGTGTTGCCTTCGTGGATCACTGATTGGCACCGACCCAAGATATTATGTCTTGAACATAATACCAGCCATTCATTGTCATTTCACCCCCCCCCCCACACCCCCCAAAAAAATAAACTAAAAAACAGCAATTTTACGAAGCATGCATTTAAAAATAATTCTGTTATAAACTTGCAATTATCAAAAATGTAAATGCACACATTTCAACATGAATCAGTTTTATTTTTATTTCACATATGTTGATATGTTAGCTCATACAATGTTCATTTCCGCTTGTGCTACCAACATATTATCGATCGCAGGCTTTTGAGGCCTGTCTGGGAAGCGTCAGCCTGATGAAATGGGTTAAGGGTTCCTCTCTGCTTCGTGACCTGACCTTGTCTCCTCAGCTCCAGCTCCTGACAGTGATCCTCAGCCCCCGAGGGAGAACCCACTGGATCAATAGATTGGACTTTTACCCACACCAATCACTGTGGACTCCATAGCCTAGGTCAAGAGCCAGGGAAGAAGAGGTATGGTGGTGATAACAATATGCTAGAAACAAGGGTGGTTTTCCTCCTTGGTTGACATGGTGTTGTTGCTTCGTTCCATGTCTACCTATTTCATGTCAGAATGGGAATATGAGAATAGGAAAGAAGGTGTGTGTGTGTGTGTGTGTGTGTGTGTGTGTGTGTGTGTGTGTGTGTGTGTGTGTGTGTGTGTGTGTGTGGATGTTTGTGTTGTGTATTGGGGTACAATACAGCTACGCAATTGTCTAATTGCATCCTCTTATCATTAGTGACAACCGTGACCTCTGTTATTGGCATATCTGCATTTTGCCTGCACCACAGAGCCCGCACTGCACAAGCCATAGCATTTTTCGCACAAGACTGGCATGGCCCATGCCTCATAAATACAAACACAATCTATCCTACACCTCCTGACTGCAGGACAGGACTCCACACATATCTACCCGCGGAGCATAGCCCATTTGCATACATATTAAAGTGACGCCTCAGAAAAAAGGAAGAGAGAGAGAAAGGGGGGTGGGGGGGCAGAGAGGGAGGGAGGGAGGGAGATAGAGAGGGAGGGAGGGAGGGAAAAAAGAGAGCGGGTATATGCAAACAAGGCTTTCATCTAATATGCAAGACCCGGCATTGCTCCAGCATAAATCTGCATCTGTGCTCAGGCAAGAGAGCGGAGCCCATTTGACAGTAAATGGGCTCGGGATGGCTGTCAGATGCACAGGGGAACACTGTGTTACCCTACAGAGCATGGGGCTATTGATCAGTATGGCATGTCAAATATACCAAGCACTGCAGAGTAACAATAGTCAAACCTAAGCAAAAACCTATGGTCCGGATTAGACAAAAGTGACTAATAGGGGGATTGAGAAGGGCATGCTTGGAAATGTGAAATATTCACACATGGACATGCTGGCATAGCATTAATGTGTTCAAAATTACTATAAATGTCCCTTGTTTCAAGTGAAGTTAAACACATTGAATATTATGGCCTATTTTAGAGCGTTCTCAAAACCCTCATTGAAATTTACGTGATACAGCCAAAAGTAGTTTAGCGAACGTTAAGTATTAACACAGCAAAGTGCTCAAGTAAAACTTTACTTACTGTCTTCAGATTTTGGAGTGCTGCCATAAGCTCTGGGTTTCCCCTAACTCTGTGAGTATTTCATGTTGGACACCCTTGAACTCCCTTTCCTGTTTTCCTGCCTGAGCATGTCGCATTGAAGCACGCCATTCTGTCTGTACAGGTGATCTTACGCACAGGAAATGGAAACTCTGAGTGTGTGTGTGCTCTTGCGTGAGTGTGTGTGTGTGTGTGTGTGTGTGTGTGTGTGTGTGTGTGTGTGTGTGTGTGTGTGGGTGCATGCGTGCGTGCGTGTACACGCACGCATGCATGCATGTGTGCAAGTTCATGCATGTGGGTGTGTTGGGAGGGGGGGGGGGCTGAAACAGGATATGTCGGGAATAATACAAAGCACAAAAAGTGTCACATGATCTGAAACACAGGGTTGATTTATTTGGCTTCAGAAAGAATCTGTTGCATGTGGTTTGGAGGAGAGAATGTTTTCCTTCTTTGCTCTCAGTGTGCTCAGACACAACACATGGAAACATTTTCTGAGAGGCCGTGGGTCTGCGAAAAAAAGAAAAGAAAAGCTCCAGACATTTTATTTCTTTTCCCTCTTTTCATTGCTTTTTTGGGACTTTTTTCCCCTGTAACTGATTGAATTACATACATCTGTTTGCCATGTGTAGAAGTATTTCCCTAATAAATATTTGTGATGTATTCCAGGTTACAATGTACATTAATTAGTCATCATGTAAATAGTTCAGTTTCACAGAAAGAGAACTTTAGGAGTGGTATGCGAGGTTGTAGACACTTTGCAGGTTTCACACGAAGCATGTGTGCAAGGGACGTATCAATGGACATCCTATTTACAGCCTCCATTTCAATCCGTAATAAATACACTTCCACTCACAAGAGACAGTTGCATGTCTGCTCTATTGTCTGCCATAAATATGCTGGAAGGGTTGGTTAAATATTGATAACACCAATTTTCTGCATCCCCCAACACCCCCACCCTATACTCCAACTGCCCCACCCCTTCTACCCACCGCCACCACCACCACTACCACCATCACACACACGTGTAAACACACACACACACACACACACACACACACACACACCCTCTTTCTCTCTCTCTCTCTCGCGCTCTCTCTCTCTCTCTCTCTCTCTCCCTCCATCTATCTCCCGGTTATTTCACCCTCACAGCAACCTTGCTTATGCATATTGCATATGTAAATAAAGCACCCCGGCTCTGAAGTAATTGTGTGCATCTTCACAACCACATATCTCAGTTTTGTATTTAAGAGGACACATCATGGAAGGCCTAAATTCTTTGTTTATAGTTGTGATTCCTCTTTGCTGTTACACCCCCAAAAAAACTAAAAAATACTTTGTCAAACTAAGTACTACAAGCACTTTTTTTTAGGGTTGAGGAAAACTCTGTTCAGTGGCGGTGACTGGTTTGTCTAATAGTAAGCTAAATAATCTTTATTGGTAATATACCAATTATACTAATATAATTAAACCCATATGAAATGCAATAACTCATATAGGTGTTGTCACTTTAGAGTCTAAAGTCACATCCAGGTGTTGAAAAAAAAAAGATGTCTAAAGTTTAGACATCTTTTTTTTTTATATAGGAGACATTTATGACCATCCTCACTTGAGGAACAATTTCCAGTTTAATTTTCCCTGTTTTGAGCTGAGTTAAATGGGAGGGCTAGTACTGTTGACCAATGAGTGTCCAGCAATGTTGCCACACCCAGTCAGTCTCTGTGTTGAGGTATATGGTCTATCTATACATTTAGAAACGGGTTACTCCACGAGTTAGTTACTTACTATTATCTCTTACTTACTAAAATGTCTTCTTAACGATGAAAAGATTCTACCAACATAGTGTGAATGAAAAAACAAATGCAAATACATATACAGTGTGTGAATTAAACATACAGCAACTGAAACTACCTTTTGTGTCCCAAACTAACTAAAACCAGTAAGATGCCCTGAGGGCGAGAAGGGCGCTGAAACAACAGGTCTGGGAATGCCCATATATGGATTTTGATAAAAAAAAATTTTTTATGTTTTTTGGGCGGGTAGGGCTTAAATGTGTGCTAATTAGTAAGGCCAGGCGGAGTTAGGGCCCAGGTAGGGCCGGGCGCGGCATGCACTAATAACTTTGGGGCAGGCCCGTCTAGAGTTTGAATGGACAGGTATCAATCAAAAGGGAGACATCGAAGAGGAAGGACGGATCACCATGGAATGTCAGAACTGACCGTAGATCTCCATACATGGAGATCTAAGGGTTTTAGGTTTGAGGTCAGATGTAGATTTGCTGGCCAGCTCCATATATGCAGATCTAGGTGATAATCCAGTCTTCTCCTTGTATAGCTATCCAGGGTTTGATGAGGTCAGTGTCGTGATTTTCCTATATGGAGACTGCTATATATGGAGCATGTCACAAGGCGTGACGGACTGACGGACATATATGGAGCGCGTCACAAGGCGTGACGGACGGACTGACTGACAGGTTTTTGCAGGTTTTAAATATGGTGGCAATCAAATACTTAACATCAAGTAGGCTATTATACTTTTACTATTACTTTTACTACTATACTTTTTCATGAGAGCATGGAAGTAGAAGGCAGCAGCATAAAGAACCACAAGTGAACATAGTATTTTTGAGCAGTGTCTACTGCCTACTCCCTGTATGTATGTATATGTACAGTGTTCATGTATGTATGGCCGCTTAAGTACGGCAATAATGCTGGGTGACCTAAAGTGTCACTGTTGAGCAGCCTAACACACACTCAAACAGTCAAACACACAGACCACTGCAACACACACACACACTGCAACACTCAGTTCAGACGGGTCAGATATTTAACACATGCTTAGATAGATGTTCATAAACAAGAGCTTTCTGCACCTGGCAGTTATGACTGAGTCATTCTTGTTTTTTAATCATTGGTTTTGGAAACATGATGTTTTTTAGGACATCCTCTGAAAATGTAACACAATTAAAACTTAAATGACATACCAAAAAAAAGGGAAAGATTGTAAACCGATATATTTTTTTCATATTAACATTAGAAACAATACCTCAGTAAATACAACTACAATTTGCACACTAATAGCCCTGCGCAATGCCATTCACACTAAATTCCTGAAAGGGCCTACATTAGCAGACTTGCCATGCTTGTAGCCATGCCATTTTGTACACTTGTAGCCATGCCAGGGTACAGTATTACCAGGACATGGAAACCATAATAGTGGTTGTCCTCCTGATTCACCTATTTGGCAGGAAATCAAAGTCACATCCAGGTGTTGAGTGTGATGTAAGCCATCTGTGTGTTTACACACAAACAGATGTGGGGCATGGATGACAGATCATCCCTCAACGAAGAGCACTTACCTCGCAGATTTGAGTGCAATGACAGTTTTTTCCGTGATCTGTGGGAGTCCTAATGACATCATACTCAGGTGCAGACAATGCACTAATAATAGTGTGTGTGTGTGTGTGTGTGTGTGTGTGTGTGTGTGTGTGTGTGTGTGTGTGTGTGTGTGTGTGTGTGTGTGTGTGTGTGTGTGTGTGTGTGTGTGTGTGTGTGTGTGTGTGTGCGCGCATGCGTGTGTGCGTGCAAGTGTACATTTGTGTGTAAATGCAAAACTCAAGACTGCATAACTCTTAACATGTTTAAAATGGCCTCTTCTAGAAGTTGTATTGTTTTGCATACATAATTGGTTGACAATATAGTGCAGTTTAGTGTATTCTATAACCTATTCACTATTCCAGTGAAACTTTCTTTAGTGTTCCCCTGCTCCAATATTCTTTCAGCTGGACCTCTTCACAAGGGCAAAGCCATTTTATTTGTACAGCACATTTCAACAACAAGGCAATTCAATGTGCTTTACACAGAACATCAAGCAAAGGAAATTCGGATTCATAAAACAAAATAAGTAAAAATTAACAAATACAAAGAAAGAAAAATAACTCAATCAAAGGCAGAGGCAAACAGAAATATCTTTAGTGTTAAGAAAAGTAAATAAGAGCAGCAGACCAGCAGTTTTCTTGGAGTTTGTTCCAGAATCCAGATGGTGCAAAAAAACTAAATGTGCTAAATGTGACCTGAGACCTGAGAGATCTGGATAGTTCATGAATCACAAAGATTGATTTCTGCTGTGAATTCATTTCTGATCTTGTGCGATACAAGATCAGAAATTAATTCACAGCAGAAATCATTCTTTGTGATTTTGACACATTTTTTGATGTTGTCTTCTGTGTGTGCACGCCATTCAGTTTTCTTATTTTAATTGTTTAGCTTTCTTTTTGAGGGGCGCTAGCATGGCTAATGCTTGCATGGCTTTCCGAAATTATTATTTTAATGATTGTTTAGACTTTAGAGCCTAATAATTCAAAATCACACCTGTGTGAAGTAAGGGGCGCTCTTATCATAATACACCATCATACATTATCTAATTCTGGCCAATCACAATTTGCGTCCTAACTTTTCCATCTTCACATTTATCTTCAATGTTTGTGTTTACAAACCCGGAAAGCTGGGCATAGGAGGGCCCTAAAAAATAACCGGTTGCCATCCAAGTCTATGGACTTTAATGTGGACTTTTCTTTAGGGTAGTTATGATCTAAGTTTTGCTAGCCAAGTCTATGGACCTGTTTTTTCATTGGCATATAGGCCTACCGGTATTTAAAAATCTAAAAAGTGTACATTGGTATCTAGATTTAACTGATATGTATGAATGTGGAATACATTGTTCATTAACAATACCACACACACACACACACACACAGTAACGCACACACACACACACACACACACACACACACACACACACACACACACACACACACACACACAAAACTTTCCTATTTAGTTTTGGGGTGGAGTACCCCAAAGTACCCCTAGGGGTAGCAGTACCCCATCTGAGAAACACTGCTCTATTCTATCACATTTGTTTCTATTCTGTTCTTCTGTTTTCTGTTCTGTTTTGTCCATTTCTATTCTGTACTGTTGGATTATATTCTATTTTATTATATATAAAACACTGACAGTTTTCTGGGCATTAAATGATTAAATCGTGTAGAAGCTATTTTGTGAAATGCAGCATGCCCACTCCTATGTGCATCCTGAATGAGGCTAGTAGTGATATTTGCTTATAACAGAAGCGCCGCCTCCTTCCTATTGGACAATGTGTATTTGAAGGCGTGGCGAGGAAAGATGAGAGTTGCAAATCCATGCCCTTACTGGGAAGACATGGAGCGCTATGAGCACAGTCTACACGAATCGAGTGGAAATCTCAGCTAACATACACATTTCTTCGAATAGGAATAAGTATTTTAAGAGAGTAAGAGATAAGAACGGTGGTCCGTTCGAGGATGGAGTGTGCATTTGAGGCACAGAATCTGATCTCCATTTCTTTGAGGAAAATCCAAAGCTCCAGGACGCAGAGAGGAGGCATCAAGCTCCACAAGAACTTACTGGTAACGTACGTACTTCGAAACGCCCGGCAGTTTTATATGAGCAAAGACTTTATGCAAACGCAGAGGGCACAACAGTACGAGGATGTAACGGCAACTCGAGAAAAGCCAGATTACCTAGAATTGACGGGGAGCTTTACGGAGTTGGCCGATGACTTCTACTGCAACTTTAGTGGGGCTGATGAGTCGGACTCTTGGCACTGCGGAGCGCACCAGCCGAGCGGCCACCCTGCAGAGGCGGCGCACCAAGACGCATCAGCCTGCGCCATGGTTTCCCTGAGTGACTCCAGCTCGAACATCATGCTGTCGTCGGAAGCTTGCTGGAGTTGTGGAGACAAGTCCTCTTGGGACTTACCTGCCCCGAACACACAGCAAGCCAACCAAAAAACTGTCCTGGACTTGGACACGCATGTGGTGACTACGGTCACAAATGGATACTTCCACTCGGACTGTTGCGCGCCACCGAAGCAGCCGGCGCAGGGCGCACAGGCTTACTGTAAAAAGCGAAAGATTGACTCAAGTTATCATATTGTTGACCCAGAGTTTTACTGGCCAGACTTAGGGCCATGGCCGAGTAAAAGAATGAGAACTGAAGATGAATCACATTCTGATTCGGAACAGTTGGACACAACAAACATCTCTAACCTGATTTCAGTGTTGGGTTCAGGTGGACTAACTGAGTTTATGAGTTGGCAGCACACGGACCTTGAGCAAATATTCACTGCTCAAACAATTTGTTTGAGACATACATTGTTAACAGGCAGTGCTTGGACCAGAGCTATTGAAGCATTTTGATTTGTGTGTTATGTATCGTTTCATTATTTTGGTTCCTTTCAAATAAAACATGACACGACTGTAATTCCCTCTCTGTTCTGTTATTGAAAATTGTTAATGAAATGAAATGTGATACATAGACTGAGCATACCCATTGGGCATTACTTTAGCACATGAACACTTACTCTGCGCATCACGTAAGATTGCCACATAACTCTACAGATCAATAAACAATACCTCTCATTTAAACCTTGTCTCATGGTGAGCTCTATATGGTTCGTTAGGACATTGGAGTGTGTATTTGATTTGTATTTTTCCAAAGAATATCAGTTATTTATTGCTGTTTGTCTAGTGAGATGTTGGACGAGCTCCATCATGTGGCTAGTGGAGAACTGTGCAACCTCATGCACCAAATCGACTTTCGTATTGCAAGTGTATTATTCATATCAGGCCAGGGCCTAATTTCTTATTTAATCAATAAAACGATGTTATTTTAAGATTGATGCATTATTGGCTATAAATGGCAAACATGTCTCACTGGAATTCATGGTTTTCATTTATCACAATAAAGGGGGAATTAAACTATGAGGCGAAATGTCTTCATTTTTTTAAAGTTGTGTGTGTGTGTGTGTGTGTGTGTGTGTGTGTGTGTGTGTGTGTGTGTGTGTGTGTGTGTGTGTGTGTGTGTGTGTGTGTGTGTGTGTGTGTGTGTGTGTGCGCGCGCGCGCCTGTCTGTGTGTGTGTGTGTGTGTGTGTGTGTGTGTGTGTGCGCGAGCGCGCGTGTGTGTGTGTGTTACATGATTTGAAATGGCACACGCTCGTGCGCATGCACGCACGGCACGGTTATTTGGATTGATATCCATGAGTGTTGTGTGGAGTTCAGCTGTGTGTCTCGTAAAGTCCAGAGGGGGGCGGAAAGCTGACAAACTCCTCCAGTTCAATTCTTTAGCTCTTTAGTGCTTGTCCTTGAGACATGACAGCCCGAGGGGCTCAGAGCCTCATCTTACTGTTTATTAATCTCAGGACAGTCAAAGCCCCAAGTGCATTTATTTGACACAATGTTGGGTCTTTTCGTGAGAACGGCGGTGAGTATTTATGCATTTTTGTTTTGCTTCACGGTATATTTGCGGCTGTTGTGTAGTGTTGTATCTAGTGTTTTATGCGCTAACTGGTAGCAGCAAGCTCAGCTCGTTTGTTATTATGCTAGGATGCTACTGCGGATGGGAAGGGGGTGGGGCACCATGTTGGACAGCAGCACTATGGAGGCACGCTTTATTGCATTGATTGTACACTCCAAATTTGACCGTTGGATGCTTTCAATTATTTGGACAGCGCCACTAGCCTACTTAAGTAGCTACTAGCTATACCGCACGGTGTCACTCTAATGTCAATTTCAGCGGTGTTACTTCAATGTCATGTTCAAAGGTTGACGCCTTCAGTTCAGCGTGTCAACTTTACCAACAGTGATTTTGACTAGACTGGCTTACAAGCATAATGGGCCAGCATTGCAATGCGACGGATCTCGTGTGTTTGTTTTAGCTTTCATTCCAAAGGTTCAGGAACTTAGGAAGTGTACAAGTTTCTATTCTATTCATAAACTGGCTGTGTTAACGCCAGGTGGCCAAACAAGTATTATATGAATCAGTTGTTTTGGTGTCAAGTTACTGTAGCCATAAGTTTCTTTTAGTGGAGTGTGCCTTTAACTCACACATGAAGAACTATTCAAAGGGGCTTCTTTGCTGAACCAAATTTACCACCAATTCTATTCAATGCCAGGGTTGTATGTATTGTCTTAAAATGTAATGAGAGTTCAAAGTTGGATTACTCTGGTAGTCATCATCCGCTTTGAGGTAATTTAATGATTTCATATTTCAAAAGCTACTGCTATTATTAATAACCATTAACGATTAACTTTTGATATTTAAATACAGATCCATCAATTTAGTTAAATTATATGGAATTATTTAAAAGGTGATGCTAAAATGGAACATGAGTGGAGGAAGTGTTTAAATAAAAACTAGATAAATATTAGTCCTCTAGAAGCCTCTACTACAGTAAAAGTAAAATACATGTATTTGTTTAGGGAGTTTAGGTGAGTTTACCATGGTGGACTACCTCACTACCTCCACTCATGACATCACAACTGAATGTTTGGGGTGGGGCAGATTTAGCTGTTCAAACACATTTTTCCTACGCTAATCCAATCCGCTTTATTTATATAGCATATTTCACAACTCAAGGTTTACAAAGTACTGTACAGAAAGCTAAAAAAAAAGAAAATACACTGTGAATCTAAAACGGAGACAACAGCAACATCACACAGTAAACTAGAAAAAGTGCCCTTCTGGGCACACGTCTCCACCAGGAGGATAGGAGTGTGTGTGATGTTTGGCAAAATGTTTAGGAGTAATATAATCGTGTGTGTGTGTGTGTGTGTGTGTGTGTGTGTGTGTGTGTGTGTGTGTGTCGCGGCTTGGCCTGTTGTAGCGCCACCATGAGGCTGATTTGAAAAGTCAAGTGGCATTTCTCCCTCAGCCTAGTGCGAATATGCATGCACAGTTTCACCGCAATCGGACGCTGCGTTAAGTAGTTGTGGCAATTTGTACAAAACGGGTACAAAGCGGGCTACCCCTGAAAGGTTTAGAAGCCAATCATAGGCAATGAAGGTGGATTTTGAAATGCGTGAAATTTGGATCAAAATTTTGATAAAATCTGAACGAGTAATATTAGAAAATGTGTTTTACATATGTCGGCCTCCTGGTGGCGCTATAAAGAGCAGATGTGAAAAATTCCAGGCAAAAGTTTTTCCTCGAACTGCACAGATCCGTGCAGTTAGAGGTAAAAACACTTTTCGGTGAGTTATAGCGCCACCATGAGGCTGAGTTAAAAATGTTCACGTGGCATTTCTTCCTCGGCCTAGTGGGAATGTGCGTGCACAATTTCACGGAAATCACACGATGTGTTCATGATTTGCATCATTTTGTTTGAAACTGAGCACTCCTGCGAACTTTGGAAGCCAATCTTCGGGATGGAGTCTGAGAAATCTGAAAGATCCGTTTCGTTGAATGGCTCTAGAGAGACTGTGTACCAATTTGCGTGATGTTTGGACAAAATCTGTAGGTGTACTGTCCAAAAACTTGTTTTGCACAAAGCGGCCTCCTGGTGGCGCTATAACAGGCCTTTCTGGAAATTCTGGTTGCAGAGGTTCATCGTTGGCATCCAGGGAGTGTGTGTGTGTGTGTGTAAAATTTGGCATCGACCAGGTTAACAGTGCCAGAGATTAGCTGTTCACACACGGATGGACGGTGTGCAAAACATACTCTCTCCCCATGCCTTCGGCCTGGTGGAGACAAAAAGAACAACAACAAAGCAAAACAAACACGAAGCCAAAGGTGTAAAGTTGGGTCTTAAGGCGAGATTTTAAAGTCTCGATGGTGCAGGCCAGTTTGACATGAGAGGGGAGCTCATTCATGTCATTCTATGACAGAAAAGGCTCGGTCACCTCTTGTCTTTAAATGAGTCTTCTTTGTGACCTCAAGTTTCAACTGACCTGCAGACCGCAATGGCCTTGATTGAGGCCAGAGAGATACTGAGGTTCCAAACCGTTCAGTGATAAAATCTTAAATTCTGAATTCTCAAAACAATTTATTGTTTATGGCAATGTCAAATTATAACCTAAGTACAGTTTTTTCACATTCGAATATCCAGAATTTAAAATGATCTGTTGCTCTGCCTTTAACCTTAACACAATTTCGTGTTCTCGTTCAAAAACTGAAATTTGATCAAAGTGCTGTCGCTCATATTACACCTTTCTAGTATTGCCTTGTTGTACTCACTGTTACTATTGCTATACATAATTTGTTGTGTCCGCTTTAGTCATGAGAGCTGCAAATACTGACTGACTTAAGATGTTTTCCAGCTGAGGCCGGGCATGGTGAAGCCCTCTCGAATGGTCAAACCGGTGACACAAATCCCAAAGAGGTGCGAGTCCCTTGTACCCCAGGAGGCTCTTCATCAGGATGATCTTCCGAAGTTGCCCGTCCCACCTTTGCGGCAGACCTGCGAGCGATACTTGGCCATGCTGGAGCCCATTGTCAGTGAGGAGGAGTTGGAACAAACCCAACAAATTATGGAAGATTTTCTTAATGGTGGTGTAGGGGAGAGGCTACAGAAACTCCTGGAGAGACGAGCACAGAAGACAGAGAACTGGGTAAGATATTAATAAGATATTATTTTACTGTTATTTAACCTTTATTGAAGCAGAAGTCCCAGTTTGGAGACCGCAGCAGTAGTGTCAACACAATGGTGAACATACAAGTTGCATACAAACGACATACAACAGTTTGCATAAGCAAAACCATGATACAAGCCACATTATACTGAAGGTTAAGTCAAAACCAAACATATGTTTGCTAATGCTAATAAAACGGTAGTCTTAATTACAGACGAGCAGGACCAGGGTCCAGGCTGATACACATTGCCAAAGCGCCTTAGACTGTTCCTCATTATGACAGTTGCAAGATCTTTCATAATCAGTTTGATTATGCAAAGGGCCGATTCTTTTCCACTGAGATGTCTGGTTAATTGAACAGTGGTCACAGTGATGAACGTGTTAATCAACTGCATGCAACCCAAAGCAATCGCATGAATTTGATGTAGGAAGCTGTTGCATGGCAGTACAGTGCAAGATCCATTTTCAGAAAGAAATGTCAGCACGGAGCATTTGTTGCTTTAGTTAACCGGCTATAATACTTTGGCCATATGTCCAATTTCTTTCTTGGACCCAATAAGTAAAATACATTATATATAATGTGACAATGAGATGACATAAAACTGGTAATCATCAAGACGTTTGGGCCCTCGTTTGGTCTTCTCCTACACACCTGTCGCCTAACAAATAGTACAAATTAGTAAAACACTAAAGAAATGGGAAGCAGAGAAGTAGTCTGTAGAAGTGGCTTAAGTTTGGGTATGAGCGAACATGGTAATGTTGGATGAAGAGATGTTATAGCTGAATTATGCCTACATTTTATACATGTGCTTCAAATGACCAGAATCCCAAGCTGACAGGAATAATGCCCTCTAATGCAGTGGTTATTTAATGGCTGTGCATTCACTGGAACAAAGCCTGTACTCAATATATCACAGAAGACAACTTAGATGTGTGCCCAGTTGAGCTCCAGCAACAAGCTTATGCTCCGTTGTATGTTGTCGCGCACCAAACAGCAGTCCTACAAGCTATGTTCTACCAGTCCGCGATGCGT
Organism: Protomyctophum bolini; assembly: GCF_963924005.1. Lineage (NCBI taxonomy): Eukaryota > Metazoa > Chordata > Actinopteri > Myctophiformes > Myctophidae > Protomyctophum > Protomyctophum bolini. Next base: position 33,332,999 of record NC_137867.1, on the reverse strand, counting down.
TCTGAGCTTGTAGATGGGCTATGTTCGACAATGCGACGGCAGCATTGTGCGACGAAGTATAAATCAGGCTTTAGAAGCACAACTAATTGGTTGGTTTAGTTTCTGTAACCTGATCAGAACAATCCTGGATTCTGAACCAGTAGTTGTCTATAAACACTGCCTGACTGCCCTGACGTACTGTATTTATGCATGCACTCTGTGTTGTGTTTCCTGCAGCTGTCAGAGTGGTGGATGCAGTCAGCCTATCTGGACTGTCGCATGCCTGTGGCGGTCTACACCAGCCCAGGGGTCGTCCTGCCCCGCATGCACTTCCAAGATCGCCAAGGACAGATAAGGTGGGCATCCTGCTGCCCCAGTCCACTGTGTGGGTGTTACATACCAAAAATAGCAGATCTACAAGCTCACACATTGTCGCACTGCGACACATTGTGAGCTTGTAGATCGGCTGTGTTTTTCGGTGTGGGACACGGCGCACTAATAATTGTAAATCTTCCTTATGACCAGCCACCAAAATTAGATTCAGTTTGGTTTTAATAAGTCATGTTTGTTTTCTGCCCAGTACAATAATTACAACCATTCTGTGTCTAACGCAATAAAGTTACATTTGGTACTGTACTACACTATATATAGTTTCCAGCTGACCTTTACACAGACTTTTCCTCTTGCCGGCTATTTTTGGGACTTTGGCTGCGTGTAGCATTGCTCAGCTTTTTGTTGTTGTTGTGGACTACTGTGACCCAAGATATACAGTGAACATTATGGCCCCATGAAGAAATACTCTTACCTTATTTTACAGCTGTCAGAGGTCTGTAGTTCAAGGATAGGCTATTTCTCATTGTCAGTCAGAGGCACTTTACGTTCATACGGTATATTCTTTGTCAGTTAATCATAGTACATTTGTTGGCCACTGATTCTTGAATATTGTATTTGCAGATCCTTTAGGGCATTGTGTTGTATGAATATTTTGTATATTCCTATGAAATAAGAGAAAAGGCCACCATCCACTGTATGTCAATAACACAATCATTCTTTCTCTGTAGATTTGCTGCAAAGCTGATTGCAGGAGTTTTGGATTTTAAGAAACTGATTGACACGTGAGTTTCAGTGAATGTCTTTAATACATAATCATCTTTTGACAAATGTTATTTTCAATTATTGCTTTATAAGCCTGAATATACATAGTGGAATAAAACTGTTGCAGTAACACCTTGCCTGTGGAATACCTGGGTGGCAAACCTCTGTGCATGGACCAGTATTACCAGATCCTGTCCTCCTGCCGAATCCCCGGACCAAAGAGAGATACCGTAGTACATCACATTGTTGGAAATTCACCTTCGGCTCACATCACCGTGGTACACAATTTCCAGGTACTCTAGATGGCGCTGATTTTCTCCTGTTCTATCCTTTACAAAATACCAGCAGCACATTTGAATGGAACTGTGGCCAGTCTTAAGCCTAATTTATAACTTGTCATACATTGCACATTTTCGGTGAGCGACAATGTTTTCAGACAAAGTATAAATTACATTTGCCCTTAAATTCCATTCATATTGGTTTCGGTAACTTGTTGACTAGTTCTTAAATCATCCTCATGGGTTTACCCCTCCAGTTTTTTGTACTGGAAGTGTACGATAGCAATGGATCCCGGCTGACTGTGGACCAGATTTCCATGCAACTTGAGAAGATCTGGAACTCCTCTCTGCAGACCAACAAGGAGCCCATTGGCATCCTGACATCCCAGCACCGCAACACGTGGAGCAAGGCCTATAACAACCTTTTGAAGGGTGAGGCTGGAGAGAAGCAGAAAGTACAGATGCACGATATTGAAATTTTGGCAGATCCGATAATATGCAGGATTAAATCGTCCAATACTGATATATTACATCATTGCTGATTTTGTTTTGTTTTCCATTTCAAAGCCAATACCGGTGAAATAAATATTGGAACCGGTTCGATACCCAACCGGTTCTTAATGAAATATTGACCAATATCTAGCATACTAGCAGATAGCAATCTTCCGTAGAATGTTTGCCTACTGGATGTTATGATACTTATGTTTGTCTCTCTAGATAAAACAAACAAGGAGTCTGTCCGTGCCATCCAGAAAAGCATCTTCACGGTGTGTCTGGATGCACCAATGCCACGTGTGTCAGATAACCTGTATCGAAGCCGTGTGGCAGCCCAGATGCTGCATGGAGGAGGGGCTCGCTGGAACAGTGGCAACCGTTGGTTTGACAAAACATTGCAGGTAAGTTAAAAACATCCATAGGTTTGAAGCTATATTACAATTCCCCATTGAAAGTATGCAGTTAAGCCTATATACATCCCAGAAAATTCATCCCTGCATACTTTGTAGAATTTTGAAAATGCAGTTGGATGACAATCTGCCAATGGTAATGAATGAGCTTCAGTGTACTATATATATATATATTTGTAAATCATCCTCAGTTCATCATTGGTGAAGACGGAACATGTGGACTGGTGTATGAACATGCTGCTGCTGAAGGGCCGCCCATCGTGTATCTCATTGATTATGTTGTCAACTTCATGTAAGTTTAATTTATTGGTTACACAACTATTATTATCCTTTACACCAGTAGCTGGGGAACTAGAACCATTGTTTTCATTTATTTCTTTTAAATATTTTTTCAATAGGCAGAAAATTGATATGAAGCGCTCTCCCATGATTCCCCTGGGCATGCCTCTGAAGCTGCGATTTAACATTACTCCTGAGGTTAAGAGGGACATTGAAAATGCCAAACAAAACATGAATATGTAAGTATAGAAGGGGTTATGATGAATGATGTTAATTATTTTTGTCAAATCGAAATTATATTTGTGTGTAACTCAATCTTTTCTTTACGTTATTAGGATGGTACAGGATTTGGATGTGAATGTGCTCATGTTTTCTCATTTTGGAAGAACGTTCCTACGAGAGCATAAGACGAATGCTGATGCATTTGTACAAATGGCTCTTCAGCTTGCCTACTTCAGGTGAGTTTACTTGCCTTTTTAATAGCGTCTTTTTCTGTTCTATATATTCTATTTGTGTGTATTCACTGTACTATTTTTCACTTACAGGATGTATAAAGTTTGCTGCCCCACTTATGAGACAGCGTCCTTACGAATGTTCAAATATGGTCGAACAGATGTGATCCATTCAACTACCAAGGATTCATTAAAGTTTGTCCAGGCCATGGAAGACTCGGCCAAACCGGTAAAACCACACCTGGGGCCTGGATGTGACATTTAAAGGCATGTGTATATATTTGGCTGGACAATGAGTATTTAGTTCATCCTCACTTTCCAACAGAACACAGAGAAAGTCGCCTTGCTACAGAAAGCTGTTCAGACTCACAGGGAGAATACGTCCAAAGTAAGAACTGATGCCTTGTCGTTTTAAAAAAAAAATCTTATTGATAATGTCTATTTATTCAGAAATCAGGTATTCATTGTAATGTTTTGTCTCTGTTTATGACCAGGCAATTCATGGGCAATCCATTGAAAGACATCTTCTTGGGTTGAAGCTGCAGGGTATTATAGACCTGACTTCTATGCCCGAGATATTCATGGATACTTCCTATGCTGTGGCTCAGCATTACAACCTCTTGACCAGTCAGGTAATGTGTTACAAAAGTAATGGTATGCTGTGGTGCATTATTGTAACCTTGATGAAAAATTTCATTGGTCAGTACCATAGACTGTAAAAAAAAATATGGACAAAGCGTTCTCCGGGTCTGATATGGACGTCAAAAGCCTGTCAGTCCTTGAATTGTAAATCGCCATCTTTCTAGATCCCTTTGGGCCCAGCTGAGCCATTGGCTGGCCCAGACAACAAGGCGGGACTTCCCCCCTTCGTTGGTTTTTATTTTGACTCAAGTGGGTGGGGGATCCCGTTCATAGACTGTAACGGTAGCCACGCCCCTCAGAACATACGTGACTTTATGGTAATTTCTTTAATAAATGGGACCATAATTTTCCAAAAAGAATATTATGACATTAGAAATGAGACTTTAAACTAGTGACTGGAAGCAGAAAGTATTCATGACCATGTTTATTAAGATAATACAGTCTAGGTGAAGTTGGGCCCAAATACATGGATCTCTATGGAGCTATGGGGTTTTTTGAGCCCAATGACAGCGTCACAACAGGCCATTATATGAATTTTCAGGAAATCCCGATTTCCTTAGTGGCTTCACAAAATATCTGTCTGACTGCCCCCCTGGTCAGTACACGTTGGCCAAACCTTCTTTATACTGACAAAAGAGTGTCATGATGTTATTATGCAGTATTATTGTACTTGGTAAATGATCATCCATGTCTCTGTGATGTCCAGGTTGGTTCTAAGACAGACTGTGCGATGTGCTTTGGTCCAATGGTGCCAGATGGCTACGGAGTGTGTTACAACCCAATGGATGATCACATCAACATTGCAATCACTGCCTTCAACAGCTGTGAGGAGACTCATGCCGCCAGGTTTTCCAGAGCTATAGAGGACGCTCTGTTGGACATGAGAGCTCTCCTGGAGGACAGAAACAAGGCCAAGCAGTGAGCCCACACAGAGGCCTGGCATGGGGGTTGACCTGTCGGGCTGTGTAGAAGGTGCAACTGCACTTGCAATGGCGGCAGTGGCAGAAAGACACATTGCCATAAACTTGTGACAGGGAGAATTGAAAAGCACATTGCACATTGCGTTTGACTTGAGGGAATATTACAAAGTGTGTAAAGCACTGTCAAAGCACTGCCATCTTGACAGAAACTATATTTTTTATTATTGTGGAACTGTATAGTTCTACATTATATGATTATTAAATTGATTTGTTGCTGAGTTGACTTAAGTGGTTTTGTTTGAATTTTTTCTTCAATATTTGTACATCATTTTGAATCTGAAGTGGAAAAACTACTCAACGGAAAGGCTAGAATACATTTTAAACAAACACGACTATGTTCAAACTAAAGAACCTTTAGTTTCTTAAAGTATATTATGCAAGCTGTTGTTTTCCTCAGCTGCTGCTGAATCCCACATCAAAACCGCACAAATGAGTATTGAGCTGTGAAGCTCCCTTTGGAATGCAGGTATTCTCCGTGGAATTCTATCTCGGCCATGTTCCCAGTGGAGCGCCAGAGGAAGAGCTGGTGGCCTTTAAACACAGTGGTCTTTAGGACATCCATGTCACGGATCTGAGTAATGTCAATGGAAGAAATAAAATACATTATTTTTACAGTGAAATTCAACACACCACAAATTACTGATATCTATCCAAGAACCTGTTCTCACCATGATGTATGTGGAGTGGGAGTTGGTCCTGTTAAACGTGAGTCCAATGCTCAGTGCCTGGATTCTGATCTTCACCGAGGGTGGGGCATTGATCAGAACTCGACATGTGTGGTTACTACTGGACGTTGTGGGGTTTTCAAAGACCCCATTGGGTGCAAACAGCTGAACGTCACAGTCTGGATTAAAAAAAAAAACATAAGACATCTCTCAGTGGTCAACTGGTATTGAATTATAATTTCATAATTTATGTGCATTTTATTCTGCAAACATTTGATGTAATCACAAATTTATAAACTTTATTTTTTACATTTCTTCACATGACATTACACAAACCACACAAAACACAAACATATACAACCCCGCCCCTAGGCTAAAAAAACAAGGTGGTGTGAGACAATCACAGGTCAAAAAGAGAGTCAAGACAGGGACATAGTCCGGATTACAGTTCACTGAAAGGAAAAGTCCTCAACAAATCCACAAAGGCACTCCAAGCCAGGACAAAGGTTTTTTGGGCTCTGTCCACTCTATACCTGAGTTTTTCCAGAGGCAGGAATGAAACTTTTTTTAGCCATTGTTGAAAAGAAGGTGTCTTATCCGACTTCCAATTAAGGAGGAGTAGTCTACTACGGGCTAATAGGGATACAAATGCCAAAGCATTTGCTTGTGGAGATGTGAGTGTACAGTTTGGGGGAATTATTGTAATCACACATTTATATAGGCATTATGCTCATTTCCAAATAATTGCGTAATTGTGTCACTGCTGACCCCTACTGGTTGATATTTATGTTGATTGGTCCTAGGGATTGTATTGAAACTGTATGCTTCCTCTGATACACATGGCCTGGATAGCCTGCCGCTTTTCACCTGACAGTGAGGAATTTCACTGCGAGAACATAGCACGTATGGAGGAACATACTATTCCTCACAGTTCAACAGCCCTGCTGACAGGTGCCCTTGAGGAGTCTCTGATGCAGGGGCAAAGATTGGTCTCTCCACCGGCTTCCCTCCTAAATAACATGACCAATTGTGTTTGTAATGTAGATCCCGGGCCGAGCTGGAGGAAAAGCAGATTTCAAACACCTTGGGCTGTATTTTGCGTGTCTTAAGTACCAGGTCTTATTCCCTAACTTGAGTAAACGAAAGACCTGGAGGCGTGATCAATGCTCTTTGGCCACTCAGAATAGCCAAATGGCATTGCTCACGCCTCCAGGTCTTTAGTTTACTCAAGTTAGGGAATAAGACCAGGTACTTAAGAAACGCAAAATACAGCCCAAGTCTCCAATGTGTTGGCCAGGTACTTTGCCTCTGCCCCACCCATGCACCACCAGTTTAAGGGATTTTAATGGAAGAACACTTCCTGCATCACTTGAGCTAAAGGTGAGGGGACAACAACACTCGCACCATTGCCCACACAGAAGCTATCTTACCATGATGGGTCTTCTTAGAGTTCTTCTGAGAGCTGTAGGTGAGGTGGACCCCATTTCCTGCTGTGAGGAGGTTCTGGCCCACCAACAGGACATTAGTTCTGGAGATCAGTGCAGTATTCTCCACCTGCTCACATTTTCTTACGAACACCAGCCGGTCAAAGAAGGCCAGGAACTCCTCTACATGCAAAACACAGTTATTCTTATGCTTTGTTCATTCTATCGACAACTAAAGCTACAAAACGGCAGGGCGTGTTCCTCTGCACTGCTGCAGGGTAAAATATCACAGGGAACCGTTAACAGCAATAATTCGTTTTCCTTTTTATGGAACGGAGCAGGGGAGTTGAAATGGAGTAACAAAAACATGATTGATTGACACTTCATTGCATCATTGGAGAACAGAAAAAAGTTGAAGTCTGCTGAACTTTAGTTGTAGTGCCTCGTGGTCATTGTGGTGTCAGTTTGTAGCTTCATGTTTGTAGCTTCATTTCACTGGATTCCATTGTAGCTTGTTGCTTTGTCGCGGCTAGTGTGAACGCAGCACCATTACTGATAGGATAATGCATATATCAATACATCCATGTCTGCTATAAGGGATTGTTGTATACATGCTTACTCTTCTTGCAGTTCAACGAGCTCGACTCCACGTTGACGTGAATGACCTCATCTAGAGGTCGACCTATGGACACTGTGCAGCGCCCTGTCACGTTCCTTAAGTCAAGCGTACCTGTCTCTTCCAGGAGCAGCTGGCCACACACACCTGGAAAGAAGAAAACAACATGATGGAAAAAAAGGAATACCTCTGGACGACAGCGTCACACCAATTAGCTTCAGCTTTTCGTGATAGTGTCACCTAACTTGTTTTAGGTGTGGGGGTGGGCAAGATGGTCTGTGGGGTGGTGGTGACCAACTCTGCTGCCAGAGTTGGTTGCCGCCTCAGAGTAGGAGATGGTGGACGTTCCTCCACGGTGGGTGTAGCCTCCTCCACCCTGGCGTGCAGTAAGGGTGTGTGGGTGGGGGCGAGGTCTGTGGTGGGCTCCAGGTCTCTGCAGCTGGCCGTGTAGCAGCCCCGGATGGTGATTGGCTTGGGCATGTTCATGCAGAACAGGGGGCTGAGGGGCTCAGGGTTAGAAGGCCCCATGCAGGATACAGCCCTGGACTGGATCCCATATCCACACAACACTGAACACTGGAGAAGAGTAACATAAAATTACAAAATACATTCAGAAAATGTGGGAGATTTAGGGTTGTCTTCCTGTTTATGGAGATATAATGCACTAAAGGGAAAAATAGGGTATTGGGGAGTGGTGGTGTACTTCATGTCTCCTCCATCGCATGCTCCATTTTGTCTCACAGTAAGCATTACCTGGCTCCATTCTTTCACTTCCCATCTGAATGTGCAGACTTGCACTAGGCAGGGCACCGTGGTCGCTGGCTTAATGGCTGAATGACAGGTCTCCTCTGACACCACCCTCTCCTTCCCTTGGATGAACTGGACACAGGACACAGTCCTCTGAGCTACGCCCAGGTCACAGGACACTGAGCAAGGTGATGTACTGGAAACCTTCCACCTGGATGGGTCACAGTGTCTGTGTGAGATGCTATTTTGGTATTGGGAGGGGTTATTATCCTGATGTGCTGTGCTGTGTGTGCTGTGCTGTGCGTGCGTGCGAGCGAGCCCATCTCTGCAGTTGCTGTTTTTTTATATCTCTGTGGCATTTGTGAGTACGTCTCTATATTCTGTATGTGATTTACCTCGCTGGGCAACTATTGGTGTTGCATGTAACCACTGCTGTGGGCTTGTGAGAAGCACTGCACTCTGAATCCTCCACCACCTCCTCCTCCTCCTCCTCCTCATCCCCCTCCCCTCCCGTCTCTCGGGTGCAGTACAGCACTCTGTTAACCACCCCTCCCCCACATGTCACACTGCAGACTCCTCGCTTAGATCGCCATCTGCTGACACAAACATGCTTCTGCTGATATTTTGTATTACACAATGCACACGTATTACGTTGATATACTGTATGTATGAACAGTATGATTTATGTTGCTTATATTACATATTATTGATAAATACACAAAATGCTGTTGTTTGTGCTTTCATTGGTGGTGACTCACATAGCAGGACACGGGGAGGTGTTGCAGGGCTCAGAGTAAGGCTGTGGTTTGCTAGAGTCGTCACAGTGGAACTCAGCCACTCCCAGTCTGGTCTGGTGGTTCACACAGGAAAACCACACCTGCAGGGTTCCTACACAAATATCAGGCTTTGGTTAATCTTTAGCTTACTGGTTCCCCAAAGTGGGGTCCAGGCAGGGAACCCCAGGGGTTCTTGAGGGGGTTCCAGGGGACCCCCACCTTTAAAATGGGGGTCTGTGGCCATATTTGGGGGACCGTGACAGAACCACTGCTTTAGCTGAAGACATGGGTTCTGAATGAAAGAAGGCCAGTGCCCTCACTTACCATTGCCACAGTTCTTTGAACACTGGCTGATAACAGGACTCCAGACGTACACAGGAGCCTGTCCAGAGCGTGGCATTAAACCGGACGACTTTATAAGCGGTGTTTCCTGGTAAGGACAATATAAGGTGTTTTGTTTAAGATTCTGCAGAATGTAGACTTGTACAATATTCTACTGTTCATATCCACTGTACCTGTCCCTTAGACTCCCAGCCAATAGGACACACATCCACCACACAAGGCACAGCGTCAGGGGGTCTGATTTGCTCTGGACAGAAGCTATTATCCACTTTGACGACCTGTCCACCTTTTGACTGGACACATGACACGATGCGTTTCGCTTCTCCTGGCCCACACACAGCTGAACACACCCCTGGCTCTGACACATTCCATCTGTCAAATATGAAAGAGCAGCTTTTTAAACACATAAACATACAGAACTTTCTATTTTATACAGTACATCCAATTCTGTTGGTGTTGTATATTAATACATGGACAACATGAAAATTGCACTTTTGGAGGCTGTATACCTGGCTGGGCAGTCCTGAATGTTACATTGTTGAACGGTCTTTGGGGTTGAATCAGATGGGCATTCAGAGGCTGGGACCCTTACAATATTAGCTCCTTGTTCCTGTACACATCTCACAGGGCGCTCTCTCTCTCCTCCACCACATGAAGCGCTACAAGGCCCAAACTCCCCCATCTCCCACCTGTAGTCATAAAACTAAGAAATCATCTCTCACTCTCACTTATTATACATCAGAGTTGTATTTTGTCCCAGCCTTAAGCACAATTCATTCTTTATTGATTTACTGATTCTCACTGCTGTCCTTAGTTAATTAGTTTACAAAGTAAGTAACAATACAATTGTACTGAAGCTGTCTGTGAATATTTTATGTAAGTCACTGTCTTTAAATGTGTCCACCAGAGGGTGCTGAAGCACTACAACAATGTACACCTGCTTGTCTTGATAGACTATAATGTATTGCGTAGATATTACTTTTTAATTACCCCCAAATGGTCACTGTACAAAGAATAGAAAACCCTTACAGATTTTAAAACTATATTTCTAAAAGACCATGTGTAATTATACAAAATAAAATTGTAATTTCAAAACTGGTAGTTGTATGACTTGTATCTCTCTATAGTGCTAAGTAGCATTTTCCACTGACGCATGTACTCTTCCCACTGACATCACAGTAAATGTAAAGCCAAATTAATGAATAATGTAAATTCATATTAAATCAACAGATTTTTATGTCAAGAGCCCTTAAATTAAATGTATTAAATGTGAAGAGTGCATGTGTGCGTGCGTGTAAGTGAACCTTGCAGGGCAGGCTGAGAGCTGACATGCTGTCTGTAGGGGCAGGGATGGAGGAGGATCAGTACAATGCTGCTCTTCTAAATGTTTGCTGGTATCCTCATCTACACACACATACATACTTTTCTGTATGCCTGTGAGAAAAGAGAGCACAAACATGAATTGAAAAGGCACCGTGTTTTGGTCATTTGATCAACTTGCATTGCCTGGCTGAGGGAAGTAGGGGAGCTGGAGGGGCTGAGGTAGGCTACAGCCCCCTCGAACAGGAGGGGGGAAAAGGGGGAAAAAAAGGAAAGAAAATTATAATAATATGATTATCAATAATAGAAATGCCACGTTATTATTTATATAAATAAAAATGATAAAATAAATAGTATTCTTAAACTACACTTGACTGACTTTTTGGGTTTGTTTTTATATTTATCATCGTCTCTGCTCTGCTGCTGACGCTATTTCCGGTTACCTTTATTACCGCTATTTCCGGTTACCGGCGCACGAATTTGAATTTCTCCGGTCAGCCTGTGTGTTGTTGTCAACATGGCTCAGAAGAATTAGTGATTTCTTTGGTGGGTCCAAGCCATAGGTCCAAGCCCAAATCAAGTCTAGTTCATGAACCCTTCATGAGCACCAGCAGCAGTGTTCAGCAGGGGACGAGTACTAAAGTTGAAGAGGGCATTGTCGTGGAGTTGTCGTCGTCGTCGGACAATAATAAAAAAACAACAACAGCAGCAGCTGCAGTGTTCTGCCGGGGCCTAGCTCGAGTCTACCTGCACGCCTGGGCGGCCCCTGCACTAGCCCTGGTCCAAGGCTTACAGCGTAAGCCTGTAAGCCTTGGACCAGGGCTACCCCTGCAGCCATGAGCCAGGCGACTACCCTTATTACCCTCGCCTCACGTACATAATGACATTCTGGAAACGTAACACACGTTGGAGTAAAAATGCCATGATGAGGGAATGAACCACCCCGGAGCGCAAGAGCACATTTGGGGTTTAAGGTAAAGCATTTACTATTTAACTATATTATTTCTCTAATAGTCACTATTGCAGTGAGAAATAATACAGTATTTACTAATTACTATGGCCGCCGTGCCAACTGAACTGCTGAATGCTGCTGCAATTTAATGTTAGATATTAGATTATGACGAGGGATCTATGATGAACTAGAATGATAAAGCCCATCGGCACAGGTCTCCACCAAGACAGGTCAGGTTGTGGCCTCCTGGTGGCGCTATAATAGGCCAATGGGAAAAGGGTGCCATACGAGTAATCTACAGAAATGTTTTGCCTAAATCGGTCTCATGGTGGCGCTATAACAGGCTGTTGAGGAATATTTGGGGCAGAGGTTCGTCGTTGGCATCCAGGGAGTGTGTGTGCAAAGTTTGGTTGGAGAAATGATGTTTGGTGGAGAAATGATGACGATACAACACTACACCCGGGTCGCCGAGCCCAAGCGCGCTGCGCTGTCAGCTCGTCTGTTGTATAATAGGGCTATAATTTATATGTTTTGTTTTGATATCGGTTCCTTGTCAATGTCATGTGTAGCCTAAATAGGCCTATGCCTTTTTGTTTGTTCATATAACTTGCGTGTGGAGAGGAAAAGTAAAAGCCACTTTTCCGCGTGCACGAGGCACATGCACGCTCATTTTTGCGTGCACCCCCTACTAGACGCTCAGCCCCTACTCGTGTAAAGTACTTCCCGCGGGCCTGATTGCCTCTATTGTGGCATGATCTGTTTAATCTCGTGATTTGTCATGACTAAACCAAACCCCTCACTAAACCAGATTGTTGGAGCTTGTTTGGGTCATTTTCCATTCAGAATTATTACAGCTGTGCCCATTGGGCACTGGCCTACTTGCAACGATGCAAGTTGGAAATTCATGCCCCACCCAGATATTATGTCTGTGTCCCTTTTATGCCCATATATGGAGTTATTTGTCAGTCATGCCCAAATATGGAGTCGTCAGAATGATGTCAGAACAGGCCAGCTCCATATATGGACACTGGGCAGAGCCTGGGCATAGGCCTTTTGTGGCGGTTCAGGACAACCGTGGGTCCGACTGACTCGACACCGGGCACTGCACTCCATGTGGGGGTGTGGAACGCGTGTCGAACTTGAAGTCGGTGGTGAGAACGGTTCTCGAGTTACGTGGATTACAGACGTATACACACACACAGAGACTTGGTACATTTATAATTATAGTTAAGATAATGGCATAAACGTTCAATTTCAACATGGTTTCTTCTGCAGTTTGATTTGGGTATCACTTTATATCCTCAAAACAACTAGGAAGCCATTTTACAGCAGAAAACAAGCATGCTCCCAATATTTTCTATATATTTGTTTATTTAATTCTAACCATACTAGAGTATATTGGGTGGTTTTCTATTTTGTTGGTTTCATATTAACGGTTTCTTACCTGAGCTGCAAGTGACAGAACAGGGTGTTGTGAGGACAACCCATTTCCTGCTGGGTTTGATCTCTGTCAAATAATCATTATTGTTGGGTACATAGAACTGGTATGTGATGTTTGGATTCGTTTTCTCTCCATATTCTTTTCCATATTTGCGATAGACCTGAAAAGTGACACTAACAATAATATATGACTCTGATGTAAAGGTCAGATGTTTTACATGCACAATTTCCCCGATTTCATTCATGCAATTTGAATTTAATTACTTAAGCCCTATTTTACACTATAGCCGATCTTCAAGCTACCAACGTCGTCAGACTGTGGATCTGCTATGTTTTCTTTTTATTATTTCAAATAGGGATGTCAGGGTTAATGTGGTTTAATTCAATTCCCGGATTTAATATTATTGAACATGGTCAGTTGAACCCAACCTGCAGTTTGCCAGTAATAACTACAATGCTCTATTTATTATTATTATTATGACCTGTATGTGTGTCTCCTGCTGCAGTGGCCCAGGAAGCCAAAGCTCCTCCATTTGGGGCAAAAGGTCCGGGGTCAGATACAGGCTGTATGCCAGATGGTGGTCATCCAGTGGGGAGGGGTGGGTCGTGTTGAGAGCCATGCCACCCGTCCCAGCCACAACATACTGATGGTCCCCAAGCATCACCGCTGTAATGGAGAAAGACCAGCTCCTTTGGTTCTGTTCTATTAATAGTAATAGTATTACCCACTGAATCCCTCTCTCATATAAACCTCTCTCACCCATATGAGTGAAGACAGGCGCCATGTTGACCACGTGCACCCGTGTGGCGTTCACTGGCAGAGAAAGGAAGGTAACGTACTCTAACAGAAAGAAGAGATGCAGTTAATGTAGGAACTAGGAATGCAGACGCACAATATATATTTTTCCATTATAATCTATTTCGTGCTGTACCTCTGGCCCGGCCACCGTTGTAGGCATTGGAAGTGAAAATGCAGGACGAGGCATCTCCACCACACACTCCACAGATGTCCTCTACTTTCCCAGAATGCAGTACACCATCGCAGCCAAACAGCTTGTTAGAGACCAATGAATTAATCAAAATGATTGGTTTAAGAGTATCACAGTATGATATATGGTATCTAATTCTCTGACATGTCAGACCAGACCTCAATTCATTTTTCTTTTTTTACTTCTACATCGCAGAGGCAAGTAAGTAAGTCAAATTGTATGGGCATGAGGCCCTGTCTTCTGTTTATAATAATAATAATAATATAATAGATTTTATTTATAATAAAATCAATAAACACATTAGGCATTTTTAATTCAGCCAATTTCCCCATTCTGAATAATTAGTACTTTTATTTTGGTACTGAGTTGACAATTAATAGCTTTGTACTTTTACTCTAGTAAAACGCTTATTGTAGGTCTTTTACGCGGGCAACTATACTTTTATTGTTATAGTTACTGTGTGTGTGTGTGTGTGTGTGTGTGTGTGTGTGTGTGCATGAATGCGTGCGTGTGTGTGTGTACCAATCAACCCCAATCAGTTGACTGCTCAGTGTGAATGGCCCAGCTGCAGGGGTCAGTGGGTCAACTCAGACAGACAGACAGACATACACACACAGTCACTTAATGGAGGCGGTTGGCACCGCTCAAAAAAGTACTTCTTCCACCACTGGTAAGATGTTTACCTGGCATTTTCCTTGTAGACAAGCAGCTGTAGAGCCAAGGGGTGCTGCAACAAGTGGCTCACACCGTGTTCCATCCACAAACTGAGACCCACGACTTACTATGAAGTTTTCTCCCTCGGATTGGCACATATGTCTGCACTGTTCATCCCCTGGTGGTGATGAGACATAAAAGGTCAAGTAAATCAAGACAATACTAATAGCATTATTCACACCGATATACTCATACAATGAATAGTGACATCTCGCTGCTTGTACTTAAAGTTTGTGACAAATTCAACCTTCTGGAAGTGACTAAGTAAAGTTAGTCTGCTCAGTTATTATATCTTTCATTTTGTTTATTATATGTATTTCCTTTATATCTTGTATGTTTATAATATTCTTTGTTGCTGAAATGTTGGAGAGCAGTACAATTCATGTTCTATTATCCTATGGTGTCACCTGTGACAAAGCCTACAGCAGGAGTCCAAGTATACAGAGAAGCAATGTTTGGCAACAGGTAGAGGGGCTGGGAGTCTGTCTTGGAACACTGTTCTGCCATGAAGTCCAACTCGGTGCTCTCACATGGCTACAATCACAAGGGGAAAAAAGACACGATTCTAAAGTACTGTATATAAGCATGACCTCAAATGCTAAGAATGCTATATAGATAGAATCAGGCCAGGTGCCAGCTGAGAACAGAGGAGAAGGTGGGTGACAAGGAGACAAATTCTCAGGCCTCTCTTTGCTCTCAATATATTAAGTAAGGTGTCTGAGATTGACAGTGTCGCAGAGTCATGGTGGCTATTTACAACCACGAGCAACAGCTAAAATCCTTGTCATGTCTGTCTGTCTATCAGTCTAATGTCTAAATTGTAAACCCTATTGACTGTATAGAGGCCCATTGTCAACATAACCAGCGGGCACTTACCTGCAAGTTACAAAGTTCAGCTTCGATGTCCTGGCCCTCACAATAATTCCCTCCAAACGCAGGTCTGGAACATTACACATGACAAGTATCCTGATGCATAAATCCCATATATTTAGTCATATCAGATTAAGTACTACATCACATTGTTATTACTGTAGTAACACTGGCATCATATATTTGTTACCTTGGGTTATTGCACTGCCTCAGTCGATACCCGACTCCCCCACCACATGTCCGTGAGCAAGGGGTCATAGCAGACCAGCTGGACCAAGAACCATGCACCACCACCACCGTGGAGCTTAGCTGGTCTGGGGACACACAACGCCCCTTCACACACCACTGTAGGGAAGATAAGCCTCATTAAAAACCTCTGTGTAAATTACTATTCGTATTGCTGACAGATTTAGAGTAAACATTTTGATAAAATGCCATGACACAGTGGAAGTTCACGACAAAGGATTTCCAAACTGTAAAAGCAGACGTATGGTTACCGGCTGGTAATAAGCAGTGATGGGAAAAGTAGTTTTGTAATAAGAATAATTAAATATAAATATAATAATAAAATAATTAATAAGTAACTAGTACAATATTTGAGTCTGAGATGTAGGTGGAGTAGAAAGTAAAATTATTGGAAATATTCCAGTTGTTTCTACTTGAGTAAATGTACTTAGTTACTTTAAGCCACTGTTAATAATAGATCACCACCTGATTAGGTGCACACTCTGTTCCGTCCAGCAGTGGAACCAGAAGGCGTTTGCAGGAACTGTCATCCCCAGGGTTAACGTGGCAGGACAGGACACGACACACCGGCTGAACAGACAGAAAACATCAATACTGTACTGTGTGGCCTCACAATGCGCCACAATGCGACGCGACCCGTTGTGAGCTTGTAGATCTATAATGTTTTTGACAGTATAATGACTGACATGCTCAGTATCACCTCAGACTGGGCATCACGTGTGGTCCTTACCATGTCAGTATTAGTGAAAGAGCAGGCCCTGGCCGTGTTGCCGAAAGCTATCCGACACTGGTCATCCACTCCATAGTATAGCCCTGGTGGAAAGCCTTGCAGGGAGCCTCCCATTGCAGGCAAATCTTGTACACATTGAGCCTTTCTTTGACTGGGAACACCATTCACATACACATCAGTCTAATTAGATTGTATGCTTAATGCTTATTGCTTAATGTGCCTCACAAAGGTGGATACACTTTTTAATTTACATAAGGGCAACAGTCTACATTCGTAGATTCGTACATTCGTAGATTCGTACATTCGTGTATCACATGAAAAGCCTCCACAAGTGCAATAGACACATAAACCAGGTGAATTATGGGGCTTGCTTTAACAAAGGTTCTTGAACTACTGTAGACATTGTCATTCTTAGAGTTACTATTTGCCAAATTTGCGGTTTTGTCAAAACAAAACCGCAAATTTTTATAATAAACAAAAACTCAAAAACAATTCCATGAATATAAAAACCCTTTATGAAATAGTCAAAATAGCCAATATACAAGCTGTGAGCTGGAAGATCGGCTGTTTTCACTATTTTTAAAATAAGGCTCAGAATGTATTTGTGTAAGTTTGGGGCCCAGGGAGACACCAAATTTGTCTTTTGGGTCTCGAGCAAAAAGGTTTGGGAACCACTGCCTTAGAAGTACAAATATAACCAAATAGACCCGTTACTCTCTCAATGAACATTGTGGAAGTTTACTGTGTATGCTGCATGTCTTATTGGTGAAATGCTGAAGAAACGGTGGCAGTTTACATGATGAATGGGTGTCATTTTAGTGCACAGCTGCATAATACAGGTGGTCCCACCTGAAGAAGGTGTACAGCTGCTGCCTGCTGCATTGGGACCAGGTGAGATCCACACTGTTGTAGCCTCCATCAGTGGCCATCATGAACCCACTCGTGCTGCAGGTGTTTCCTACACCATCGTGGTTTATTCCAAAACTGGTTAAAAATAAACCATGACACTCAAAAAAGTTAATAACAGGATGTTGAGGCTTTGATGCAAACATCATCATCAACAACAACAATACAATACATATTATAAATCTTTCATTAACCATATGGACGGTATATAAGCCATATTTTAATATTTTATACTTCATTGGACGACGGGGTCATGCAGTGAACTTATCCAGTCTGCAAGTCCAGAGCTTGTAGATCGTCTATTTCCGCTATTTTAGAATGTACACATATTTGTTTAAAAAATGACATGTAATCTGTCATTAGTAGATAAATAGGGATGCCAGGCTTATTAGAGTTATGCTCTACCTGTGTCCAATCTCGTGTGCAATGGTGATACCCAGATCAAAGCCTGTGTCCTCTGTGACCACACAGCTCCAGTCACTGGTGCAAGCCCCGCCCAGCTGTGCCACACCCCTGACGAGTTTGTTCCCATCAGGCAGCACCAGGTCATACCTGTTGATAGAATAACAATATATGTAGGATCTAGAGGTCTATATTTCCACATAATGTTTTTGAACGGTGCCACACCGCTCGAATGACTGGCCGCGTGTGTATGTCTGTATGTCTGAGTACCAACAGCTGCAATACTGCTGCCAGCCAGCGTTGTTGTTGAGCAACCGCTCAGTTCACACATTTTCGTAAATGAATGCCCTACTTCGTCAATCGCCAGATCTGCTATCTGCTATAACTAGTTAAGTTAATTTGAAAGTGGTTACGTCTGTGGGTTTTATACATATTTAACTACAATGGATCCGTTGGAACACAGGTTATGTTTGGACATAACATTCCCACCCAACAGCAGCAATATGGAAATATGAAGAAAAAAAAGGATTCAAAATGACCAAATGTTTCATTATTTACTGGTGTGCTTAGAATAATCATGTCTCAATAAAACCTATGAGTGAAGCTCGAGCCAGACTCCAGACACATCTAGAGCCAGTCCAATTGAGTACCTGGTAATGTAAAGCAGAAGATCGGCATGTAATGGGTCTGTGTCATTGGAAGGGTTGATCCTTCGACCCCAGTCACACACACTTCTAAGAGAAGCAGTAATGTCGGTAGACATTTGGATCTCTGGCTAGAAGAGAGAGGAAAGAATTAGTAGCTGAGTGGGTAGAGAGGTCCTCTGGGCCCCCGCTCATCCCAGTCTGTGTTGAAGTTTCCCTGAGCAAGACACTTAACCCTGCTCCCTGTATAAATAGCACCCACTGCTACTAATAGTTTGGATGGGTAAATGCAGCAGATGAATTTCACGTATGTGCAAATGTATAGTGATAAATATTGTACCACCACAACAACTAAAGGGAAATAAATGATTCTTAACATTATGTGCCATAAGCAATAAGCATAACAGACAGTCTATCAACCCAATGCCCCAATCTCGCTGTTCATTTTCTGTATTATATCATATGTTCATGCATGTGTTTTAAATTGTTCCCTTAAATTGTTGTAAGTATACAATGAACATGTTGAACCATAGAAAGAAGTACTTTTTTGATGTATATTGTTTATGTTTTACAGTCTATTGTCATAGTATTTAGTGCATGTGACAGTGAACTTGAATGTGACTGTGGAGAAGAGGACAGACCTCTGGCTCTGACAGGATGATCATGCGTACCAGGTGCACCCTCATATTGGCCCCTAAGGTCATGTCCCTCAACAGCTCCGAGGCCTGTGGGGAAATTACATGGAGTGCAGAGCAGTCAGGCGAGGCTTTGAATCATGCAACAGGTGTGTGTGTGTGTGTATGTGGGGGGGGGGGTTACATGCCTCTGGTTTTGGTATCGCGCTCTGGTGATTTATTTTTTATCGCCAACATCTTTTTCCCTTCTTCTGGTATGTTTGATAATATCACAATTTAACAATTTAACGGTGGTTCGGGTATCTAGTATTCCTGAGCATCTCCCTAGGGAGGTCCTCTGGCATGTCCCTCTGGGAGGAGACCCTGGCAGACCAAGGGCCAGATGGGGGGGATTATATCTCCATGCTGGCCTTGGAACGCATTGGGATCTCCCAGGATGAAGATTTTTTTCCAACATTTAAAGAAAATCACATCTGTGTGAACTGAGCGGTGCAACTCTATGTGGGGGCCCCCGGAACTTCCAGACCCGCAGGAACGCGCCCAGGGTGCCAGCCCGGTTCCGGCGAGCCGCCCCGCGTCCGGAACGGTCAAGAAATGACAGAGTTACTGTGTGGGTGAATTAGCAGACACCTCCCCCTGTCCCCCTCTCCCTCTCTCTGTAATTAGCAGGCAACAGTGCAACACTATCTCTCTCTCTCTGTTTCTAGCACAACAGCGCCACTTTTGCCCCTACTGGTACTCTAAACATAGGGACACGTGCAAGGACATAGGGACATTGCTGTTCCTTGGAGTGGTTGCCACACTCAAAAAGAACAGATCTACAAGCTCACAGCTGTGTGTGTGTGTGTGTGTGTGTGTGTGTGTGTGTGTGTGTGTGAGCTCACAATGTTAAGGTTGGTGAGGATGTATCTCTCAGTGTCCTGTTTGTGGGCCTGTTGGACATCAGGACCCACGACCACCAGTAGTTCCAGATGTGTCACATCAGGCATCACATTGGCCCTGCGAAAC
Source organism: Protomyctophum bolini (assembly GCF_963924005.1). Classification (NCBI taxonomy): domain Eukaryota; kingdom Metazoa; phylum Chordata; class Actinopteri; order Myctophiformes; family Myctophidae; genus Protomyctophum; species Protomyctophum bolini. Next base: position 33,312,963 of record NC_137867.1, on the reverse strand, counting down.
CGCCTGCTGACTGTGGTATAAGAGAAATTATAGCACAGAGCTAAAGGAGGCGGAAAAACAGGTGCTTAACGGAGAATTGAGAAGACTATTGGTCTTGAAGGTGCTTCTGGATCAACAATAATGTCAAATGAAGAGAAAGACACAGGAGGAAAAATAATGGAGGAAATATGTATAATAAAAACAATGCTTTTATTAATGTATGGCTTGTCAAAGTTAAAAAGCCAACATGTTTCGACCAGAGTCGTTTCTTCATCCTTGTCCTGATGAAAACCACTGGTATTTCTTTCCTGTGTGCCTGGATGTTTCTCTCTGATTTCACAGCAGAGCTACTACTTCTCCAGAGTACCTTATCTTATGTAAATGAGCTAAAGGGACGGTCCTCAGATGCACACTGCGTCGTATAATGCAGTTTCCTTATGACAGTAATAGCAGGACAGTTGCCACAGCATTGAATGCATTTCTTCAAACAGTTGTTAAACTTCCTTTACGCTCCATCACACACGGGTGTCGCTGCCAAAAAGAGCTGATGTAAAAGCTAATAGCTTGTAGACCAGTTCTTTTTGGCAAGCGACACTGTCATACTACAGAGCATAAATTAGGCTTTATACAGTATAGTTCAGCCAAACGAATGTACCTGAGGCAGTGTCAGGTTGAGATCCCATATCCCTTTGATTGTGAGAGTTTTGAAAAACCTTGAGAGAAACACAAAACAGTGAAATATATATCAGTATATATTTTTTTAGATCTCCATAAAAACAACAGCATTTGGCCTATTCCTGTCTTGCATCCGTTTCATCTCATTTCACAAAAGGTTATATATATACACAGTATATATATATACCGGTAGTTACATTATATATATATACAGTGTATATATATATATATAGGGCTATCGTATAAGACAGAGATCGTGTTAAAATGTAGTTATGTCTCTCTGTAGGTACATGTACCACGAGGACAATAAACTGTTGAAAGTTGAAGAGTTCAATGTACTTTGCAGATGTCCCAAGCAGAGGTCTCATGAAGCACTACTGTGGCTCCTGTACTGTACGTATTCTCGACCTACCTCCTCCACCAATGGAGATCTCATTAGAGCAGTGGAGCCAGGCAGCAGTGACAGCAGACACAGCAGCATCATAAACGCCATATCTCCTCTCCTTCCTGTTGGTCTACCTGACAACCTGCTTTAATGCCGGGAGGAAATCTCTGATACAGTATACGACGTGGTTCGCCCCGGCTCTCAGTCAAACTGGAGCCAGCCTCGCAGGGAAGTGTTTACCAAAACACTAGGGACAAAGTTGATCTGTGGCACACGTCACTCTTTGTGTGTGTGTGTGTGTGTGTGTGTGTGTGTGTGTGTGTGTGTGTGTGTGTTTTTAGGAGGAAAGATCAATGGAAAAAAAAGGTTCGGTTAATTTATGGGTGCTTTGACTAATTCATTAGTCACTTCCTGTTTGATTGTAATAAAAATCAATAGTCTGTGTCCCGTTGTTCAAGAGTATTTCTTAATAGTCATTTTGGGCTGAAGGAAATCCATAACAATTCATGAAGGTTGTGCAACTTGTGCTGCAGAATTGGAATGCAATTGGAATTTCACTGATAGCTTATAGGATGTATAATTAATTTGACATCTAAAACCACAATACTGAACAGAACCTTTTTACTGCCACAATCATGTAATGAATGAATACACACTACTCAACTGTATCATGCATTTGCATTACAGTGTTAGTTCACTAATACTTTACAACCACTAGAGGGCAACATGCTTCTATTTGTGCTAGATTTCTCAGACCTTTCTCACTGGATTTCAAGAAGGTAACAGACAACCTCAAAGCCCCTTATGACAGCATATTAATAACTAGCTCTGGTCCATAGCTCTAATGCGTTTCATTCGTAGAAGCAGTAGAAGGCTATGGACCAGAGCTAATTAATAACCAAACATTTATTTAACCAATAACAAAAAGGAAGACTTAAACTTCTAAAACCAGGACTGTTTTTAAAATGGAATTGCAGCAACGTTATTTTCACAGTAAGGCTGTAGCCTATAGAGTAAACTCGTTACATTCACCCACCTCTCTCTCTCTCTCTCTCTCCCTCCATGTCTGCCCATCCTCTCTTTCCTGAGGGGTATACTTTATCTCCACAATGCCAGGGATTCAGGCCCCATCTGCCATTCGTCTGCCAGATATCTGTCTGTTGTCACTCTCAATTAACAGCTGCGTTTCACAGGCATTAAACCAGCATCAGTGTTCCACTAAAAAAACCTCCATGCCCAGGCTAAATTCCAGAGCAATGCTACAGACTGTGATATGTGTCATTGTATCTGCATACCCACGCTTTATATGAAAGGAAGGAGCTGGGATTGTGTATTCATGATGGTCTGAATTATACATACAGCCATATGGGATGCCCAAGTGTGTCCAACTGATGCTTCCAAGTTGATGTCTTCCAAAACATGTTGTTCGAGCAGCAATTACTGAAAAGGGAAAAGGTTAATCAGAGTTAATTGTTGCATTTTTGTGTGGTGAAACTAACGACCAAGGTATAATAATAATACTACTAATAAGTGTAATAATAATAATAAATATAATAGCAAAGTTTATTTTCTTTTATCATAACTGGTCACTTATGTTAACATAGGCTACGTCAATAATATACGATCAAATCTGAAACTTTTGTGGGGGATTTTGGTTTGTTTCAAGAAACATTGTGTTGAAAGTTTGAAACCACTCTTTCCTCCACTGAGATACATTTCTGTACACTGGATCTGTTTTGCACTGCATATAAAAGGATTCTCATTTATCAGCTGCCCTTGTTTTCTCCCTCTATCTGTCACACTGGTTCTGGAGAATCACAGAACTCACAGTGCACACACTGTCCTGTACAATAGTCTGTACACTTAATCCTTTTGGCCTCCTACATTGTATAAATAATCGTCAATGAAAGGTGAAGCCATAACAATAAATTATCTGTGATCAATTTAATCTTGAAATGGCACAGCATTTGCTATCTTTCATTTAAACAGCTCACATGGAAACCCTGTCTAGTAAGCACAGTACTATTGAGACAAAACTGAGAAACTAAATATTGAAATCCCTTGGCTTGTTTTTTATGTCAGCATTTTGCCCAGAAGGCACTGCCTTGCCTAAATCAGGATCTTTCATGTCAGACTCATTAATGCTGCATTATTATGGAAAGTTCTGCTATTGACTATTTATGAAGCTGCCATAATGACTGATGCTAAGCAAATGACAACATGGCACAGAAACACATAATCACTAATCATGACATAGATTTTTCAAATACAGTATAATGTACGAGTGTTTCCCCCTGCTGTGAAGAGGGGTTATGTTTTTTTTCCTACATTTTTTTATCCCACGATTTTTCTAACCCATGTTTTCACCCATAATAATAACTAATTCTCTCGCCTTTATCTGCTCTGTCTTTTCAGGTCTTTCTGTGTCTTTATCTCATTCAATTGATCATGAATGGAATTCAGGACAGGAGGCCAACCTTTGGCCACTATGGTAAATGGATTAAAAAAGTAATCTACCTCTTGCACTATTTATAATGCAATTCCTCAATGGTGGATGGTTATGCGAGACAATCAGCCTCATTCACTGTCTAGCAGCTTTTGACTGGTAGTGTTAAATTAAGATAGTAATAATTATTATTATTTATCCATAGGCTGTGCGTGGTGTTGGTAACTTTTTACTTTTCTATATGAATTGCATGTCATCATACATACTGAGGCTCTTTTTAAATGTTTGTCCATGTTTTGCTTTTAGTATTTAGCTTATATGTTTCTTAAATAGGTTCTACGTTTTATGTCGCACTGCCAATAACTGAGGGGAAACGGTATTTCAAATACATGGGAAATTGATAATTAATGTGATTCTGATTCTTCTGATTCTGATTCTAATACAGCAATAGGTCTGTCTCGGGAGCAGTATGGGTTGGCGCCCCCCCAGCCTGTGTCTTCCGTGAGGAAGAAGCCCAACAAACCCACGTGAGGCCTTTAGGAGGGCCATTCAAGCCTCAAGCGGAGCCTGCGGCACCACGAAGGGCAAGGTGGAGCCTGCGGAACCGTTGCGGCTCGAGAATCCACCATTCCTGAATAAAGTGCCTGGTGCTGGGAGTCTGGTGCAACGCACAGGGCCTGACCTGGTGAGAGCAGGAGTGGACCGGACCTGTGAGACGTAGAAGGGGCCCGGACAGGAGTCAACCCACAGAGCCTAGTCCTTCCACGCACCAGAATGGTACCTCCCAGTCCCGGCAGAGTAGTTCAGGAGGAAGGGATTGTGTGGCCCTGGGCTTTTCCCTAATGGGACTGATCGAGGGTAGCTACTGGGACGTAAATCGGGACTTGATCACCCTGGCTGAGGGGTATGATGTTGGGAGACCCGAAACCCCGATGACCTTGGGATACATCACTGAGGATACGTCCCAGGTGCATTCATGTATGTATGTATTTTGTTTTTGTCTGATTCTTTTGTTGTGTTTGTAGTATCACTATGATACTACAAACACACCAGGGGAAAACATATATTACAATAATAACATCACAATATTTTTTATCAATCAGTATCACAATATTTTTTTCATGCTTTTCTTTTAGGGTTATTGTTCAGTACAACCACCTACAAAGTAACAGAACCTAAAAGAAAAAGACCAAAATATTTAATAATTTTGGCTAACAAAACCATCGTTCTACAAAAGTATAAATTAAGGTATGCCTATAGATCTGCAAATCTCTGAATATCCTGATACAATATTTATCACCTTATCGCCCACCCCTACCTGGGCGCTACTCTCCCTCAGCCAACCTGGGGAGAGCTCATGTGTCCTTCAATGCATGAGGAGTGAACAGGCCGCTTTATTATCACCTAACAGGGGGGAGTTTCCTTCAATGCATGAAGAGTGAACAGGCCGCTTTATTATCACCTAACAGGGGGGAGTTTCCTTCAATGCATGAAGAGTGAACAGGCCGCTTTATTATCACCTAACAGGGGGGAGTTTCCCCGGCAGCCTTGCAGGACATAGCGTGTGGACGGAACACGTTATTCCTATCAGTTCCTTTCCTCCTCCTATCAGGCTGACCAGGGGGAGGTAGTATAGACATAGGGCCAAATTCACAACGGAAACATACGACCAGGTGTAAATGAAATGCGTAATGATATCGTATTTATCCGTCCGATAAATCTCATGAGTCATTCACCAAAGGTGGCGTAATGACTTCATTTGTGCGGATCGCACTTGTATCTCATTTCGCCTCTTTCCCAAGCGATTCCTTCGGCTGGTGTCGCCTGGTATAACTGAACATCCACACCCATTCCACACCATATAAAGCAACAGGAAATATCTTTCCTCTGGTGAAAAACGTCACCACTTACCATAGTGGCCAAATGTTGGCCTCCTGTCCTGAATTCCATTCATGATCAATTGAATGAGATAAAGACATAGAAAGAACGGAAAAGACAGAGCAGATATAGAGGAGAGAGAATGAGTGAGACAAGATAATAGTGATGGATTGGGGAGAGAGAGAGAGAGAGAGACAGCTGTTAAGAGATACAGATAAAGACATATTGATATGGAACCATGGACTCTTCTATCTACACCACACGTATGCCAGTTTGTCTGGGTAATCACTGTTGGTTACAGTTTTTCTCAATTGATTGGCCAAATTCTACATATCGTTCAAATTTAATTTAACTAGTTTCCTTCCAACCAGACCAGTTAGTAAATCACACAACACAGAAAGTGCTAATTGCAAAATCAGCGCCTGCACTTCATTATGTACTTTAACACATATTAAGGAGTCAACTGAAGTAAAAAAAGAAAAATGTATGAACGCTATAGAGACCAATGAGCAATGAATAGAGCAAGAGCATTTCATATCTGTAAGAATGTGTGGAGGTGGAAGAAGGGATGTGGGAGAAAGGGGAGATAGGGTGAGGGTAGAGGACATGAAGGAGGAAGGAGAGATGGAGGACAAGGAGGGGGAAGTGGAGGAATGGGAGGTAGAGTACAAGAAGAAGGGGAGATGGGGGACATGGAAGAGGAAGAGGAGTTATGGGAGGTAGAGGACATGGAGGAGGCCTGTGGCGAAATATAGACACTGAAGCATGCCAGGAATGGATTTGGCACTGGTGGCTCCCCCCCCCCCAGTTAGTTGCATGGCTAGAGAAACAATAGTCCATGGATACTGCGATCAGTGTGATGTGGGTGAAATGCTCTGACCTGAGAGAAATTAAAGGGTGGTCGGTTACAGACTTACAGTAATAGAATCATTGGTCACAACAACAGAGCCTATGGACCCGTGCAGAGATTAAAATAGGGTGCATTTTGCATCCCAAAATGCAGTTTATATAGTTAAGGGACACAATAAAATAACGACCTCTGCATCCCCGGGATCCACTACTGTACTGTTTTTTTTATTCTAGTTTATTTTGCTAGTTTTAGTTATAATAATAATAATAATCATTAATAATCATTTCGCTTCTGTTTTCTACATGAATATAACCACATTATAACCATATAAAATGAAATGGTGCAATTTGTAAAAATGGCAAAATATGACTCCTAACGTCGTTGAAGTGGGACTCATCAAATGTCCCTGGGACTCATCTAAAAGACCATCCCTGCATCCTGGGACTCATTACATTGAAAACCTATTTACATCACTGCAAGTGTAATGCTTTATGGTGTCGTCCACAGTTAACAGTCTTGTATTGAGTTGTGCTTGAAATGTACTGTAATTCTTCAAAACTGTTAATTAATTATTCAATCAATCAAGCAACAGTAAACAAGCATGTTTGTGTTTTTTCCTTTGAAGAGTGCAGTGTAAATCATTTATTCTACCTCCTTACTGTTGGATTTAGTTTGGATTTCCCAAATGATGTAAGAATAAAAGATTCCACTTGCGTGAAGTGAGGGGCGCCCACTATATTTATATCGGCCACATGACGTTGTGACTTAGTGCCCTGGCCTAAACAAACATTAATGTCCATAGACTTGGCTGGCTCTAAAGTGCTCTTAACAAACATCAAAGTCCATAGACTTGGCTGGCTCTAAAGTGCTCTCTAAAGTGCTCTAAACAAACATTAAAGTCCATAGACTTGGCTGGCTCTGGGATGTATCGTGGGAGATTATGGGTCTCGCTAACATCATCATACCCCTCACTCAGGTGACCCAGCCCAGACCCAGACCCAGTGATCAAGTCCCGACTTACGTCCCAGTAGCTACCCTCGATCAGACCCACTAGAGAAAGACCAGGGCTACACAATCCGCCGCTCCGGAACTACTCTGCCGGTACTGGGAGGTAGACCAATCTTGCGCATGGAAGGACTAGGCTCTGTGGGTTGACTCTTGTCCGTCTCACCAAGTCCACTCCTGCTCTCACCAGGTCCAGGACCTGTGCGTTGCACCAGACTCCCAGCACCAAAGTACTCAAAGTCCATATATTGGCTAAACGATTTACATCTTAAGTGCTCTAAACAAACCCATAAATCCCATAGACTTGGCTGCCATATGACGTAATCTTCAAAAGCCATGCATTGGAGGGGCCCGTATAGACTATGGAAGGTCGGGCTCCCTGGTCGTGTCATACTAAAGATTATTTTTTACCTAAGTCCCTGTGACAGACTAGGCTGTGTCCAGGGGGTGTACATCAAGCTGCCTCACGCTCCAGAAACAGCCAGGAGATAGGGCCGATTCATACTCCTATTTTAGAGCCGAATAAAAGTCGGTTCGGCGCTGTAGAGCCTACAATTTGACGTCATTTGAGGTTCGGGGGGGGCGGGTACCGTCCTAAAGTCGGCTCTTCGGTGCTACTGAAAATTTCTGACGAGCCGAAATCATTTCGGCACTACAGCGCCGAAACAGCGGTAAAATAGGAGTATGAATCGGCCCATAGACTCCTGACCTGTGGGCTACAACATGACTCAGGAACCATGGTTCCCAATGCTACTTACATAGTTATATGACCTGAAAACTGGCAAACGGGATGGGACACACATTGCACAATTCATGCTGAACCCAGAGGCGTATCTACAATAAGGCGAGGGCAGGCGTCCACCTGTCCAAATCCATTTCTGGCCTGGCCAAATTCCATACAATGAGAAAAGAGAGAGGACGAAAACAAGACCTGAGAACTATTAGTAGACAGCTGATTGGCCGTTGCGGTAGAGCGTGACCCTCAATCACCCATTGGAATGTAAATGCATGCATTTCATCCTACTCGTCTGGCAGTTATATCTCTTTGAAAACCTTTAGTGCTACGATTGTGCGCGGGGAGACGACAATTAACATCTTGCCTGCCCAAAATGCAATTCCTGGAAACGCCACTGTGCTGAACATCTAGGCATTTTTTTATTTTGGACTCATTTATAATTTCTTTGTGTAATAATTTGAAACAGTGACAGATTCAGCAATACATATATGTGGAATTTTTTTACTGATAGCCTACTGTAACCTTTCCCAGCATACCAAGGTGCACTCTATTTTCATTCGGTGGTCTGCTCTTAGGCCCTTTCATTCATTGTGTGTGTGTGTGTGTGTGTGTGTGTGTGTGTGTGTGTGTGTGTGCAGAGAGAGAGAGAGAAGGGGGGACGGGGTGATGTCGTGAGAAATTCACATTCACAAAAATGTGTTTTAATCATCTATTATTTTTCCATTGGCCAGGCTGTTCTCCCTCTTTCATTGACCCTGAGAGAATATTGAATTGACTGCAATAAAGGACCACAGAGAAAGAAGCCTTCTCTGAAGGGTGTTTGTATGTGTGCATAGGAAGGCTAATGTAATGTGGCCTACTTGGACAGGTGGAATTGTAAAGTATCCCTGACCTTGAAAGCTGACTAAATGCTACTTTAGCGTCATACAGAGTGAGTTAATGGTGTTTATAGTTTCCAGACTAACCAGAGTTGCTTTGATCTGCTCGCTTCGGAGTGCCACCCGGTTGGTTGGTACTTTTGTTGGTAGGCTACCCATCTTGAACCCATTGACTCAGATTTTTTCAGCCCACTCTCTTGAAGTTGATTGGCGTGCAGGAGAAGGTGACTTGTTGTGGTTCTTTTCCTGTAATCAATTTAGGCTTTTTATAGCATACCGGTAGTTTATTTACAACACATGGATGTAGTCTCAATTTGGTGTATATTCAACAAAAAGCTACAGAGGCTAGAGAGATCAAACCTGAGTCTTGGTAATGCGACGTCAGTCTCCTGAGTCCTGTCCGGTCCTGACTCTCCTCTGAACTGAGCCAACTACGTCACTCACCGGCACTGAGGGCGAGTTACACAGTAACCCGTATTCTAACGAATTATGTGTCTAAATCTAGAATTCGTTGGTAGCGTAAATTTCCAGGCTTTGCCAAACTGATAAATATCAACTAACTAACCTGCCTGTAACATGATCTGTAATAAAAACCAAGTCTGTTCATAGGCGAAGACTAATTTTTACAGCAGTTTACAAAACGATAACCCCTGGGGTCACCGTATTCAGTAGGTTACACGCTGTGGTGTAACATTCTGTTCAGACTGTTCAAGCGCAGCTTCCCATGGCACATTTGAGCAGCAAGCCAGCAACGGTCCGGACATCCACACAGAGGCACTGGCAGGATCGCGGAAGACAACATTGGACACGTTTTCACTGTCTGGGCTGGTTGGGACGCTTTACTTTCTACGTGTAGCCTAAACCACAGGTAATATCAGGTTACGCTGCACAGTCCGTATTTATCCTTCTAGTTCTACGCATTTTCTTTTCTTTGTCAACTCCGGTCAGACCTTACACCCGGCCGGAGCGACCAGTTTGCTGTCTAGTATACTGTAGCTGTTAACTGTGTAAACTGTGTGCTCGTTGCTATGGGCTGCAAGGTAACAACATCCCACCACCTGCTGCAACCGCATGTCTTTGTTACACATGCATGTATCACTACACAGACAAAGCGCTCTTTTCTCTGCAAAGTAAAATAATTATATATTTTATTTATTTATTTATTGTTCACCTATATCCAGTCGTTTTTTGACTGGACTCGGGATGGAATAGGGCAGGCTATGTAAGTAAACCAACAACATAGTTCATGGCTAACGTTAACACGTAAAGGTGGATTATTGCATACAGTTTGTTGTGTTAGTGATAAACTGTTACGACTTGATTATAGGTTTTTTGACAGTTGGCTGGCGGAATTAAAATGCTCCACTCAAATACGTAACGTGTATCCTAGCTTGACCTTACCTACCTGACCAGTGGCCACACACACACAAATGCCACAGAGAATCAAAGGTCGTTGTCAGTCAAGTGTGCACGTTGATGACTCTGGTGCCAGAGGCTCTGGGTTAGCACACAGTGTGCCACACACCACAGAAGCAGCGTCTCTCTGGCACTATCCATCTAACAGCTTCTTGTGTGCTTCGTGTATTCATTAGCGTTTTAATTATACCAAAGAAGGCATAATAAAAAACAGAAAAATATGCAATGTTTAAAGCTACATTAACACAGCTACAGTCTAATCTATCCCGACAGCAAATGCAATGCTAAAATGATTTATAATTTAATTGTAAAGGTGTTACACAACTACTACACAGCTAAGCTCTCCCTAAGTCTTCTGATAGACAGAAAGTCAACTTTCAGTCTCTGGATAAAGCACCCATCTGTCTTTTTTGTATCATATTGATTGAATTATACCAAACGGTACCACAAGATTGATAAAAATTCAAGCTGCTGATTACCAGAGTGACAAGACAACCTCAGCATGGATGAACAGCAGATGTTCTCTGTGAAGGTGCCTAGTGGTACATCATTTTCTTACAGGCTTTCTAGTTGCTGTAGTTAGGCATCAAGGCATGCAGAAGGCAGGCCTGAGACACAAAGAAATTCCATTATCCCTCATCTCCTGTCTGCTGTGACAGAGAGGAGGAAATCATCATACTGTGGTGCCGTGAGGCCAGGAAGGAGGGAGAATTATGAGTCAGAATGGAGGAGACAAGAGAACTGTCAACCTTTAAATCCCTCTGCCTACAAGCTGAGGAGACAGCTCACATGCTTATTTTAAGAGCTAGACCGGATCTATTTTTCACTCTTCAATTTGCATTTCAATTTAAAATGTGCAGATGTATTTTTTCATCCCATACCTTTTCAAAGCTTTTTTCTTTTCTTTATTTGTTGTTTCTGTAAAGTATTATGTCTGCCGGTATTCGAGGAATAGGTGTACCTCTGTTCATTTATTATGTCAGTGACAGTACACAACTCCTTATCTCAGCTGTCTACAGGGAGGATTCACTTATACAGTAAGTTCGCCAGAGCAAAGGAGACAGTGGTGGGTGGGAGAGAGAGAGAGTGTGTTGGGTGGGGGGGGGGGGGCTGAGAGGAACAGAGAAGGACTGTAATAGCTGTGAGCACGCAGAGCCCAGCGACAGAGTGACTCCTGTAACCAGGCACGAAGGTGGCAACGCATCACAACGCTACACTCGCCCACGGATGGCTGTGAAGGAAGGAGAGGCTGAAGACAGGCACTCGACACTTATAGGCTCAACAACTTGCTGTCACTTCTTAGAGCCCCTGGGGTTTAACTTGACTCTCTAAGGTGTCAAGGCTGAAATCTTTTACAACACCATGGCTACATCCACAGTGGACTACACTGACTACATTAGACTTATCTAGGTTGAGTGGGAGTTTTTTTTTTTTTGCTACCCAAAGCAGAAAAAAGGCGTTTCTTGTTTCGCTCCTGTCGTTGCGCCTAAACTGGCCCACATTTTTGTATGTGTTTGGCAGAGCATCAGTCTGGAGTGGAGGTAGTAAGTGTGCTGTGTGCCACGGTGGAGCCGGAGGCGTGGAGGAGAGGTGACAATGGGAAAATCAAACAGCAAGCTCAAACCCGAGGTTGTGGAGGAGTTGACAAGGAAAACCTACTGTGAGTAGCTTCCTGTCCTTTCCTTGTTGAGCTTGTTGTCAATGCAGTGCAATTTAAACTTAAATTTACTTCTGTTAAACCAGACAATGTTAAGAAAGCAAACACAGTTAGAAGGTTTATATTATATGTCACTACTCATACAGGTACAAGAAGCTAAATGTAAGTATGTGATTGCGTCAACTCAAAAGTACTGTGTTAGTAGTGTGTACTGTAACATGTTATGTTACATTTCCAAATTAGGCTACATTCTGCCAGTTGTACTTCACACAGGTGTGCAGGCCTGACTGCAGGCATGAATTGTAATTGAGGGATTCCAAGCCAATTCGTGCAATGTCTGCAGAATCATTATTTGCAGACCAAGGCTATAATTGTCAGCAGGGAATAAGCTGACTCTTTAAAAATCACCTGTGTAACAAATTTTGATTGGTTCGGGTTTGGCAAAAGTTTTATCAGCCGTTTTTCAATCATGCTGAAGTGATCTATGAATATAGAGACACTGAAGCCTTTGCATCAGCAGTAAAGCTGGTAGCTAATGATCAAAAACTGTATTTTCACATAGAATACATTATGACATTTATATGTTTAGTTGTATAACATAGTCTGGAGAATGATAGGGATGATGAGACAAAGAGAGAGAGGGAGAGAGAGAACAATTTGAATTACAAAGTGGGTTGTCTCACTTGAGCCATTACAGCACTGAGTCCAAAATGACAGCGTTAAAAATAGGCCAATTTTGCCATTATCTGGCCAGTTTTTACTTTCAAAATAAATGATAATGAGTCAGATTAAAAAAATCAGGATTGCATCTATACTTTTTGTGGCCATTGTTAAAAAAAATGATATCAATCTGTTGCTTTTGTTATTCCTGTTGCTTGTTATTGCTCTGCAGTGTGCAGGTGCTGGGTGGGAGTTGACAGCCAATGGCTGCTTAATAACAGTGTTCTTTGCGTGGTGGCTCTCTCCGTGGTGCAACGAAGGAAGGCTGTTGTGGCAGGAAATTACTGTGGAGGAAGATTGGGCTTCGTGCTGAGATGTGGTGTTTTTTGCTACTATACTTTACTTGCTCTTTCTCTCTCTCATCTCTTTCGTCATGCCTGCCTGTCCCTCTCTTTCTGTCTATCCGTCTCTCTTTCTTTTCTCTCTCTCTTCCTTTTAGCCTTTCACCCTCTATCTCTGCCTTTATCTCCTAATTACCCTCTTTGAGCAGGGAATGGAATAGTATCATTAGGATGTTATCTGGTTAGCATTGCTTAGAGAGACACAGAGCTTCCCCTTCCAGCATGATCAGTCCCTTGCTCTGGCCTGGTGTAACTGACTGTGAACCTTTATCATTTCAAATTCACCCTGTATCCCATTGCCTCTTTCTCTCATGTTATCTGCCATTTTAGTCTACTGTTTCTTTTTTATCGTTTTATCGAGTTCTCAGTGGCAACTGGCAGGAAAATCGAAGTAACTTTTGCCCTGGTAAACAATGCCCCCTGTTCACAGGCAACCAACAAGTAATCTTTAAATTTAATTTAATAAATTCAGGCTGCTATTCCTCTCACCGTTCTGGGTAGGTACGTTGTATTCTGATTTTACTTTCCGCACAGTATCTGCATGCTGCTCATTTGTGTCCTTCCTCTTGTGGAAGTTTTGGAAAAGCTGAAACACCTGTATGACCTAATCATTATTAGTTTGCTCATGACATGAACCATAGCAACAGTTGCCTTTGCTTACTCAGAAACAAACCAAAGCTGAGACTTTGGTTAGTTAATGTTTTCATGCTCCTAGTGAAAGATTATTTTTATATCAGTTGTGCTTCAAGCTAGACTACCCCAACTGAAAAATGGTGTACCAATTCCAAATTAGTGGCCTTGAAATATTGTGGAAAGCCCAACTATGCTATTAAACTGACCACAGGATGTAGAGTAGGTTCATGTATTGGAGTGGCAATGCAATGCCTGATTTGATTTATACTTGGTTGCAATCTTGCATGCCATGGAGTGCAGCTCAGTGCACCAAAAATAGCAGATCTACAAGCTCGGCTATTTCACTCTGAAGTTGTCAGATGATCCACAGAAGTTCTCAATAGTGGCAGAATGCAAGTTTGAGTCGTGTAGCTAGCACACCCTGCAGGGCCAACAGGCAGGGAGTGGGCTCTGTTTTTTCCTACATAGGCTGATTACATTACTGACCATTGCCTCTGAGTTATGTAATACATTCTGGTGAAATTGTTTTTGCTTTGGTGAATTGCCCCCATTTTTTGGCTCCATTGACGTTTTAGGCCAATTTAATGGTTGCTTGACTTGGCTGACAGTTGTGAGATTGACCCTGACATTTACTGCCTAGGAATGGGTCACATAATGGGCTTTCTGGTTGAAATGCTGAGCAAAGCAAATTGAGGCCAAAATGTATGCAGAGATTACCTGACCTGGCTTCCTTATTTATAGCCTCTGTATTATTCTGCTCCCCACTGCGTTAGGTTATGGCATGGCAAGTTTATTTGTATATTAGCACATTTCAACAACACAAGCATTAAGACATTAGGATAGAACATTGAGACATGCAAAATAAACATAATACAAGTGAATGCAATAATAAACATAATTTAAACAGTTAGAGTTTACTAGACCTGCAGTTTTCGACTTTTTTCCAGAATCCAGATAATGTGGTGCATAGATATAAACAAAGTGCTGCTTCTCCACATTCAGTTCTTCTGACTCTAGGTTCAGAAAGCAGACCTGGCTGTCTCACACAACTTGAGAAGTCTAGAATGGTTCATGGTGTAGGCTATAGCACAAGGTCAGGCTATTCTGGTCCTAAACAATTTATATGTTTATATTTTGAAATAATTTGTAAATTATCTTCAGCAGAAGACCTATCTTGAATACAATATGTTTGATAAGCAGAATCAGATCAGTGTAGTGCCTCAATAGACCGGTAAACACAACTGAAGCCAGGTAATAACTGTGGTTGTGTTTCATTTTGGTGTGACTGCATACAGAAACACTTCACTTTATTTCGTCAAACTATGTATATGTGGAATGGATTCAAAGGTGATATCTATGCCACGGCAGTGTCTTCTTTAAAGGGAGATGATAATCCTTTAGTCACCATGATGATGAGCTTCTATTTGTTGTATATGTAGCATCTAAAGTTGATCCCTCAGGATATTTCTGCGTGCCAGCCTGCAATGCACCTCTAACGCATTGACTGGGATTTCTGCCCATGTCAGGCCTCTAGATTGGCGTGCAGAAGGTGACCCTGTAATCATGATCAACATAGGTGGTAATGGAAGTCCTTTATCCAAAGCCTTAGAGCAGGTTGTATTCAACAGCCACTCCCATCGGACCACCAGGTTAAACTAATGGCCTTGATTCCAGCGCTTTTTTCAGCTGTTTGCCCAGGGGTTGAGAGGAGGAAAATTGCTTTTGGTTACTTAAGAAAGAGTTAAGAGTCGAGGGGGGACCCGAAAGGGATTGCTTCATTATTACTGGAAGATAATAAAATGCTTGTGTGGGCATAACATATCCTGGTCCCTTAACTGATCTCTTTCTTTAATCTATTCCTGACCTTCTTTTCCCTTGAATTTTGTTTTCACTTGCCCACTACTGCTTGGATCATTTATTAAAGGCAGGGCAACAGATCATTTTAAATGCTGTATAGTAGTCTATTGTGGGGGGGGGGGATATTATAAACAATACATATGTTTTATAAATGATGGAAAAAGGTTTTTGAACAGCTAAATCAGTAAAATAAGCCCAGCCTGGTAAACTCACCTAAACTCCCTATAAACAAATGCAATGATGTCTATTCTAGACGTTTGCATGTACATTTATAGGCCAATACCCAAAGCAATACAGCTTACACATTGAGCAGCTTCCTTCACTGTTCAGTTCCACTTTGCTACCTAGGGTCACCTTTTTAACTTTTCACCTTTTCAAAACTTCTCCTTTTAAGTATTGTTTTTAAATAATGATATGACTTTTTTTTTTTAATTGTTATGGCCTAGTATTTCCATATCAGAAGTTGTCCCATATCTGCTGCTCTACCTTTAATCAGAGCCATGTGATTTTCATGTTAATCTTGAGTTATACATGTACAGTAATATGTAGAGCTACTATACAGAACACACCAACGACACTAAGCATTAATCAGACTTAATGAGCGAGTTGTGAATTTGACAAGTTTGCATTTGGATAGACAATGGTACTCTCTGCATCATTAATAACATTCATGTTTTTGGTTCACTTTAAAAGATGATAGGATTAGGCCAATATGATCAACGATCTGACTACTTTACTGTTGCTTCTAACAATAGCAAGCAACATTTTGTTCTAGGCCACCCAAAGTTTTCCTGTCAAAGCTAATGTCACTCTTCATTTCTCTTGCAGTTACAGAGAAAGAAGTACAGCAGTGGTAAGCATTCATTTTTTATGATGATTTCCTCCATTACTGCATTCATCCATTCCTCCATTCCTCCTATCGCCTGAACAGTGAGGTGAAGTGTGTTGTACACTGAGATGTCTTCTGTGATGAAAATAGGGAATAGCCGGGGTCTTATGTTGACCCACTTGACTATTCATAAATTGTTGCTCATGATTTATTTACTTACTTAAAATATTCTTTTTGGGGCATTTTATGCTTTATTTAGAGCGGAAAGTGAAGTAGAGAGCCATTCAAGACATACCGGTAATAGGAGTTTGATTCAAACCAGTCCTTGCAACTAGAAATATGGTTAGTGCACTAATTGGCTGTACCACCCCAATAATTAAATATTTAAAGTGTTCTTGATAGTGTACTTGAACTTGAAGCAAGCTGTTTTCTCCCACATACGTTGGCGCCGAATACAAGACATCTTCTGAAAATAGAGTGACTTTGAAGCCTTCATGATACCAAGACTGAGTGACTTTGAAGCCTGATAACACTGATGCAGTACTAACACTTCCATGATGCATTCCCCAACAACCTTTTTGCTCAATTTGCTCATACTGATAGCAGTAGTTATGCTGTGCCAGGGGGATAAAGGGACTTTTTTCTTTTAGCCACTTAACTCCATGGCAACAGAGACTCCATAAGGTTGTTGATGTGTGTAACTAACTGTGAAATACCTACAACTCCATTCATCTGTGCATGGCCTAATAAATGTGCAGAAGTCTGCACTTTCTTCTCTGCTTTTCAGCCTGCCCTGTACCTATTATAACATTATCGTCACTGTCGGGCAGAAACCTTGTATCTCCAGATTTAATCGTTTTATGTTTTGATTTTTGAGTGGTGCAACCACTCCAAGGAACAGCAATGTCCTAACCTATGTGTGTGACTATGAGTACCAGTAGGGGCAAAGGTGGCGCTGTTGTGCCAGAAACAGAGAGAGCGAGATAGTGCTAGCCTGACACTCAGCCTGAATTTTCATTTCGTTTCACTCCATTATTCAGTCTGAAAGCCCTCCCTACTACAACCGTTTCTGGGATGGGCGTTGCCAAAGAGGCAGTCTTCGGTGATTGGTTCATACCAACGAATCAGAATAGTAGGAAAGCAGATGGCATTGTGTCAATCATGTGGCTATGGCTAACCTGTTTGTTACCAAACAAACACAGCCAACGAGCGCTACTAGTATGTAAACAAAAGCGGTAAAATATGTTGGATGATGATGTTTATAAAACCGCTCGTGTCTGTAAAGAAATTATTTATCATACGTCGATTTAAAAGCCAGATTGATACGTCCGTGAGTTACCGCAGTGGGGGCAGCCATGTTTGTTTGTGTCTGGACGGCACTGTTGTTTGACGTCATCGAGTTGAAACGACGCTGATTCGTCGGTTGGATTTCCAACCGAGTCTGAGAGCTCCTTCGGGAGTGTCACCAGACCCTAATCGCCTGAACATACATTTTTAATGTGGCTAGCGATTCAGGGGCTGGAGCCAGGCTAAGATAGTGCTGCACTGTTGCCTGCTAATGAGAGAGAGAGGGGGGGGGAGAGGGGAGTTGCACCACTCAGTTCACACGGGTGTGATTTTTTTCTACGTTTGATCTATTCTAGTTACATTTTTTGAAAAGTAACGGTTTTCTACCTACAAGGTTTCTGCCCCAACAGAGCAACAATATAATTATTGTAATATGTCAAGAAAGATTATACATATTAATTAACATAACAGCGAAACCTCTGGCCGGGGCAAGTGGCAGAACAGGGGTCACTGGTGAGACTCATTACAGTTGAGGTATGCTGGTCTGCACATACATTTTTGCACAGTAAGCATAGACGGCGCAATTACACAGCAGGCACAGGGGCAAGAGACATTTCATCATCATTATGATGATGACCCAAGCTTAAACAAAGAACACACTTCAGTGCTCCAGCTTTGGCTTTGCCTATCATGACCTGACTATGCATGCATGAAAGGAGCTACGCCTCACTTATAAGCTATAGCTGGTTGCTACTGTTCGTGCCCTCAATTAGGAGGCGAGTAAGGAGCCAGGACACATTCACACTCACTGTCGCACAGCAACACCGTCAGCCTATACACACTGGGCGATGAGCTAGGCTAAGGCTAGCCTGTCTCATCAGGGGCTGCTTGCACATGGTAAACTCCTGAGCATTCATTTCACTCTGAGAAACATAAGGATCCATTTGGGTCCATTTTTAACACTCCAGACCATTTTTTATATGAAATGAATTGGGTTTAAAGTGGTTTTGTCTCGTCACGAATCTTTGGTCTGTCTGTACTCTTTACTCTGCTGCAGCAAGCACACCATGTCTGAGTGTGAGGGATGAGATGACATTATACCAGCGGAAATACCAGATGGTGTGTGATTAGAGGCATAGATATAGAAGAATTAGCATAGTTAGATAAATGCCTGTGCTGTGCATTATATATTGCTGCTCCATTCTAGAACATCATTAGTATGCTCGGGACCCACCTGAAATCACTAACAGAATGTCATGGCACTGTGATGTTCCTGCCAACTCGACAGCACGAGAAAAATGTCCTGCACAACACTTTAGTAACCTCCACATTATGCCACATTATGCCAAGTAATAGAAGCTATTGCCAGTAATTAATACTTTATCTTTATGCTGGCACACTAATGAATAATCGAACTGTACATGCCAACTGTGTGTCCTTCTTACATTGAGCTCACACAAAATATGTAATTACTGTACCATATGTTTTACTTCATATATTAAATGTTCTCTTAATTAATTAGTGGTACAGGTTTTTGTCTGTAGTCTGCCAATTATAGGGTTGGATAAATAAAGAAAAACAGGTCAAACCGTATCACAAAAATACTTTAAAATGCAGGCACTAAGCAAATTCTTGCACCCAGCAGGACTGGCTAATGCCATGGGAATGAATGTGGGTATTTGTCAATGTAGAGAGTTTTCACATTAATTAATTTACTCAACTAGGTGGCAGATGCTATGATTTTATTAATTCTTTCATTCAGATTTATTTAGAAACAGAGAAAGGGAGACAAATAATCAGGTCAAATAGGTCATGTTTGGATTATAGTATATGCACTGTGCATCCTGTAATTTGAATACCAATTAATTCCATGCAGTCCTAGCCAAGGCTTTAATTTCCCTGGATATCGTCAGACAATGAAAATGTGAGAATTACATGGTTCCCTTCTCTCCTCGCTGAACTGCCTTTTCCCAGCTGTTCCACCGAGCTTTTCTCTGTCTCTTTGACCATGGATCTGCCTTCATTATCTACCAGGCAGATTAAAAGTAAAGAGTTTATAGTGAGACGCCAGCTAGACCGTAAGAGGAAAGAGATCTATCCTGGCCGTCATTCTCCATTAGACTCCTCAATTTCCCTCTCTCTGGCCTTAATTACAGCCTAGCCTCATTCTGGACCGCCTTGACTCAATCACAGATGAGCAAGTAAAGCTAACCGTTTGAACTTACCACTACATTGATGAGGAGGCTGTTTATTTGTTTTACTAGACAGGTTATTATTATGTCTCTGTCAATTTCCTTAATTTCCTCTTCACATTTATTATTTCTCTCAACACCTTCTTCCTTTTCCCCTGGACCATTACCAGTACCACTAATGCAGTGTTTTTGTATTGAGCTGTACAGGGAAATTGCCTGCCTTTGAGTGACTGTGCTTGAAATTGCTTATGAAATGCTTCTATATTTAGGCAGAACTGAGATGTTAAGTCACTCTCTAGATAGGCCATCTCCAGGGGCTGGAGGAAGCTCATAGGCATATCTATCAGTTATGCATATCAAGAGAAGACTGGAGTGTAATTTGATTAGATTTAAACACTCTCTGCTCCCGCTATTGGATTAGCGTGTGCGTCTTATCTTCTAACCAGACAAATAGATTTGTGCTGTGAGTTTTTGATCTGGCCTGCTATATCAAAATGGATCAGTAATGCTTGTACAAGCTACAAACAAGCTGTAGTCGTTAATAATTTAACAAATCTCCAGTTTCACTGTAGCCCTGTGTACTCCTTGCATTATGAAATGTTTTTAATTCATTCTGTATGTTTCCTTCTTTTTTTTCTCTCAGGTACAAAGGATTCATCAAGGACTGCCCAAGTGGGCAGCTAGATGCTGTGGGCTTCCAGAAGATCTATAAACAGTTCTTCCCCTTTGGAGATCCAACAAAATTTGCTTCCTTCGTCTTCAACGTGTTTGATGAAAATAAGGTTTTTTGGCCTGTTTTGTATATGTTCTACTTTAATTGTCTTTAATAAATAATTGTAATTAAGTAGCTAGGAGTTGGTCTTCCTTCCATCGGATATAAAGAGATTAGATATGTGGTTGCTGTTTGATGTGGATGGGAAGTTATGTTAAAAGCTCTGTAAAGCCTCATGGGAAGTGTTAATTTAATGGTCTTTAATGAGACGTCATGTGAGAACATGACCACCTACTCTCTGGTCAACTGTACATTTCACAGAATGAAAGGACCAGGCAGTTCTCGTGTTGTTCATAACAAATATAGAAATGCTACTCATTGCGCTGCGTAATTACTTGTGCTGTCTGAGCCCTTTGTACTTTACATGTCTGTAAATTGTATGCTGTCAGCTTGGTGTAATGTATTTTCTTTTTACAAAAACAGATGTGTCTCTCTTCAGAAACGTAACCTTTCCGTTTTAAGCAAATATCTTAAGATGGATCATGAATTCATGTCGAAGCATTAAAATAGCTCTCAAGCTGCCATTTCCAAAGAAATATGAATGGTGTAAATGTTGAAGAATCAAACCTTTTCTGTGGCATGGTATGTCACTCCCTCCACAGGCATTTATTGATTTGGAGTCGGGGAGATCAGACAAACCCACTGTCTGATGTTCCTCTGTTTATCTGTGACCTTCATTAGTGAGCTCAATTAGCGTAATACGTTTTATTTTTTTCTGACTTTTATAGTCACAATCATTTGTCAGTTCATTGTCTAAAACAATGGCTGGCTGGTCAGATGTCTTGAGAGATAGTCAGCCTCGCCTTTGGCAGAGATTTGAGGTTGCTGTCGAGACAAGAGTCATAGCTTGCCTCAGGCCTTATGATTCCTGGTAATAGGCCTATTTCCAGGAATTAGGGTGCTGGAATAGCTTTTGTTATGTGACTAAATTAGACCTGTATGGTTAGCATGTGAAGAAATGAATAGGCCATACCTCCATTAAGATGGAGTCAATTTATGGCTCAGAAGATGTTTTTATTTATACATGAAAGGCATTTATTTTCATGCGTTCATGTTATTATTACATTTGAACGAGTTCCTTAGAGTTGCTTTGGTTGATGTTGTTGTGTTAAACAGCATCACACGGGTGGTTTGAAATTTAAATCTTTACAACTGCTACTTTTCTCATTCATTCGTATTCACTCACTCAGTGTTCAACAGCCATTTATATGCACATCTTACATCATGGTAGACTCAGTAGTATGCTGCAGGCTATGATTTTAGGAATCCAAGTGGATTCTAGAAATTAAGAATTGTTGCTTTGGATGGTTTTTCAACAAAACTAAGAGTAAACAAAGTCAGAACAGAAAATATTTGACTATATAGTGTTATCCTTGAAGTCCATTTATGATGTACAATCAATGAAAAACATCTTGGCATTATACAGTGGTTAACTGTGCATGCTTTAACTTTGCTGTGAACCAGTAGTATCCATCTTACTAATGACCAGAGGTGACATATTTAAGCCTCGGGAGAGAGCCAGGTGCAGGGCAGAAATAGCAGCTTTACATGGTGCAAACGTCTGGCCCCATTTTCAGCAGAAAACAGCAATGACTTGGTGAAAAGTACAGGCGGTGTTCTTGTCTTTGGGCCATTCACTTACACTTCCCATCTAACATTCTATCTTTCTTTCTTGCTGTCCCCTTCTGTCACTCTGCAGGATGGCCGCATCGAGTTCTCAGAGTTTATCCAGGCCTTGTCAGTAACCTCTCGGGGGACTCTGGATGAGAAGTTGAGATGTGAGGAGCTTGACCATTACCATTACACCCCCTAGCCTAGCGCATTTTGACACTTGAATGACAGGATTCAGGCTAGATTGCATACATTGCATAACAAAGAGGTTGGCAGCAAATTAAAGGTGGCTGAAGAAAGGCCACAGCAGGCTGTTGTAACCTCAGGGACAGGCCCCCCTGGTGTGAGAATTGGGGTCCTAAAATATAATTCTGGTCCCAGTATAGATTCCACTGTTAAAGCAACCCAATTGCCAGCATGAAATGTTGACATTGTACGTTTCTGTAAACCACAGAGATGTTGAATCTCAACATTTCTGAATCTAAACCGATGTATACCGTGTCAACTCAAATATGCAGTTCTAAAATTAAGATAAGGCATAGTTATTTTGGTTAAGATTTGAGTAAGAGTTAGGTGTAGGGTTAGTTTACATGGTCTGCATTCTCTTGACATCAACATGGTACATGAAATACTTTGCTACTATTCTTTGCTATTCCCTACTATGGTTTTACATGTCATAGGCCATAATGCCTATGTGTCTCTCCATAATGATGCTTGTCACAAGTATGTCCATAGCTAGATCTAGTTTATCTCTTTTCTCATTAAAACAGTGCCCACAAATGCCTTTAATTATGTCACAAAAACAAAATGTCTTATTGCTCTGTAAAGCACACTGTAAATTACATTTATACTGGCAGCGGTATGCATTTTTATTTGTTCCCTTCTCAATTTGGGGTCACTTACAAAATCATCTTTTAAAACTTTGCATTACAGTGCACTGGCAAAACTCAAAGCTATTTTCCACTCAAGTGATTGTCTCTATGCAGGGGCCTTCAAGTTATACGACCTCGATAACGATGGTTACATCACTCGTGATGAGATGCTCAACATTGTGGATGCCATTTATCAGATGGTGGTAAGTTATACCAAACATTGACTGGTTTAATATTTATACTTGGAACAAGAATTATCACAAGGCTATATAGAGTATATACTGTAATGCTTTTCTTTCCCAGGGGAACACTGTAGAGTTACCAGAGGAGGAGAATACTCCAGAGAAGCGAGTGGACCGTATTTTTGCCATGATGGACAAGGTCAGTAATATCCAACATTGAGGTACCGTAATATCACACAAAATACAAAAGGTGATTAATGCAGTAGTTGCATGCTCAAACACTCGAGCATGAAACATTCTTTCTTTCTTTTTTGCCATTAAAAAAATAGGCTATTAACAAGCGCTGTGATAGTCTTGCTGTAATGGATATTCGTTTAGCAATGAAGAGAACTGAATGTGCCTTCTACTGCCACTCTTGGGGCTTGATACTGGCACTGTAAAATTAAGAGCTGTTAGCTGTAGCCACCGCAGTGTCACTAACTCTGCCTGCGGTATATAAACGTCACAGATACCTTCCTCCACTACCAATGTTGAGTGGTAATGCTCTGTCTCTCGGCTCCCAGAGCCTCCTTAGCTTAGTGAAAGATGAGACAGAGTCTTATTGGGTGTGTGTTTGTCAGCTGCATGTCCCAACCAGTGCCAAGCTCAGCCCATTGGACCAGCTCTACAACACAGCAGCGCTCAGTCATTTCATTTGTATGGGTGGAGCAGAGGGAGCTACTGTCCAAGTGCATTGAGCTGGATCGGTCTAACAGTGTGGACAGGACTGACTGAAGTGACTTAACTTCAGAACCTCTTTTGCCCCCTGCTGGCGATAAGGTGTATAAGCGTCTTCAATCATCAATGCCTTTAAGTTTCACACCTTGTCATTTGTTCTTGATTCAGAATGCGGACGGCAAGCTGACCCTGCAGGAGTTTCAGGAAGGGTCAAAGGCAGATCCGTCTATTGTTCAGGCACTATCACTCTATGATGGACTGGTGTAGAAAAGTAAGGTGAGTGGATTGTTAACCATCTAGCGACTACATGCGCTGATTGTTTTCTATTCTAGTCTGTGCTCCCACTGAAGAATAATTATACTTGCTCACGCTCAAGTAGTCTGAGAAGACTATAAAAAGCAGGCTATTCAGACTGTGGGCTGGGTTAGAAAACGAAGAAGCCATTGTCATCTCCCAGTTTGTCCTTGTGAATTATTCAGATGCCCTACTTGACTGCTGGCAATCAAACAGTCGTGCAGCGCTCAGTGGAGAGGGATTCAGAGCCCTCTCCTCCCACTAAGCTAATAGCATTGCCAATTGTTGATGACATCCTGCTCAACATGTGGTCTAATGAGTAGTGAGAATGAGTTGTGAGACCATGGATGGAGTAATGGAGTAATAATGGAGTAATACTGTTTAGTGAGTAACTTAGGAAAACAGTGATAAAGTCTGCCTGATGTTTTTATAAACACAGTAAAATCGAGTATATAATCAGTATTAAGTTAATTATATGAGTTCAGTTTGGTTACATTTGCATACTCTCAGGGTTTCAAATGGATGCATTTAGAGGATTTTACTGTAGGAATGTGTGAAATGTAAACATTTTGTGATACTACCCAGCATAATCAATTCTATGGTCGTCATTATTCCAATTCCTCAGATGAGTCTAGTCCAGTTTCTTCAAACACATGATGTACCAATCCAGCACCATCGCACCTGCAACGCGAGGTCATACCACCTGCCCTCCCATAATACCTGCTCACCTGGAAGGGGATTGCGTGAAGACCATTTGTTTCTGTTGCACTCTCGTATGGCCTTTGGTGTCATTAACTGCAACATCGTCATGTATAACTACGGACGGTAAAGGTAAACAACTATATCCTACAGTGTCACAGTGGAGTAAAAAACATACAATTTAAAAAACATGTACAGTAAGTGAACCCTCGCTCATTTATCTGTGCTTCTAAACTGCGTGGCATTTGTGTGCGCCCTAGGACTTCAATTAAGAGCAATTTCAACACAGTGTTGTGGTTGAACCATTGACAGTCCTGACTGAGGATCTTTCCTTTTAGTGTAGGGTGTAGTGTGTCTGGTTGATATCACACAGGAAATGTGTGTTTGACCCGAACAGAAATGAACTGCACTGCACTGCATCTTCACCACTGTGGAGAGAGTGCAGGGCCGGAGAAAAGTATTTTCTGACAGTGTGAAGCCTAAAGCATGATTTATACTTGGTTGTAAATTGTGTCCTGCAACCAAAAATAGCAGATCTACAAGCTCATGCTGCGTCACAATGCACTGAGCGCAGCGCGTTGTGAGTCTGCAGATTTGCTATTTTCAGTGCGAGACACCAGCGTGCAACTAAGAATAAACCAGGTGTAACCTAAGTTATACAGCCATATTGTGTATATTGTATTAATGTAAATATGATTGTTTTTTATTTTATGCTTTGCTGTTTCTGGAAGAGGGGAATGAGGTTCGAAGTTAAATGTTTTTATTGAAAGTGTTCAAATTAATTGCATCCTGAGGGCAGTGGGGTGGGAGGGGTCATCTTTGAGAGATAATTGTCTCCACCAGGCCGAAGGCATGGGGAGAGAGTATGTTTTTTCCTCTCTTATTCTATGGTTCCTTTTCCTGAGGAGCTAGTTCCTTTTCCTGAGGAGCTAGTTCCCTTTCCTTTTTATTTGCTGAATGTTGAACGAGTGAGGACTTTTGTTTGGTTTCTTTTACTATGTTTGAGAACTTTGCAACCTTCTTGTGTTTTTCATTCCGTTAGTGCCACTCTATAAAATCCTGCGTACGGGTCCATTTGTACACTCAGAGGTTAAAATAAATAAATTCACATAGATAAAATAAATAGATTTTACTGTACATTGCCAACTAATGTCACACAGTCACATCCTGAATGACATGTCCAAGCAACACAGAGCATGTCCTCTCCATTCACATCTGAATTGAGGCTTGTTTTTTCTTTGACATCATACTCCACCTTCTACGCACGCAAGCACACAGTCACACACACACACACACACACACACACACACACACACACACACCCCTCTGAAAGCCACAAACAGGCATCAATTCTGGTTGTAAAAAGCTTTTGTGAGCTGTGTGGTTGCAACAGTCCTCTTTGTGTTTGTCTACAGACAGAGCATGTGATGATGCCTTTTTGTTTCTGCTTGACACTTGATTTTAGTTTAAACATCAAGAGGTTTTATCAGCCTCACTATCTGGTATAGCCTTATGCAAATGATGTTTGGTAAATTATAAAGGTCATTCACCTGTTTACTAACAGTATAAGAGCACAGAATAAAATGCATTTAAGTGTCACTTTTTAAAATTAGTATTCTTTGATATTTTATTTGTATTCCATGTGGATGGATTCCATTGATTTTATTTATGCACTTTGATGATGTGTTAAACAGTCAAAATGCATAAATGGGATTATTGTTCCAGTGTGTATTTGTATAATGATTAACTGCTCTCATGTTAATCCACTTTAATATGCTCAAAGATAGCTCTCAATCCACTGCTTTGTGGAGTTTGAATATTTATTTATCAATTAAGTGTTGCACTGCCAGGGTATTGCATTAATTGGAGCAATGTAATTGTTAAGCTTTAGTACTTGTTTTCTTTGAAAATACACTCTTTAAATGCCAACTTGGTCCACTTTATAAGTGTGTGCTATATAGTTGTTTGAAGAACAGTGAACTATTGTGTGCCTGCCTTGATTAGATCAGATGATTCATCTCTCAGGCTCAGTTGGCTTGATAAGCTATGATATGAACACCAACACTCACTAAGGATTTCTGCAGCAGTGAGATGATAGGCTATCTATTCAATTAAGCAGTGTGTGTTGTGTGAGACTATAATGTGCTCAGTTTAGGAGCTGGCTCATTCAAAGTTTTAAAACTAAGCTATACACCATTGAATTACAACTTTAATATTGAATTCGTGGAAGTTTTAAAGTGCCTTTGAACATTCCGTTTCCGTGATTTAGCATATTCTCCAACGATGTATTCTGATTGTAGTACTAATAGCAACGTTTCACCGCTGATCATTCATCATACACGCCGGCCGAACACGTGCAACCTAGGGGCTGTAAATTAAATTGAAAACAGCAGAGCACCCTCTTTGCTCCTAAATTATTCCTAGCCTGGACAGTGATGCTACATTTAGCCTATTTAGGAACAATTTATTCCGCTTTCAAAGTATTTAGCTGCATAAATAGGCATTACCCTGGCCTACACGGAGTACACGCTGCCTACACTACATTTGTATCGAGACCAACAATAAAAGAACAGGCGGCGGGCCGGCGGCATGTTAAGCCCGTCCATTCACATAAATACGGTATTTCTCCGTGCGCTGTGTATAAAATTAGAAGATGCGTGCCGGTTGAATATAAACGAATGCCATACTATTTATAAAGGCGAGAGTGTTATTGAGACAATTGTTCTCGACTCTTGACCAAAATAAAGACACAGAGGTCCGGACCGTCCGGTGACTTCAGGCTTGAATGCGTAAAGTTGGTATTTGGTAACATTCCTGGATAGTCTATCTCGGCCCGCCCCAATCAATCACTCACTGAGTCACTGAGAAACGTTTAATCTAGTGGGAAAGTATTGAATAGTTAATGCGGAAAAGTCACAGTCGGGTCAAGTTACACACACACAAAAACTCAGGTTGATTCTCGGGACCCCTTTAATACCCATCTCCGCCCCCGTCTTGGAGCGTCAGCGTCCCTGCAGTTACTCGTGGGCTCTCCACCTCAAAGCTAAGTTGTCTTACTACCAACCAGACCAGACCACACTCTCCCGTCCCTCCAAACTGTTGCGCACGGATGTAGCCTATTTCTGTGGGAGTATTGGATTCTATTGCGTTGTAACGGCTGGAAAAACTATTTGACGATTGAATATAACATAAAAACTAGCATTTGAGACACTTTTTATTTTTTACTTGTATTTGTGTTTCAGTCACCTCGTTTCTACAAGTAGCCTACAGATGCAGTAGATTTACAATGACTGGTTTGGTATTACATTGCTTGGTCTTGGCGCTTTGTATCAACGTGCGCTGGGTCCTTGCA
Source organism: Protomyctophum bolini (assembly GCF_963924005.1). Taxonomy (NCBI): domain Eukaryota; kingdom Metazoa; phylum Chordata; class Actinopteri; order Myctophiformes; family Myctophidae; genus Protomyctophum; species Protomyctophum bolini. The sequence continues at coordinate 33,284,700 of NC_137867.1, read as the reverse complement.
GTGCCAGAAGAAGAGGATGTTGAATCCAGTGACAGTGCCTCTACCCTGGCCTTTGTGTTCGATGTGACCGGCTCCATGTACGACGATTTGAAACAGGTGATAGAGGGCGCCTCTCGGATCCTGGAGAAGACGCTCAGCCGGAGGACCAGACCCATCAAAAACTTTGTGCTGGTCCCATTCCATGATCCAGGTAGCCTTCGATTAAACATGGCAATAAAGTGGAACAAATATGTTTCCCCTGACACACATTATCGGCATTTTCCCCACACATGAATAGTTAGATGCTGATTCACATTTATTTCGCAAATAACCCGGTGAGCCAAATTAACACCATTAAGCGTAATTGTAGTAGTATGTAACTAAACCATTGGACCAAAACCCATTAGTTAATTGTTCTTGAATGTTTAGCAACATTTTCAATTACACAATTGTAGTTGTAGCCACAATCATGGAACTCTGACATTTAGTCTAGACTCTAGGAACAGCATTTTAGCTAAATTGCTGCACCGTTTTGTGAGAAAGTTCTACAGTAGCCTATGCTATAAAGGTTTATTGAACAGCTCAATGTAAAACATCTGAAAGTGGATCACAACAAAGCTCCAGCATGCAAGCAAGCTCAACCATGAGTAGCCTACAACAGCAGGGGGGGGGCATAGCCTACACTTTGCTTCAAAAGGTGCAAGCCAGTGTTTCTCAAACTTTTCATTTCAATGACCCCCATAACTGAGAGTTACAAAGCCAACCTTTAAGGGTTGGAACTTGCTTGGCACCCCTGCACCTCAAGGAACCCTGAGGGTCCCTGGACCCCACTTTTAAAGTGTGAGGACTATGAGGAGCCATTCCCAGTTCTCACACACAGGGAGATTTTTGTGATGGGTAATGGGGATGTAGTAACAGGTATAGGCTATTATGCTTATTATGTGTACCACCTACCTACTACCAAGTTTAAGCTTAGATGGGAAAGCTAGAATCTGAAAATAAGAGTAATGGGGGAGGGTGTTTGAGCACTGATGAGAAGCATATGCTGTCTGCTTGTATGTAATTACCCCAATCACCCCCACCCCCCACCCCATCCAAGCCTCTGGTGGAAAGCCCGAAAGCCCCACAGTTAGCCAGCCAGGGGGGATGGTGGGCTGAACTAACACCACGCATTCTGTCTGTGTTTAATGTGCCCTGCCCCTGGGGACCTTGTAAACTTCCAAGATTGCAAAGAAGCTGTATGACTGACAAAAAGGCGTGACAGCACTGTCAGTATTCCACACAGGCTCTCAAGAGTAGACGTCAAAACGCATTGAAGGCTTTACTGTAAATAAAAATAAATGTGGGCGAGTAAATGAGAAATATCAGTTTGACACAATTGTCTACAGGTATTTTAGTAATTTGTATAATGAAAAGACGTGGAACTTTAGACTGATTTATTTAGCCAGAAAATGTTTCATTCAAGCTCTGGAAGTAAAGCATATGTGCGGGCCGTGCGGCACATTGTTTTGAGCCCTATGTGTGTTTAGGTGGTGGCACATGACCTACACACACATACCGGTAGGCCTCAAATCAATGTCACGATTATCTTTAACTTTCACCTTGATTACAATAATGAGCGATTATTTACAGATTTACAAGCTCACAATGCAAACGCAAACATCTTTTGCACGCCACCATTGTACAACAAAGTACTGTATAATACAGGGCTAAAGTGGTTAATCAGATTAATCAAATTCGACCGACACACACACACACACACACACACACACTTTCCCAGCCCTACATGCATACACACCCTAACTTAAAGGCATCTGCTCTGAGATGACTATAGTGAAAGAGTTTCATTTATGTCCAGTGGGGCACAATATGTTCTCTGTGCATGTTGTTCATGTTTACTGCTCCATTGATCAGCTCCTGGCAGGTTCTTATTGGTCCTGCTGTGGCGGGAGGGGGGTCCATTGTGGCCCAAAATGGGAGGAAGTTGCCTTGTAGAAAATACTGACTGCAGCAGTAGTCAGAAATAATGTTATAGGATCGTGTTGTCATCAAACTTTTTATTTATTTATCCGCATTTCTGTTTCAAACAAATGCTTTACAATTTCATAAAGATTGAATCCACTTTCTGTTCCACTGTATTGCATGGTAGATTTAAGTATTGAGAATAGAAAAAAGTCTCTGGGGACTTGTTCTGGGGACCAAGGGGGCCCCAACTAAATGATTGATAGTTCATCTTTATTACATGCATACAACGAGAGAATATACAATAATGATTATTTTTTTCATGTGATTTCCTTGTTAGAATATCTGGCGGTCCCATTTTAGTTTTTCACAAGATCGGGGGTTGTTGCAAACCTGCACTACAATACTTCACCATATTGTTGTGCTGCGACGAAAAAATCCCATAAAATGCAACATTGTGTACGTTCTGTAGTGCAGTTCCAATGTTGAAAGCTGTGTTTATTTGACCCGGCAAAGGAATGGCGGATTCGGCCAAGCTGGTCCTCAAAATACCTGTATTTGTGTCTCAAAGAAGAAACATATTGTACATAGTTACGCAGATCAAGTAAAGGAATTCTAGACCAAATGACAAACCATATGGAACAAATACAGCAATAACAGGCCTCATCAACTTAATGCTTTCTCATAGATATTGGCCCTGTGTCCATCACGACAGACCCTGCGAAATTCCAGCAGGATCTACAGGAGTTGTTTGTCCAGGTGAGTACCAGGTCCAAAACCAGAGGCCCTATCTCTAGAACTGGGACTACTGTAACCTAGTGACTAGGTTGTTGATATTTTTGAGGGGTGCTAGCCCCTCCTATATTCAGCTATAGTGTAGATTTTTGTCCTGATACAAACATGAATTCCCATTGACAATGAGTGGAGAATTTTCGTCATATGTAGACGAGCAAATCTGTATTTTTGAGGGGCGCCAGCCCCTCTTATACACAGATTTAATATTTGTCTTCAATGTTTGTTTTGTAAATGACATTGACAAGGGAAAATGTATGTCATAATGTGCCTCATTACGTCATATTGTCTCTTTATTGTTAATGGCGTTTAATGTTTGCATTGGCACCATTTGTTTTATATCACCTAATCAACATGAGTTAGAGTCTAACTCATGTTGATGAGGTGAAAACAAATCACACCTGTGTGAAGTGAGGGGCGCTAATATATTATAGTCTAACTGTTAGACTATAATATATTAGCGCCCCTCACTTCACACAGGTGTGATTTTTGTCTTACACAAAGTTAAATTCTCATTGACAATGAATGGATAATGTACGATGATAAGAGGGCCCCTCACTTCACACGGGTGTGATTTTCTTCAAGTGAAGTGATGATGGCTGTTTGACTGCCTGATTGACTTACATATGTATAACAACACTGATTTCGTTTTGACTTTTCCTGTGTTGTATTGTATTCATAAAGTGTTGAAAATGTAACAAATAATTATACAATTTAACATTTTTTAAGATATATTTTTAGTCAGTTTTCTGAATTTCGGCTTTATTTAATTTTAGATTGGAGAGTTTATAGAGAGACAGGAAGCTAAGGAAAATCTTGCAACACAGGTCTCTTAATGGAATAAATCCAGGGACGTTATGATTCTGTGGTCGACAATGGTTGACTACTGACACACTATTCCCCCCCCCCCCCCCCCCGTTAAATGGGTGCATTTCACAGAACAGTGCTTCATCAAAGTGATTTAATCAGTGGCTTTTTGACTGAATCTGACAGGGTGGAGGGGACTGTCCTGAGATGAGTATAGGAGCCATAAAGAAGGCCCTGGAGGTTTCCCTTCCTGGGTCCTTCATCTATGTCTTCACTGATGCCAGGGCCAAGGACTATCGCCTCAAACGAGATGTTCTGCGGCTGGTGCAGCTACGACAGTCACAGGTATGTACAGCACAAGGCATTATTCACCTAAACTTTAGCATCTCTTTTCTGGGAGGGACATTTGTGACATGTTGTGAGCTTTTAGAATTAGATCATCTATTTTTGGTGAATAGATATAAGGAAACAAGAGTACAAAGTACAAACAATAGTATTGAACAATAGACATAATATTAAATAATGCTAGCTACAATATACGTAGTTCTAACAATGGCACACTGTGAGGTGCCTTAGTTTTCAATGTCATGCATGCTCATACACAAATCAGGTACAACATCATCTCTGGAAATGCAAAACGAAAAACAAGAAATAAATAAATTTAAGAGAGCCTCCTGTCCCCTCTCTTAAAAGTTTCCTCCCATAAACTTCACTTGAAAATTACGTTTAAGAAACTTTAATAATGATGTTGCTTCAATGCTTCAGTGCCAGGCACAGCGCGTGTCATTGTCTCTAGACTCCTCGACAACTAACTCCATGAAGAGAGATAGCTCCGCCTCTGCAAGCCACAAGCCCACAACGCGTCGCTGATGCAACGCGATGTAGGCTTGTAGATCAGCTCTGTTCCCTGCGTGTCTATTAAGGGAAGAAAATAAATAAATATATAAATTGAATTATTGTAATGGGTACCCGGTACCCATGGCACATTCGGTTCGGTACATACTTGGTCCCGTGGTTCGGGACCCACCCCTAATAGTCATGCATGAAATTGAATTGTCTGTAAACCGTACTATTAGACCAGTTAATCATCCTGTGATGAAATTAATGAACTGCTACTTCATGATCTATATTCCATTCATCAGAGCTGTCGAGAATCACGTTCAGCACAGCTAGGAAGCATTTCTGCAAGCTGCTCTGTGACAACATGTGTATGAAATATGATAATGAGCATTAGTTCCACTCTCAAGTAAACACTGGTTTGTAATCCCCCTAATCCTCTTCTGTTCACTTTGTGGTGCCAAGGTGGTGTTTGTGCTGACTGGGGACTGTGGGGACCGCACTCAGCCTGGTTACAGAGCATATGAGGAGATCGCAGCCACCTCCTCTGGACAGATCTTTCACCTGGACAAACAGCAAGTCAATGAGGTGAGTGGATAACGGATAGGCCGTTCTTTATTGATCCCAGGTAAGGAAATGATCAAATTTCAAAAAGCAACAAAGAATTGACAAAAGAACATGCCATTGGCAAAAAAAGAAGTCACATTGGACGATAACAGAAGAAGAACATGCACTTCATGGGTGTGGTTTCTTAAAATAGAATAGTCCCCACTCCTTTGGGGTGTTTTTTTGTCACAATTATGTAGGCGATATAGTATACAGTATATGCACTTAGGTGAGATTCGTCCTCTGCAGTGAGCAGCCATTCTACGGGGAACATTCTGGGTTAAGAGTCTTGCTCAGGGACACACATTGCTGACCTGGCCTGGAATTGTACCTGGGACAACCAGGGGCTCCCCAGGTGGGCTCACTAACCACTCAGCTATGGCTAAGTAGATAGTATTGCTTAAAATTAAGTAGAATAATTATATATTTCATACAACGTTGAATAGCAGGAAGAGAACAAACCAGATATAAGGCCCCTATAGAGATGTAATCACAGAATGAAAAATTATTCAAATGCTGATTCTGAAGTCACTGCTGATGTGAGATGGATGAGTGACTCCTTCCCATCACAGCCAATCTGTAAGAGAATCCTGTGTCTGAGAAGTCAGCCGGGCTCAGTAACTCTTAACGCTTAATTCGTCGTACAACAAAGTATAAATTAGGCTTAAGTGAGACTTGGAAAAAGCCAGAGTTTCCTCTCAGGGAGACATTGGTATCCTGCGTGTCAACACAGGATATGCCTGGGCTGAGCAGAGGGCAGCTCTGAGTCGGAGCCAAGGCGCACTGTTCACTGGTGGCCTACTGAACCCCTGAACTCTGATAGTGTGTACACAGTACACACGCGTGTGAGATGTGTATGGGTCTGTTTTCTCAGTGTATGTAGCTAAATGTACAATACATGTGTGTGGGTGCAAGTTGCAACTAGGTTTATTAACGCCCCATAATCCTTACAGATGTTTGAAGTCATTGAAATTAATTCCATGCTTTTGTCACTGGACCATTAGTGGTCTCTAGTTTGGGAATAACGGACCATTTGCTGGCCAGTGTGGGCAGTTAAACTAAATTAGTGGGTCTTCACATGTTTCTAATGAACGGTCTTACATTAAAAACAAATGTAATACTTCTAGACAAGCTTCTGATTTATTTATCTACATCAAAGCAATGCTATTTCATCCATATTCAGACCTGTGTGATTACAGTGCTTGGGTGGCATGCTTTAAAGCATTAATGCAAATCCTGTAATCCTTAAAAAAAAAAACCCACAAGTACTACCAATCTCACTAAAATCTTCCCTGTTAATAGCAATTTAATAAAGTGAGGCCAAAACAAATATACACAGTTTCTTTTGTGGCCCCCAGTGGATAGTGGAGAGAAAACAGACTGCTTATTTTACTCTGTAATCCCAGGATATGATCTGTCATGGCTTCCCCCTTTCCAACACAGCTGCCCTGTGCTTGCTGGCTCCCAAGTCCTCACACAACAGCTCATTGTCAAGCACTGAGTGTGTCACACTCCTTGAGTCCTTACACTTCTACATTTTGACTGGACATAATCAATGACGAGATCGGCCAATAAGTCCTCGAGCTAGATATAACAACTCTAATGTTGCTGGTGCTAAATTGTCTCGATTGTTGGTCTTAATGGTAATGAAGTTCTCCTGATCTGTTGTAACAGACGGTTCTAATCTAGACCCAAATCCGCTGCTGAGTGGGTCTGCTGTGACATCAGCATTCAGGCAGAAACAGTATAATAAAGAAGTTTGTTATGAGGATATGGATTATTTTTGTTATACAGGATCTGGCTCACATTGAGCTTTTCTGTCAGCCAGCACTCATTCCCAAACAACACCACTCCACGTATCCTTAACACAAGTGCCTTGATTTCCTTTTCATAGGAGAGTAATTTGTAAGAGTCAACGGTCCTAATGGTTTCTTCATCAGGTGGATCCAGTTGGTGGGTTTGTCAGGGGTAAAGTGAAACCCAGTTAACCTGTATCCTCTATCATGTTACTGAGACTGCTGAACAAAGGTTTCGCCTACAGTCTAGCTGGCTCCCAGACACAGGAAGACAGATGTGGTGGACTGATGTCTGAGAGGAATAGGCTGGACAGGTGTTTTATCCAGGCCTAGGCCTAAGCTGACCCTGAACCACTGGGAGGTCTCTAGCCAGGCCGCCCTACCCCATAGGGACCTCACATTTCTAATACTGGTCGCCTGCTGGGGGGTTCAAAGCCTGCAACGAGTCCCAGAAGATCCGAAGATCGCGGGACAGCTGGGGGGATGAAAAGAAGTGAGCATCACTCCATCCTCAGCTGACCTTCCCCATGCCCATCCTCCTTTCATGCTTCTAAGAATAGTGGGGGGGTCCTTCCTGACACCCCCCCGCACGCCAGCTCAACTGCAACACGCCGGATGAGGTTTCGCAGGACTGTGTACTTCTGCATTCTCCCATGGATCCAGCAGGGAGCGGCTACAGTGCTCAGCATGTTCATTAAGACACGCCTCGCCTCGGCCCAGACAACAGAAGTTCCGTCTTAGTTGTCTGTGGCAAAGTGGAGAACATTCTAGATCTAAATCAGATGCCCAAGCGTTGCTTAAGTTATGACAGTTTTATTTACATTCAGTATATCCACATACATATGTTCTCATTTCTTTTATTTAAGGTCTGAGGCTTGATTCATGGCTTTATGTCCGCTCCTCTCCAAACAGTGGTGGATGAAATCCGCTCTATCCCGGGGCAGATGTAGGTCACCTTGTAGCAGTTTCCTGCTCTGTTGGGGATGCTGCTACACATGTGGCACACATTACAGCTGTTTCCAGTTGTAAAGTACGAGAGGAACCAGCTGCTGTCAGCGCCCACTGGGCCCAATGCACAGAAAGGGGAAGGCCTGCTAATTAAATTATCAAAGGCCATACTTGTTTCACTTTACTCCTGTATTCGTAAATATATTACGGTAAACGTGTTTGATTTGGCCCTCTGTCCACTGATGCGATGTTTTCAGTGAAATTGTTATTATGGACACAATGCAACCATGATGTCTGCACTTTCAATTATAAGAGAAATACAAATACTAGTCAGCAGTTGCTTCTGAAGCATTTGGAAGATAGCAGAAGTTTGGTCCAGTGAGACTACTGAAATAAAACCCTGTTTAACTCAATTGGCTTAGCTGTTCCCAGTTTCCTCATAGATTTACATTCATTGTCAATAACAGAACAATAATTATGGCGTGCCTGTTGGATAGTACAGTTAGTGAAGAGACCACATAATCCTTGTGAGTTGCGAGGACCAGAGTTTGAATCTGAATCCTGTCAACCTCACATGTCTCCCATCTCCCTCAGTTTCCTGTCTCTCGACACTCTTCTATCTAATAAAAATAAAAAGCTGCCAATGTAATCTTCATGTACATGCCAAAGGTGAAAGGTGAAATATTCCTCTCCAATAGTCACTGGACGAAATCAAACTGTGTGATGATTGCCCCTGCCAGTAAGTAATCAAGCTGTCCCGCCATTATTTCAGGGTTTGGGTAATCTTTGCCCTGAGACGTAGATAATGAGTGAGCCTCTCTCAGTCCCAAAACATCACTGCCCTGCGACCTCATTTGCTATTTCAAGCTCGGCCAATTCAGCAGATAGCAGATCCTTTTCTGTCCTTAATTGATCCCGCATATTGGCCTGTTGGTAATGGAATGACTAATACGCAGGCCTACACACATCTCCATGTCTTTGAGTTCCGAGGAACAAGTCTCGTGATTCATGAAGGCTGTGTTTGAGCAGGAAGACAGCCGCCTGACAGACTTCCACTGTGAGAGACGGTCTGCTGGGAATTCATGCTTGGGAGTGCAGAAAACTGTATGTTATCATTTTGACAGTGGTGCTGTTTCACTTTCCTTTTGTTTAGGCAAAACCCCCCGGAGGAATGCTTCTGTGATGAAAGAATAGTCTAAATACAAAGTGCAGAGTGCTGGAGGGGGTTGGTGGATGAGTTTCAGTGCAAGGTCACTGTCACATCCTTCCTGTCCTGGCCCTGGTGTTTCTAGGCGAAGGGGTGTACAGTAGGGGTTTTGACCATTATATGGTGTTTCCCACCCCCACATTCCAGGTTCTGAAGTGGGTTGAGGAGACGGTTCAGGCCCTGAAGGTTCACCTGCTGTCCTCCAATCACGACAGTGCTCAGGAAAACACGTGGGAGGTGCCCTTTGACCCCAGCCTGAGAGAGGTCACCGTGTCGCTCAGTGGACCAGCACCGCAGATCCAGCTCATAGATCCCCTTGGTAGGCAAATGATTCATGCCAAAGTTTCTTCGTGTTTGATTAAAGAATGTCAACTGTATGCATGGAGGCATCCTAAAGCCCTAACCACACCAAAGGGTCAAGGCGGTTTTAGCGTTGTCCCTGCAGGGCTATATCTTGCGCCACCCCTTAACCCTCATCCGTAAACTTATTTGCCGTTTTTTACTATTTAAAAAAACCTTTTAAAATAGTTCAAATAGCTGATCTACAAGCTCACAACGTGTAGATGTAGATCGGCTAGTTGAACTATTTTTAAATGATTTTCAAAATAGTAAAAAATGTCAAATACGTTTAGGGATAAGGGATGGCGGAAGATGGAGCCCATGGTGTGTTATGTCTTGTTGCACATTGACCCACAATGACCCATGTTGACCCTAGTGATTCAACGCATGGAATTCAATGGTCCAAACCACACCAAAGGGTCAAGACGGTTTTAGTGTTAACACTCCGATTGCCCGGGGTTATTTAATCCTCTCCAAACAGTGGTGGATGAAATCCGCTCTATCCCGGGGCAGATGTATATTTGTCGTAAAGGATGGAGGTGTTTAATGAATCATAAACACATTAGGCATAGAGATAAATAGAGTGCACCCTCGCTTTACTTAAAGCAGCCGATGTGCTGAGAATGATCTATTACGTTACAATTGTAAATGGTAAATTATCTATCACTTTACCTAGCCAGAATAAACATTTTCTTAATTGAAAAGATAATTTTGTCTGTTGTTTTTCTGTAGGTCGAATTGTTGGTGTGGAGCAAGGTCTCACCGAGCTGTTGAACATCCCCAACTCAGTTCGTATAGTCAATCTGAAGTTCCCCAGACCTGGAGCGTGGAATCTGAAGGTATACCAGGAAATAATCTGATAAAAAAAAAATTGTTTGTACTGTATGTAGTAATATTGTAAAATAAGTCAAATAGATCATGATTTATTGGTACATATTCAGTAAGCATATCTACTGTACTATACCAGTATAGACCAACTGATGATGACAGGACCAGTACATACAGTATCTAAGCTTTCTTTTTCCAGGTCAGTTGCAGTGGACGACACACTCTGAGGGTGACAGGCGTCAGCAATCTAGACTTCCGTGCTGGCTTCTCCAGCATACCCTCCTCTGACTTCAGCTCCACCAGGCAGAGGCCTATAAAAGGTACTGTGCGTGTGTTGATCTGTGCGTGTGTTTGGCAAATCTCATTTAGCTGAGATCATGTGTGGAAGAAAAGGTGACTCATCATGTCCTTTCATCCCCTCTCCCAGGAGTTCCAGCGCATGTTCTGTTGAAGTGCACAGGCTTACGGCCCCCAGGCCAGCTCAGCCATGTGGAGCTGGTGTCCGGTTCAGGGCGCTCACTTCGCACTCTCCCAGTACCCATGCCTTCTGACCTGGGTGGCCGAGGGTTGTGGAGTCTCCCTGAGTTCCGCACTCCCTCCCAGAGTTTCTTCATCAAGGCGACTGGGAAGGATGAGGAGGGATACCGCTTCCAGAGGCTGTCCAGTGTCAGTTATACCAACATTGTTCCAGGCAAGACAGCCCTGACAACCCCCCCCCCCACACACACACACACACACACACACTCTTTGTTGTGACCTTTAACCTTTGCATCCTCTCGTTTGCAGATGCCCCTGCAGTGAGCATGCCCGGTGTTGTGCACGGCTTCTACATGCAGCCGGCTGTGATTGGCTGTTCGGTGGAGAGTGACATTCCCTACAGGTTAAGATTCACCAGAAATGGGGTCGCCCTGGGAGAGGAAAGGTTATTTCAGTGAGTATCTCCCCTTGTTCACACCGCTCAGTACTCTGTGACACTTGGCTCGCCTTTCTTTGGATGCTACAGTGTCATGCACTCATTCCCTGCTGTAAAAAAAAACACTGATTAGGTCACTCAGCAAAATATTGCACAGTTACCAGTTAGCAAGGCTGTAAAGCATTAGCGTTAGTTGAGTGTGCTGCGTTTTATTGCTTCATCAGTCAGGAAACTGGCACATAATAATCAATTTTGACTACATTACATATTCATCCTGGAAAAATACCAAAGCATATTTTCCTGCGTTGGGCTGGCGCTCTGTATTGAATTACATTCATAAAGTGAGGCTGACTTTAGGTGAAAGGTATTCCAGTTGTTCATGTGTGCCAGGGATACTAGCTGTGCGTTATCTAAAAATCACACCTGTGTGAAGTGAGGGGCACTAATATTAAAGTTAAAAACTCATGTTGCTATTATTAGGTGATGTAATGGTGATGTAAAACAAACATTTAATTATCTTTATTGTCAATGGCATTTAATGTTTGTGTTACGGACAAGATGACGTAAATTTCCCTTCATTGTCAATGGCGTTTTTAATGTTTGTTTAACTAGCGCCCCTCAAAAATAAGAGCCTGTTTCCATCATGCTCTTGCCAGCTACAGTATCTGTTAATGTCTTTGTCTCAGGACATCAGCCAGAGCATCATGGGAAATAGGCCACGCCTCAGGTGATGATGAGGGTCCGTATGAGTGCATAGCGCAGAGCACTGCAGGCCTGGGTCAAGCCAGGACGCAGCTCACTGTCAAAGGTATGTGCCACATATGCATGCACATACAGTACACATCAGCACATCTGCACGTGCATGTACAAACATCCATATGCACACCCATACACTCCCACTAACACAGACAAGCTGAGCACACATACACACACAAACGGAGACAGACACACAAGTACACAATTTACATACACAGTACGCATGCATGTACATTCAGCAGATTCTACACGCACGCACGTATTCATGCACACATGCAGGCACACACAAGCAAGCATGCACACACACACACACACACACACGCGCGCGCGGAGGCGCATTCACACACGCAAACCTATCCTCATGGTCCTCATACGATCATACATCACAGTCTTGGAAAGGTTTGAAATACTTTCCAACAAAGCCTTATCTGAGATTTATAGCTTAGAACATCAATGTGATAGAAAACATGCCGCTCCAAACATTTGTATTAAGGGTAAACTATTTCCCCCACTGTTTGTTCACTGTTGATAGTGCTCCTTTTGATCTCGCTCTGTTTTCCTCGTTGTGTTTCCTCCAATGACACAGAGCCCCCTCCCGTCCTGAGGGCCCCTGTCAACGTGAGCTCATCTGTGGGAGCGGTGGCCACTCTGTCGTGTCAGGTGGAAGGCTCCATGCGATACAACCTGACGTGGCACAGGGCGGGCCGCGCCGTCCAGCCCCGGACAGGCAGGGTCAATCTGCTCCCCGACTCTTCCCTGCAGATCAGCGGGGTTCGTCCGCAGGACGCTGGGGAATACCACTGTGTGGCCACCAACGCCCACGGGAGCAGCAGAATCACTGTGTGGCTTCTCGTCCCAGGTACTGTGCTATAGCGAGCAGACGGAGAAAATAAATCCACGGGTCATCTGGTTAAATGCTTAACACACCGGGGCCCACGTTATGTACCTCTGTTAGGTACATCATCTGGTTTCCATTACCGGCCCCCAGCCTCTTTGCAGTAGGACTTAGCCACTCGGCCCCAGAATTGATGCATGTTGAGAATTGTGGCTTCCATCGTGGGCACGGGTTCAGATGTTTGTATTTGAAAACGCCAGAGAAAAAAAACCCAATTGTGAAACTCGCTGGGATCCGTTGGTCCATGACATCACATCAGACATGTGATTGCTGATATTCACGAGCGTTGTCCAGACTGTCAGAGGTTTGTCATCATGTAGTTGCCGATAGGAGTGAATCATGACGTAGTGTAGTCTATAGTTGGGACAATGGCCTGACTCAACCTTTTTTATTCCCTTGCAGAGGCTCCTTCCGTGACAGTCAGTCCCCAGAGCCAGGTTTTCTCCCGAGGGGACGAGATCCGCCTCGTCTGCAGAGCGTCCGGCTCCCCGCCTCCCTCTCTCTTTTGGAGCCATGGAAACATGTTCCTCACTAATCGGCCGAGGTAAAGTAACTCTCTACCCACTCAACACCTCCGGCAAGAGTCCTCAGAGAGCTTTGGAGTCGTTAGATTCCACTTAAATCGCCCGCTAGAAATGCTCAATTGCCACATCTTGTTTGCATCACCCTGCTGATTTACATCTCTAACAATGTAGTGTCTCTATCCAAACCACAAGTACTGTACATTTTGTGACTATTTAAATGCATATTCAAAAAAATCTGCCTTGAGCTAATTCAAGAATGTCCCCTGGCATAGCATATGGTTTTTGCTGAGACGTCTGCATATGCAATCACCAAAACATGAATTCCCGTTGATGGTGTTCTGTCTTACACAGATTGAGTCTAAACCAATACGGCCTCCTGGTCATCAAAGGAGCCCTCCCAAAGGATGCTGGGAATTACACATGCTTGGCGACCAATGAGGCCGGGACCGCCTCTAAGTCAGTCTCTCTCACCTATGCAGGTAAGCCAAAATCGGACAGGATGATGCGGTTATCATGAAGTGATTACAGCGACAGCAACAATATGTTATGGTAAATGTAGGAAAATTGGAAATGTAGACATTTCGCGATAAATGACTATATTTCCAAGAAAATATTACATTCCACATTGTCACGGGGCAGCCCTATACACATACACTGATGGAGAACAATGCTCATACCTAAATTACACAGTTGCATCCTTAACTTTGCCGGCCGGCTTGTAAGACTGTGTTAATGGACATGAGTGCATATTTTTATTATTGTAGCTCACAGTAGCTCATTGTAGTGAATTGTAAAAGAGAACAAGTACTTTGCAAATATTGTCACAGCATATATGTTTGGTGTCATTTGTGTTTAATTATGATTGTTTGGCACATGGCTCTCCTGCAGTACTGGTGATCCTCTTGACTGAGTGGAGGAAGGTACCAAGTGCTATAGAGCAGGAGGAGTCTGTCTTGGTTACAAGAGCTCTTGTGTTATGTTTTCTATTTAGCTTGATATTGTGGCGCATCGCCGCGCATGTAATGTATTTGAATTGGTTTAGTAAACCTAGGTAATTGTGTAGGTTAACTCATGGGCCGTAGTTAGCCAGATAGTGAGTTAAATGTGTTACCAATTACAGAACTGTTCCTTGGTATTGTCTTGCCTAGTATAAGAAAGAGGCTGCAGGGGCACTGGGCAGTGAGTCAGTTCAGTTCAGTTGGGGCAACCAGAAGGTAACACCCAGGGAGAGCTGCTAGGGGGCCCTTGATGGAAGGGTTTTAGCCTGATAGTCTCTCAAGTTTTGGGTTTGGTTTCCTAATTTGCTTTCAAGTAATTTTCTGTCTTTTGTAAGTTTAGTCTTCAGTGTTTATTTTATTTGTTAGACTGGTGTTTCTACTGTAAATACACTGCTACCGGGGAAAATAAAACACCCTAAGAGGTATTGCTGGAGTTTGTCACTTTTTGGAGTCTTGGCTCATGAATACAGTTTTGCAACAATTTTAGAGGTAGGAATCTGGTTGTGTTGAAAACGGAGGAGTGCTTGATTTGTTTCACTCAATGTCCTGCATATGTGCATTTTCAAAACGGGTGATAATGATAATCTATTCCATACATTGTGTGCTCTGTCTGTGTGGACACTCACTCGCCTAGTGGGTTGCTCATGGCCTCGCTGTTGGCACGCCTGCCTTGTTTGCCAGTGAAAAGTAATGCATGTAATTCTTTATTCAATTCAGAGTGAAACCCATCCAGTCTAGCAGTGTGTGTCTGTGTGCTTATGTGCTTTTTATGCATGTTTACCAGTCTGTTGGACAATTATTTTCTGATGTTTTGAATTGCTGCAATTGCAACAGTGATAGGATCAAGTTACACAAACTGTTTATTGTATTGTGTGGTGAATAAGAGTTCAGAGATTTTCAGAATGAGCGGTGACTCTGATACTGCAGTTCATTTTTGGTGATCCCATTACTCAGTGTGTTGCTGACTTTCATCCAACAGCAAGTGACTTGAATGAATGCGTGAATGATTCAAAGTGTCATTGGTGATTTGACATTGAAGTAGAACACGTGTGTGGTGGGAGGGCTAAAAATCACAGGCATGACGTTTAAGCCTGAGAATGTCAGTTAGTGGTTGACAGCGACTTGAACTGTGATGGACAGTGGCAGCCTCTCCCCCAAGGCATGCTGGTATTATACACAGTACACTGTTGTCTCCAAGTGTTTTGTATTTATTTTTTGGGGGACATCTCTAGGCTTTATTGTCAGAGTAGAGAGACAGGAAAGCAAGGACAGACAGAGAGAGAGAGAGGAGAGACAAGACGGCGGTCAGATTCTCTCTAGGAGCATATGGTCTGTGGCACTAACTGGCTGAGCCACCAGGCACCCCCTGACTGGTATTTCTAACAACACTGATGTATCATGACGGCAAGAGCCTGGCGGCCGACATCATCTCACCCTCTCAGCTCAGCTGTCTCCCTGCTCCAATAGCATCTATCCCTGCTCTGTTGTTGACACGCCGATCGTGCTGAAATGTCAACTGCTATATTTGCCTTGCATCAGTATACGATGAGGCCTGGTTGACCTTAAAGCTGCATTCCGGAACTTATTCTAATGAATAAAAGTAAAACCAATTTAGTTGCAGTTATTTTCACCAGTCAATGGTCACCAATGGTTGAAGGTGCTCTCCCTGCTAGTCCATTGAGACATTTAGGCCCTCATTTATCAATCGAGTGTAAAATCTGCCACAGATTCGAGTGCAGGTTTCGTAGTACACCCACGTCGCCACGGCATTTATAAAGTGATCGCAAACAGCTGATCCTTCCTTAATTTCGTTCTCACGTTAATAAATGTGACGGCTGAAATCTATCTGGCACGCCCTATGAAATCAAGCCTCGCCCTCGTTTTTGCGACTGAACACATGTTTACGACCTGTGGGAACCATGGAAACCATGGAAAAAAGGTTTCTCCCGTGCCTTGCCCGCCTCACGCACCTCTCTCTCTCACACACACACACACACACACACACACACACACACACACGCAGAAGCACACGCAACTTGCAAGCCCACTGGTGTCTTGTTAAATAAAGAACGAACACCTGCATGAATTAAATAAAGTTGTAGGCCTACCCTGTCTGTTTTCCTCTCACCTCGCTTGCTTTGCTGTCATGTCCACGCATGCACGCATATACATGACACATCGACATCGCATCGCCATGAATGGAATTAGTTTGTAGGCTGGCCTATATTAATTTTACCCATTCGTGCGCAGTGCACGGCGAAGGCGTGATACTGCGCACTGCTGTGATATTAAAGTCCTGTGGGTGACATGCCTGCATGAGAGATAGGCTATCATGTCGTCAAGGCAGCTCACAATCAACGTTTATGTAGTGATTTGATCATTGATGAACGAATCATAAACATATGGATGAAGGCTTGCCGCTTGCGCTGGTATGTGTTGGCGACGCACGCCGCGGTCCCGTCCTCCCGACCCCCGAAAATGATCTCGCTTTTATCTGAACTGTCAAAACTGTCTAAGCACTTATAAATGGTGAATGATTAAGCCCCTTACGCCTATAGCCTGCTAGTACTTACTACAAATAGGCAAGCTGTATTGTATGCTTGTCATTGTCACTTGGAAATAAAGGCGTGCAGTCCATTCATGCCTTTAAAAAAATAATAATATCATAATCGCATATGCCGCATCACCGCGTCCGCATGCGCTCCAAAATCATCTCACAAGTGCGCTCGCATAACAAGTGTTTGATTAAGCACAAACTAATACATTGTAAACATGTTATATTGTTTTTAATTGCGCGATTTTAATTACTTGTAAAGTTGGAAATCTCTCTTTTGTTTTTTACATACACATACCGTTTTATATTAACATTTTAGGAGTGAAAACATATGTTTAGATGCCTGTGACAGTGTCAGCAGTTCAGACAATGCTGCTCCGCTTGTGTAAGACAGAAAAAAAATGCGTACGCCAGCTGAGAAGCAAACGTCGATTTTGTACGTTGTCACGTTCAATTTCAAGCTTTGGCGGAAATGGTAAATGTCAAAAATGTCGGCAATTTCGGCGTGCACCCATATTTTGGCGTACGCACGGTTGATAAATGAGGGCCTTAGACTCTGGTATTCGGGTAGGACACCTACTGGTTGACAATTAGTACTATCTGAAGCTCATAAGTGCAATATTTCCTCATATCAAGCCAAATGGGGTAGGCTTCTTCCTTGAGTGGTAGAATTGTGGTCTCTCACGTGGGAGACCTGGGTCAGGAACTAATACTGTGTACGACATCCTGAAAATGTTATGGATTGCTACTTTACGATTTAAGTTTATATTACTTTGCTCTCACATTCAACATTGTGTGTCCAAAAGTATCTGGTGTACTCGTTTTTGATTAATTTCCATCCTCGAATCTTGATCCCATCTCCAGAGTCACCCAGTATAACAGTCATCCAGGAGGTTGTTCTAGTGGCTATTGGAGGCGATGCTACCCTGCAGTGTCATGCCACTGGTATCCCCCCTCCGCTCATACAGTGGTACAAAGGTAATGCTAGTCAACAGTACGTGCATTATTTAAGTGCAATGTTAAGTGTTCCATGCTAAATGCATTGGAATCCTTTTTCACCACCTTCACATTATTCAGACAGAAACTACCGTAGTTGGCAGGATTAAAAAAGTGTGTGTGTGTGTGTGTGTGTGTGTGTGTGTGTGTGTGTTTTGCGGGCACGTGCGTGTGTGTCCAGGTGATCTCGAGGTGGGCTCTGCTCCATTTGTTACCCAGGATGTGCACCGTGGGACGTTGCATATTCGAGAGGTGGTGGAGGTGGATGCTGGAGAGTATACCTGCGTGGCAAGCAATTCTGCTGGGTCTTTCACTGGCAATGTCGTTCTGGAGGTTGGAGGTGAGAACTCTGGCTTTAATTTCATGTAATTTCAAGGCGTTTAGGTGTTGATAGGAATCTTTATTCCCGGGTTAACCTTTTCAACTGTGTGTGACCCCATGTGACTCCTTTTCTGCCCTTTATATTGTCCATTGTGAGTTTTGGGGGATATGTTGTATCCTGGAAACCAGACTGATTTGCTTCGTTGAACCTTTCTTTTATTTTTTTACTTAAAAACCCCTGCAGAACAGAGCCATCAGTCTGAATTCCAGGATGCATATTTCGTCTGATGAGAACATGCATTATGTTTTATACTCTGCTACAAAGCCAAATTTCCCACTTGGGACCATAAAGTCTGCACTTGAAAACGGAGGGGGATTGTATCCGCTCATATATTTCATTGTCATGCTTTCATAGAGTATGTTCATGTTTCAGTATTCAACAATGAAACCCAATACTTCTTTGTTGCCACTATTCCCACTACAGGAGGCCCCTTGTTTTCTGAAGCGCCTGTTGACATCACTGCTAATGTAGGAGAGAACATCACACTGCCCTGCGTTGCCCGGGGTTTCCCGTTACCCACGGTGACCTGGCGCAGACAGGATGGCAGACAGATCCTTATGAAGACCGACAGCCAGAGTAGAACAATGCAGCTGGAGAACGGGCATCTTCTGATCCATAGTGAGTCACCCGTCTGACACTATCGCAGCACTAAAGCACACAATAAACTGATTGACACCAGTGAAGGAATAAACACGTCTTAAGCATTTGCTTCACAGAGGCTCACCCCCCTCGATGAGCTGCTCATCTGGGGGGATTCATTCATCATGCTCAGGATTAAAGTTCCTGCCCACCACCGTGCAGACTGGGCTTTGATTCCTTCACATTGCATTCAGCCTGGCCGGGCTGGATGAACACACAGAATGGGCCATGTTTGTGGGTGGGAAGCCGGCAAGGTATAGCGTGTGATAGCGTGTTCCTCTGTACACAATGGGCCCTATTTTTGTCAGTGCCTTATCCCTACACTTCTTTGCCTTTTTTACTAGATCGGCTATTTGAACTATTCAAAAATGTTTTTCAAAATAGAAAAAAGGCAAAGACGTTTAGGGATATGGGGTAAGGCACTGACAAAAATAAGGCCCTTTATGTCTGTACTTTCGGGTGAAACAAAATGTCTTGCGACTCTGTGTGTACTTGAGGAGTGGTTGTCTACCCCCTCCCCAAGACCAACAGTAGGGGTTGACAGTGACTATAGACGAATCCGCAGAGAGCTGCCCTTTATTCAGTCATATCTGCGGTGTCGCTGTATTCAAGCTGTAATACTTGACACCGCAGTTATGAATGTCACTCTGCGGATTCGTCTGTACTCATGGGGGGAATTGACATAATGGCAACATTGCATGGGGAGAAAACATTTAAGACATGACAATTGCAAAATTACAAATCACAGAACACCACAGAAAGGAAAAAGATGATAATTGCAAAAATACAAAACTCATAAACAAAACAAAACAAATCATCAGTCAATGTCAGTAATACATTTGTAATCCACATAGCAGTACAATACTCCCACCACAACAAACCCCACAAACCCACACTCCTCCAGACCGCAGACAATGATTCGATCACGAATGAATGGGAAATAAAAATAGAAGTAGTTTATGGAAAGCAAAAGGAATGAATGGGAAAATAATAGTTTCTTTTAAAATGGATTTCCATTTATGTATAAAAAAAGATAATTAATTTAGGTTCATCATCTACTATCTACTATAATACTGATGGTTTGTAAAAAAAATAATAATAAAGAAAGAAAAACTATTAAAAAAATATATTTCAAACAAAGTTTTATGTTCTCTGTCATTCAGTGAAGTTGGGCTTACATTCAAATTAAGTTAAAGTGAATTTCAGCTGTGAACTCTGGAAGCCTTGAATAATATAAAATGACTAATCTTGGCCTCTGGAGGAGATTGTATGTGCTGCTCACCCTTTAAACATTTATAGTCTGTGTAATATTATATTGGAGGAGAACAGTAGTATTTGCACGCAGAAGTGGTCTGCTTTCATCACTGATCCCGTCTGTGGTTGCCATCTGACCCAATTTGCTCAATCTGTTGCAGATGGCTATATTTTCACCTGCCATTGTTTGAGATGGAACCTAATGGAATTGTGTCACTTGCACACATGCCTCCCTGTCCCTCGCTATCGTTTTTTCAGTGTTTACACATGTTGTCATCAGCTATTTAAACACGAGTCCAGCTCTCCAAATAGAAGAATTGAATCATATGTTGATCTTCCATCATATGATCTCCAGAGAATTGACTGTGCAGGATATGTGTGTTAGCCGGCAGACAGCTGAAGCAAACCCATTAATCCTATTATGCTCTATTTATAACTCTAATTACGGCACAGCCAAACCAATAACACCATATCCACGTTGAGTGGATGATCTATAGACAGAATGATATATCTGTTGTTAGTGTTAGTGTGCACTTGTCAACCATATTACATACTTGGTTTCTTTTCCCAGTGAGTATGGATGTCTATGCTTATGGCTACTTTATAGAGTGATGAGTGTATACGGCAGTAGTATGGCCTTTTCAATGCCACTGGGGGTTTCTCTGCAGGTCTCTGGTTGGATGATGAAGGAGTATACATATGTGAAGCCAGGAACCAGTTTGGAAACATCAGGACCGAGGCCAGAGTCAGTGTCGGTGGACTGGGTAGGCTTGTTTAGTCTCTCTTTTTTTTCCATCTACACGCCATTATTGAACCAGTAAGTCGTGTTTTCATACACCGTCATTTGTCACACTGTCAATTCGCTGACGTTTGCCTACAGGTCTGCGGTCGAGCTTGCTGACTTGCTATCTCAACTACACGCATTGTGGACTTGTTACATATTCATTGGTTGCCACTTGCCACCTAGTCAACCTACTTCACCTTTCCAATTTGAAACACATGGCTGTAGCCTTAGTCATCGTCATAACAATGTCAAATGCTCCTTTCTATTTTCACAACGGCCGTTTACTCTATATGCAGTATATATTTATATCCAGCTGTCTATTTATTATCCAGCTGTCTATGATGCCCCTCTACCCTCTATGCCTCTACCCACAGAGCCCCCTCTTTTGGCCCAGGGTGCCCCGGTCATCACCTCTGGGATTGGTCAGTCGCTGAGCATTCCTTGCATGCTAGTGGACGGAATACCTCTTCCCGAAAGACATTGGTCCAAAGATGGAAAACCTGTAAGATCAGGCAGTACTAAATATTTATGCATGTCCATCATGCAGTGTGTGTGTGTGTTTATCATTGTTTGCCAAACACACTTTTTTGTTCACACGGTAGGTGCAGCAAACGGGAAGAACCTTTCAGAGGAGTGATGGCAGTCTGTATATGGAGAGAGCCATCCCAGAGGATGCCGGGAAATATGTGTGTACCGCCGTCAACGTGGCCGGCACCATGAACATCACAGTCACCCTGGAGGTCCACGGTAAGAGGGCACATGCTAATCCCAAACATTTTCTACAGAACGGGGGCTCATCTAGAGACAATCATTGCAAGAATGCGCTGACTCGGCATGAGAAGCAGCATGTAGGTGATGACTTGACCACCTGCTGTCATGGTAATGAGTACTCTCCATGTAGCACATGTTTTGATGAAAGGGGTCATTCTCTTCATGAGCTCTGTAATGACAGACGGGGCATGATTATGGTTCATCATCAGTTTGTAATGAAGAAATGTTTCATGCAGTCGGGCTTGCCGACTTAAGGCCAGCGATAATTCAGTGCCTACTTGCTCATGGCCGGTCAGACAGCTGTATTACTGACCTACTTACTCCCACAGCACCGCCCGAGATCAACGCAGGTCCCAACCACTACATAGCTAATGAGGGCGTAGCCATCACACTGTCCTGTGAGGCCAGTGGAGTTCCCAAGCCAGCTGTTGTCTGGTCTAAGGTAGGATGTCACGCTTCTTCTTAGCCCAAATGTACTTTACTTAATGACCATTTTGGATGCGTCCCATGAATCCGTACATGACTAATAGAGTGGCTCTGTTTTTCTCAACCAAATCTAAAGGGAAATCATTGTTTTGGCCATTTTGTTGTAAGATTGATCACTCCTTAAGGCAATGCTAAATCAAATTTCAAATAGAAGCGAACAAAAACAAAACATCTTGGCCTAATTACATAGTTTGTTTTATTGAACTAATAACTGCCTATCTTTTTTCTAATGTGATCCAGCAACTAATCATCCACTCTGTTTCCTAGATTATTTTAAATTGATTACTTTGCTAGAGATGATATCATGGGTTTACTGAGCACACGTATTGCCCAGAAACAGATAATAAGATGCAAAGTATCTCTCTCTTTTTTTCTTTTTTGATCGACTAAATCTATTAGTCTGATGATTAAACATACGGTAAGCCCTGTATTACACAGTACAGCGGCATGGACACATTTGACACATGAAAATCTACGAGCTCACAACACATGCATTGTGAGCTTGTAGATCTGCTGTTTTGTGTGTGTGCGTGCATGCGTGCGTGTGTGCCTCAGTTAAGCTATTTTTACAATGTCTTCTTCTAAGCATTCTCTGGTAGTTGCTCTGGAGTGAAGTAAATTTCTATTCTTGTCAGATAAAAATGAATCTGCAAAAGCCATCTTGTCTTGAAAGGAAGTGAGTGCGCTGCAGGCTGTGTTCCCCTGTGTACATGTGTTTTGGAAAGAGAGCTTTAAGTGGATCTTGGTAATTACACAACGCATCAGAGGTTGGACTTGAACCCTTTAGCCTAGTTTAGTGTCCCTGTGCTGTTGTTTATACGGTATATAAACTCTGGATTTGTGCTGCCCTGTTCCCTGCACCCCCAGGGAAGACAGCCCGTAGCCAGGGAGAACACCTTCCTTCAGTCTGATTCTGATGACGGCCACCTCCACATCCTCCACCCAACTGCAGAGGATGCTGGCATCTACATGTGCTCCGCCACCAGTTCTGTAGGATATGCCAGCCGAGAGGTCCAGCTCAGTGTTAACAGTAAGACCTAAACAGATTCCACCACATTCACCTAAACATAACGTTGTTTTACAGAATGTAACAATAACAATAACAACTGCCCTCTCTCTCAAACTCCAGGTGAGATTCTGACTTTCTGAGTCAAATATTCCACTTTTCCCGCTTTCGGGAATAGCCTATCTAACATGATTGCTTACTGGTGGTTACATCTGGTCTCCCTCTCTGCAGCCATGCCCAAAATAATGGGTGTAAGCGGGCATGACAACACGGTGAAGATGGCTGCTGAAGTAGGTACCGAAGTCGTCCTGCCATGTGAGGTCCAGGGCAGTCCGTCTCCACTGGTCTTATGGAGCAGGAACGGGCAGCCCATCCCTCCCGTAACCGCCTGGTAAGAGGAAGTCTCACGTCACACAATGTAGCAACAGTGCAGTAAAACAGGTAAACAGCCTGTAAAGGACCAGGTTCTCACCATACCGTACCCCAACCAACCCGCTCCCCTTTTTTTACAAGGGACCTTTGATTGAAGCCGGCTGTCATCTCGGGCTGACGTTAATGGTTGGAGTTCACTTAGTGGAGCCTTTTGAAGACAGGCAGGCGCATATAGACAACAGTGGTGCTGCAGTGTAGCGGCTCTGTGGAGGAACATCTGGTCCCACACCACATGGCTCACTGCTCCGTGGCTCTCTGGTGTGGTCACTCTGGGTTCAGACAGGCAGGCTGAAGCAGGGTGTTTAGCCCACAGTCTGCAGCGGGGACACAAGAGAGCTTGACGACAGAGAGACCCCCCTCCACCAGACCAGATTGTATGGCTTTGGGTAGATAGAGCAGAACGGACGTAAGGGGGTTGAAGAGCTGTGGTGGCGGCTGAATCAGATATACTTGTGTGGGGCCAGGAAGGAGGAATAGTGGGGGAAGAGCATGTGGGTTAGTGTGCCGGGAAGAAGGGAGAAAAACGTACGGAACACAAGATATAAGTGCCGTTTGCCTGACGTTGAGGTTCCCCGGGGGCTTTAGCCGTAAAACAACATGTTGACGCTTTACTAGTCTTGCCTGATGAGAATAACACATATCCATGAACTACCCCTCCACACCATGGTTTGCTTATACTGGCACTGTGGAAACTGACAAGTGGTGGAAAGAGGAGATTCTTTCTCTCTGGATAACCAGCCCTCATGTATTTACTGGGACAGATTGTGTGACTGTTGGAATGACTCAGTACATGGGTGTTAAGAGAGATCTCATGGTCATTTGTCCCACCTCAAGGCTCATGCAAAGAGGGGAGGGAGAGAGGGAGAGAGAGAGAGAGAGAGAGAGAGAGAGAGAGAGAGAGAGACGGGGGTAATAAGGAAACAAGACAAAGAAAGGAGGGTAGGGGACACGGGGTACGTGAGAGAAGCAAAGCGAGGATGAGACTGATAATGGAGCAGAAGAGGGGCGAGAAACCCAGATAGACAGAGACTTGTAGAGGGACACTGGGTCAGTGGAGCTGTTCAGACTGGTGCATCTTCTGATTAGGCAAATTTGTCCCCTTGTCAGTGTATCAGGCAGGCTGTGTCCACAGATGACTGAACACCAAAGTGAAGCCTACTTTATACTTAGTTGCGGTTGGTGTCGTGCACCAAAGCCGAAGCAAGCTGATCTACAAACTCACAAGGCGTCGTCGCAGCACCACGCCGTGTGAGCTTGTAGATCGCCAATGTTCGCTGCAAAACACTGGAGTGCAACCAACTAGATGGGCCTGAAGTCACCGGCTCATCGCTTCTGTGTTCCAGCTTCGCTAGAGGCTCATGTATATGTTGTCACGTGACCCTTTTGCACGTGTCAATGCTTTAAAGAATATTGCATAATTTCTGTCGAACAACACTTCGTCGAAAGGGTCATGCAATGAATTATGTATCAAGTGGATTGACCACTGCAGAAGAAGTCATTTGGTGCCCATGATGTATGCTACTGTTTCTTCCTAGCCAGTCTAAAGAGGTGGGGGATGAGGCAGCCATGTGCGTGGCTGAAATACAGAGCTCTTTGTGCTTCCAGCTCGTCGTTTCCACTTAAATGAATTTGTTATTGTTATAATTCAGTTCCTTTTGCAGACACACTTATCTCAGATAAATCGCAGAGCTCTGTTTATATTTGCTCACATTATGAATTTGTACAGCTGGATAGCTTCTGGCGCAATTGGGGTTATGGCTGTCTACTCTTTGAAGTGCAGCTCTAACTAATAGTTTACTTCAATCAGACATTGCCTTACATTACAATGGAAACGTAACAAATCTCCAATAGCAGTCTACCTAGTCCTTTGACATTTATGACCTACATTTGTCTTATGTTGATATTTTCCCCTTTGAGGATATATTCTGTTCTACAGTATACTGTACATATCAATTATGGATGTGTACATTTGTAAAGACTAGAGGTTCAGGCCGCTATGCGGCCCTCACATATCTAAAGTTCAGGCCGCTATGCGGCCCTCACACCTATGCTGTACCACTGATCCGACTGATGTATCTGAGTCATAGCGGTCGGATCTGTGGTTTTGGACAACCAGATCTCCATACGCCTATATATGGCTGCATCGGGTTTGTTTATGGTTATGCCTGAGTCATAGTGACATGGCTGTAGTCCTGCCTACTGTATGAGCGTATAGGTTTATTTGTGGTTATGTTTGAGTGACGTGCTCGAAGTCCATCCGCCTGCCCGTTCGCCTGCTGTCTGCCAGGCCACTTGTCTGCCCACCTGTCCAATTTTAATATAGGATTTAAAGATGAAATTATGAAAAATATAAGCAATTGTTGGAAAGATATAATTTATAACATAAAAATGTATTCAAAACCCATGTCTGTTTGTTTTTGCCAGTTTAAAACAGATCAAACATTTCCAGTAAAGACCATGTTGGTTTGATGGAACAAATTTCAGTGACATCAACACATATTCCCTGGGCAACCAGTATCTGTGGTTGATTGTTAATATACACATGTTGAGATTTTCATGCTAAGAATGTTCAATTTGAAACATACTTGTATTCCCTAAACACAAACAAGGCCATAGATCTCCATTGACACTTGACATGTTGTGTTTTTTCCATCCCTTCACCCTTGCCCCTTAACCACTCCCTAGGTTCACGGTTCTCCCTTCAGGCTCCCTAAAGATCACTGATGTGCGACTGATTGATAGTAAACTGTACACCTGTACTGCACAAAACCCAGCAGGCAATGTGTCCCTAAGCTACAATTTGCACGTTCAAGGTAAATGACGTAGTTGGAAAGTTTACGAACTTGTCAGACACCTTTTTTTTTACGATGCTGTCATGTTGATAGATTATATGGATGAATACATCACTGGAAAATAATAATAATAATAATAATTATGTTTACTGAATAGTTCAACAGAAATGGTGAGACGTGTATGTTGATTTTGTACCACTCAGCTAAGCCTCGGATCCAAGCAGCTCCCCCCTTGCTGAAAGCCCTGCGTGGCCAAACGGTGACTCTGCCCTGTGTGGTTCACGGCGAGCCCAGCCCTCAGGTCCGTTGGTTTCACAATGGACTGCCTGTTGAGGTCAGGGACACTGCCACCCTTAGGATCCAGCAGGTCAGCCGTTCGAATCAGGGCACCTACCAGTGTGTGGCCGAGAACAATGCTGGACAGGACACGTTGGAGATCAATCTAGAAGTTCTAGGTGGAGTACAGTTTTGATCCTCCAATTCCATTTGTTTACCCAAAATACCATAACCTATTCATGGAGAATATAAATAAAGTAACACGCAGCAATAATGCACAATAGGGAAATATGCTTGCACAGCAACATCTGTGAAAGTAACCTTGACCTAGATCGGGTACTTTGAGTGTTTAGACATAAGCGTGTCATGGCCCAGTTTTAGACTCAAGTCTTTACAGTTTTATTCTGTTGAGGTAGCTCTACACTGCCTGTGGACAAGCATGCCTTTAAATCCCACTTTATCTGAGCCAGGTTGGGGGTGCTAGAGTTGATTGAGGGTCCTATTTGACCCGCAAAGGTCACTCAAGCGATTGATTCGCTAAGGGTTTGGGTGGAGGAAGTCCAAGCTTAAGCTTAATGAGAGTTGGGGGCACAGAAGTGAGGACCTATGACTCATGTTGTCATAATTAGGACATCTTTTCCCCGTAACATCACAGATTAACCTTTCACTAATGCTTAGCCGGAGGTTGATGTTTACTGTAGTTAGACAGGCTCAACTTAAACCTGTCAGAGAAAGGTCTCAAATCTTACACCTACAACAGACGTAGAGATGCCCAGAGGGATTCCACCCTCTCTCTGTGTATCTTTGAACAGCAGAGCCTCACAACCTTATAATAAATAATCATCATATCATTTTCATGTCTGTTTTAAGTAGATATTCACTGTCTCTAATACCTTTGTACTTTTACATGACAGCTAAATTGCTTTATCTGTCCTCACAGAGGCCCCGTCTTTTGCCGAGCCTGGAGACGCTATTATGGAGAAAGTTGCTAACAATAAGGTCATCATTCCTTGCCCTGCTGAAGGTAAGAAGTTATTCATGGATGACTCAGCCTAGGACAGATTGACTGGGGTTTTTAGAAAAGAGAAAATGTACGCAGTGTGGTGAAAGTCAATTGATGCTGCAGTTGCTTTTCTTTAGTTATGATTTGAGGACATGGTTTTCTTGTTTTCAGAACAAACACCACTTGTACAGTGTTTGTGCACGATCAAAGATACGCTCTGCTATCGCCTTAAGCTTGCATATGCCAAAACAGAAAACAGCATCAAGATACATTTTCTATGTAGCACTCTGTAAACCATTGTCAGTTTATTTCAACACGCATATGAGATCATGAAGCGCCACCCTACAGAGATGGGAAAGCTTCCATTTTTTATTGCGATAGAAGAATGTGTGTTATTTTGTGTGTATGACTGTGTTCCATCAGTGGATGGGTGCACTCTAGCTTTTCATTGGTGATGTTAGAACTCGCCAAGCCATCCCTCTGACAAGACAATGTAAATAGGCATTGTTTGTATGGAGCCATGCCATGGTAACAGGCTATGTTTGAGAAGGTGAGGACCATGACTAAATGGGAAGCAACAGCTGGAACATCATTCTGCCTGCTGCCTCTGTGAGCCACATCTGCTTTCCTCTGCGAGAGGCCTGCTGGGAGAGGAATCCTAATTACAGGCTGCTGCTGGCAGATAATGGACAGAGTTGTCTGAGATACACCATGGAGTGCAGGAAGAAGAAGTGCACCTCCTTGCAAGTCACACAGGCAAGAAGGCAGACGGGCAGGGAGACAGTAACAGGCCCCCCTCGTAGAGCTTATGTGTGGATGCTCAAAAGCTCTTTGTACCTTGAAGAAGCAGCCAGCACAAATGCTCCCTCATCGATTGCGGGAGATGTGTCAACGGCAGACCCGGCCATAAGGAGACTGTTAATGTGCAAATGAGAACATTGTGTTAGGTAGTCATGAAAAACACATGGAGGGCGGCGGATCAAACTTTGTCAGCTCCGGCAAATCAATTCAAAGTCTTCTAATGAAATGTTTTAGCATCTAAAACATATGTATGCATTTGCTCTCAGCAATGAGATAATTAATATGAGTCTCTGAATTTCCAAAACTGTAAATGTGTTCCAACGGATGGCTGATAACATCACCTTCATTTCCCTCTACATCTCTTTGGTTTAGTATTTTTGGACCAGGGGATTGATAGTGTGCTGGGTTTCCCCTGCCTTCCTCTGTGGTGTCTGAATATGTAGCACCTCTGTAAATAGACAGAGCAATGGTATTTAGGTCTCTGTTCCTCAATGTTCTGTCACTGAGACTAACTAGAGAGAATGGCAATGCTGTAGCTCTGTCCTTTTTTGCCAGTCTGTGGGGTAAGAAGTTTCCTACTTTACACCTTTCTCTTTCCCCAACGCATCACTCGCCGTTCATCCCCATTTGCAGTTCTTTTCCACACTGTAATCCGCAGAACACATCTGTTTTAGGTGCTTGAGTGCACGCACCAGTGCCTTTGAACTGCTAGTCGCACCATTCTTATGCCTGCTGCAAAAGGCCCTCACCTCTGATTCCGGTAATAAATCTTTATGCCTGCACTTTAAATCTGACATCTCCCCGATATATTGTGTTTTGCTTTTTTTCGTGTGTGACTCTGACCTTGAAAATCAGAGTTTGTGAAGTGACGGGGCTCTCAGTAACCATTTTGGCATGGTTTCCCCCACTGTCCTCCTGTCCAGCAGATAAATGTACAGCCTGCTTTTTCCATTCTGGGCCGCTTGCCCATTAAATTCTTCTGCAGAGATGCACAGAGACGGAAGTAACTTTTCTTTCTGTCAGGCGTGATCGATAAAGCTGATTTCCTTACGACTCATTTCAATCCCCCCTCTTGTTTCTGCATCTGCAGGTTCACCACCTCCCAAGGTGCGCTGGTTCAAGAATGGTCTGGAGATACACCGTGACCAGACTGAGCTTTCAATGGCCCAGGATGGCTCCCTTGTGATTGGCTCAGCATCTGCCAGCCACAGTGGAGACTATAAATGCATTGCGAGTAATGAGGCGGGCTCCACTGAGAGGAAGACCAGGTTGAAAGTGAATGGTGAGCCTTAAGTTTCTAGCTATTTCTGTCTACACATGGCAAATTGCCTTGTGATGGTGAATTCTGATGTGACAACTGACACATTTTCCATATTATTCCTTTGTCTCTGTAGTTCCCCCTGAGATCCAAGATGACGGCCAGCCCCGGAATTTGACTGTCACCTTCAAGCAGCCTCTCACCCTTGGCTGTGATGCTTTTGGGATTCCTTCTCCATCAATCACTTGGACTAAAGATGGCCACCCTGTAAGTTCTCATAATATAAAGCTAAAGCCACAAGCTACCACCTAGACATATTGGGCTTAAAAATCACATAAAGATCAGAGGATTATTTTCAGTATTCAAAGTTTCAAAAACATTTTGTCAAAATAAAAATATATAAAGTAATAAAACGTAATGTACTACTAGTAAGTAATCCAGTAGTAAATAATAATAGGTAAATGTGTTGAGTGAGCATCAGCTAGGCTTATATAGCATAACATTTAGAATTGCACCTGAGGATATACAAAATAGTTATAATTGCATCTTACCTGGTAGAATATGTCTATGTTGCAGCCCAAAAGGAAAATATACATAATTTACAATATACTGAAAAGTTATGAATCAATTATTGGCAACACAAGATATTCTCTACATTCTATACGTTGCAGTAGAAGGATATTATTTTTTCACAACTAATTAGATATACAGTGCAACTAGCATTCAGTATTATGCCATGAACTATTACAATTTGACCAAGAAACAATCTGAAAAATGTATACAGGCTTAAATGGTGATTGTATCTGTATTCCAAGTCAACATTTCAGTCTGCAGACCTTTTTCAAGGCAAGTACAGCAATGACAGCACTACATTCTGAAGAGAACTAAATATTGGCACTGATAGGATTTTGCATCACAATTACTTGCAGCAGGTCACCTTAGCTAATTATAGCAGGGAAGATTGCACTTCAATTACAGATACTTGTTTACAGTTTTATCCACTCCCTTTCTTTTAAAGTCACAAACACCTTTTTAGTGAGCATCAATATAATTTGTATTCAGTATTCCAATATAAACAAGACAAGGAAGGTTGTAGGTCAATCTTAATAACGTGGCAGTAGGTCAGGAGGTAGAGGGGTCATTTGGGAACACGAAAGTTCCTTGTTCGTTCTCCGCCTCCTCCTGCCTTAGTTTAGTGTCCTTGAGCAAGACACTGAACCCCACCTTCTCCATGTGTGCTGTTCAATAGTTGCCAACTGGTGATGGATTTGATTAGGAGGACAAATACCTGGTATGTGAAAATGTACTTGACCAATACCGCAACAACAACTAAAGGGGACACATGTATTATTATAAACCAAAACAGCAAAATACAGGAATAGGAGTAACTCACCCTGGTATGAGCTATATACCACTGATGCAAGTTTCCATAATCTAGCTGTGCAATGCCACCAAGTGGCCAACATAATAAATACAATGATACTGTTCTTGAATTGCTGTGTCTAGGTGGATACAAGTCCTGGAGTATATCTGGAGAATGGCAAGAGACTGCTGAGAATCTACAGAGTCCAATCAGAACATGCAGGCCAATTTGCCTGTAAGGCCCAGAACTTAGCAGGAGAGGCTCGCAGAGAATATAATATAGTAGTGCAAGGTGAGTACATATACCATAAACAATGTCTCTGTGTTTCTACTGTTCAATTAGTGGTGATTCACTGACATCTACAATACATGGCATGTTTATGTGTAGTCACCTGGTTTTAACCAGCCTGTCTGCCATGTTACAGCCCCACCAGTGATCTCAGGAACATCTAGGTTACAGGAGCTGTCTGTGGTATTGGGACAGGAAGTGGAGTTCCAATGTCGGGTCAGTGGGAGACCAGCTCCCAGGGTGGAATGGAGCCGCGATGGAGAGTAAGCATGATGGCTTTCTCCATGACATCCACCAATACACCTGCAGTATAATGTACAGGAACTAATAATCTGACTCGACCCACCACCCTGTCTTTTTCTCCAGGGTTCTGTCCCGTGATGGGGACCCTCATGTGGAGTTTTTAGAAGATGGCCAGGTGTTGAAGGTGAAGTCTGTGAGGCTGAGGGACCAGGGACTCTATCAGTGTCTGGCCAGGAACAATGCAGGGACTCAGATGCGCCAGTTCAGGCTCACCGTGCAAGGTTAAACCGCTGCCTTGAAATTCACCCTCTCTGTCTTTACAATCATAAAAAAACATCAATTTAAAAAGGTTTACACCTCAATGTATATGAAGTACAAAGAGTCTGGGGTCATCCATCTAGTTTGTACCTCTGTCTCTCCACAGCTCCCCCCACCATCAGCGGCCCCAGTGAGACCACTGAGGTATCAGTGGTGCTGGGTTTCCCCACGGTCCTAGCCTGTGATGTTGAGGGCTCTCCCGCTCCCAGTATCACCTGGCTGAAAGACAACCATCCCATCGTGTCCAGTACTCAGCTGACCTACACCCGAGGTGGGCAGGCTCTGCGACTTGGCTCAGCACAGGGAGACAGCACAGGCTTCTATACATGCCGGGCCACCAACCCAGCTGGAACTGCTCTCAGACATTATTCACTCAGTGTCCTGGGTAAGAGATAAGCCCTGCACGAGTCTGGTCTTACCTCATGTAGATATATTCATTTGGGGATCATCAGTGTGTAATTAATAAATGTTTTCTCATCAGTTCCACCACAGATAGAAGGAGACTCAACATCCCTGACCTTTGGTGGCAGGGAGGAGAAAGTACGGATCAATGGGACTTTAACGATATCCTGCCTTGCCAAAGGCTTCCCTGAACCCAAGACTCAGTGGTTTAAAGATGGACAGGTTGGCTTGTGGCAGTTTCATTCACGTGTATAGTTAATATTTTGCACACGTAAGTGAGTGTTATAAGTTATTGCTTTATTGTTTTCTTAATAGTTTCTGAATGGAATCATCCATGCTGGTGTTCAAGTGAGTGAACATGTTCTACACATAGAAAATGCCATGCTGTCTCATGAAGGCCTGTACACCTGTGTCGTCACCAACACTGCAGGAGAAGACAAGAGAGACTTTCATGTTACCATTCAGGGTGAGAAACCAGCTCGCCTTTCTCACACAATAATCATACAGCCTCGACTTGAACACACTAAAACATGGATGAGCCAGGATGACAAAATATTTAAGTAAAAGAAAAATCCCTCAATAATACACTAATTTTACCTCCTCATTCACTAGTAGAACCTATCATTTTTGCCAGGTGCTTGAAGCACTTGGACTACATTTGTACCCACTACTACTGACGACCGTAAAGACGACGATAGTGGCAACTTTAGTGATGACCTAGTCAAGATTTGCTACCTTACTTGCGACCTAGTCATAATTGTCCAGCCAATGATAATCTGAACGGCATAAAAACCCATACTGTGAACCATGCAATGCAGAGTGAGTGTCAACAGAAGCTAATGTTATGAGCTAACTGGAGCTAGAGGACAACCATAACAAAACACAGTCGGAAACGAACGAAAACGGGCGCTACAACCTGGCAGTTATGACTGAGAGTCATTCTTGTTTTGTTTTAAGTGTTACATCAAACAGCTGGCATATGGCTTGGTGTCCATTTGTTTAACTGTCAAAATATCTCAAATAAAATAACTAAAATAATCATTACACCAAAACCAAGCATTGAGTTAACTTATAGAAACAGACTCTTTTCTTATTGAATGTATAAATATCACAGTTGGCAGGTACAGTGACCCTAATCTGACCTTTTTCTTGTCAGTTCCTCCAATATTCCAGCGGGTGAATAACAGGGAAGCAGCCTGGGGCCTGAGAGATGAAGAGGACGATGACGACGATGAAGGCATGACGGAGAAGATGGAAGTGGTCCTGGGTCATCCCATCAGCCTGTCCTGTGAGAGCAACGCTATCCCCCCACCCAAGCTCAGCTGGTTCAGAGATGGACGCCAACTTACCGCTGCTGATGGAGTGCTGCTGCTTCCAGGTCTTTACCGTATGATATCAACTTGACCGGCAAAGTTGCTGTTCTGTAATAAAACAAGAAGTCCCAAGAGGCTGTGCTTTACAGTAATTTTAGAACAGCTAAGGGGTCAGGCTCAGCTCCCATGCATCAACCTTTTTTCCCCCCCTTTTTTGTGGATTTGTGTTCTCAGGTGGACAGGTACTACAGATTCCCCGGGTGCAGAGAGATGATGGTGGAAAATATACCTGTCAAGCTGTCAATGAGGCCGGGGAGGACCACATGCACTTTGACCTGGAGGTCCTGGGTAAGCATGTACATGTCTATCTCAGTCATTTTCAACCTTTTTATTTCAAGGACCCCCCGCCCACCCAGTTTGCATTAGGCCATACACCCCCATTTGATATGAATTCGATCTCTGGGACCCCACCCATTAGAGTTAGACCATCATTAGAAATTCACTATGGTGAAATGTGATTGATTGTTTGATTGATTGTATTTCCTTTCTCCAAACAGTCCCCCCAGTCATCATGGGCTCATCAGAAGAGTTTAGGGAGGACATAGGAGCGGTGGTGAACAGCACGGTCATTCTGCATTGTGATGTGAGCGGTCACCCGGCACCGGCCATCTCCTGGCTGAGGGGTGGGCAGCCGGTGCACATAGACACACAGCATCATATCAGTGGGGATGGAACCCAACTCCAGGTGAGTCAGTGTTATGTAAGGCGGGAAAAGGGTCATGTGCTGTGAAAAATGTTCATTAAAGTAGGCTTCCCTGGGGAAGAGATGCTCTGTGTAGAATACTACTACTTTTAGTGAGCAATCAGTGATTTATGTTTTACTTATAAAATGGATAGTTGTAAATTACTCATATAAACACACACCTGTGACCGCATTACATCAGCATTACTGCGCCAAATAAATTGTTCCAAATGGCATATTGTGCTGAGAATTTTGATTTACTGGATAGGGGTAGAGTCTAAACTAAGTACTGTAAAACAGACCTTATTTGGCTCTGTACTTGGTCTGCTATCCTTTCCTTTCCTCTCGTTTCCACAAAATGTCTTTGTCTTGTGGCGTGTTGTGAGCTTGTAGATTGGGTATATCTGGCGAATGTGCGTGCGCCCCCAGAATAAATGGTGCTGTAAGCATGCTTTCCACTGCATCTGTGTGTTGCTGTGTCTGTTGCTTGGCAACGATTCTGCTAAATGTCACTGAAGAAGTACATCTATTTGGCAGAAGAATATGCTATTTATAAATTGTTGCATTTTTTTAATGCTGTTTTTATTTTATGAAACATTGCTAAGTATATGTAGTAACCGTTTTATGTAAGCAATAAGCCATGCAAGGCTTTCACAATTGCTGTGAACCATGGCATCTTGGGACATATTGCTTCATTCAATGATGCACTGCTTCACACTCATTTAGTGATACAACCTTTAGTCTATGGATATAAAGGCGGAAAGACGGAAAACGTCACCTGAATTAAAGAAATTAACATATATTTATTAACACGAAATACTCATAATTACAACAATCTTAGACAATGAATACAAACAATGCAAAGCCTAATTGAACTAATATAACCCAACTATAAACCTAACATAAACACAACCAAGCAACAAACAATCAAGACAAAATGTAATTTAAAAGCCACTCAAATTAAAGGTCTCTCTCAACAGAGTTGGTTACAGTCAGACTAACCCCTTGTTAGGATTTATTTTAATTTAAAGATCTCTGTGGGCCTGAAAGTGTTTTTTTGTATTTGTGCAACATGGTTATCATTTTTGAATAAATGTATAATCGATATATAACGATATATCGATATACATCGTATCGTGGCCTGTGTATCGTGATACATATCTATCGTGAGATTGCAAGCAATATCCACCACTAGTGGCCCCCAGCCAATCCACTGCGTAGGCGTCATGGGGCTGATTAGAGCCAGCCAATCAGTGGCGAGAACAGCAGCTGGCAGTCTCCAGTGATCAAGCTGTTTGCACTAAGCTAGGTAGCAGCCTGGGAAACAAGAATGACTCAGTCATAATAATTGGCAGGTGCAATAAGCTCTTGTAGTGCCCGCTTTAGTTTGTTTCCCACGTTCTTTTGTTGGTTCACTCACTGTGTTATGTTCTCGCTCCAGTTTGCCACTCGCTCTGCGTTGTGGCGTTCGGGGTATGGGTATTTAAACCGTTCAGACTGGGTTTTATGGGTAAAGCTTAGGAGGCAGCCAATCATGACTAGGTGACAGTCGCTAGTAAGGTCGCTAGAAGGCAGCCAATCATGACTAGGTTGTCACTAAAGTCGTCTTTACGGTCGTCAGTAGTGGTGTAGTCCAGGCGCTTTTCAAGCACCTGGCAAAAATAAATCAAGAAAAATGCTGCTGGCATTGTTGTCCCTGAAATTTTGGAACGTGTTCAATGAACAATCGTGCACGATCCCGTTCATATTTTGGGTGAACGTGAACTGAACGTACTGTATTTCAGCTTGATAAACGTTATTGAGAACTCGTTCATTTCTGCCGTGTGTGAACGTCGCTCTTTCACAGTTCACTTCGTTCAATAGTGTCAGATTTCCATAGAGCCTTTCAGGCGAAACCCCAGCTAAAACACAACGTAAACAGGCCTTAATATGTACTGGACACAAATTAACGTAATCAATCTCTGCCTTGCACTTCTCTGGAGCGCACAGCTCACAACTGGTTGATGATGCTCGTGCTGCCGCTTATGCATGCAGACAGTCAGATACAGAACATGTCCCGACCCACAACGCACTGAGGTAAACTTGTTGCTTGATTAAACATAATGTGCCGCGGTGCCACCGAAAGATAGATTCCAATAGCTTATTTTTACATGGAGGAGTGCTGTCTGTACATAAATCGCCTCGGCCAACAAAACACATCTCCCTCCCACAGTGAAGCCTGATTTATTCTTCGTTGTACGACATGCTGTAAATACGCATTGCGTCCGCCACACGTTGTGAGCTTGTGGATCAGCTATTTTCAGCACGTTGAAATATGCAGGCTGTGAGTGAGAGTCAATGCTACGTTCAGAAACTTTTGCCTTTACAATTAAAGCATTAGAGCTAGAACAGGATTACGCATTCGTTGGCATTTCACATTGCAAAAGGGTGCAGGAAGAGTGGGCACATGGCACATAAACATTGTGGGCACCTCAGTGTTAAATTGGCTTTCCAAAATGTAAAATAAATAAATAAGGAATTAATTTGGATAATGGTAATGGATATATTGTAAAAGTTGTCACTTATTAATCCAAAAGTGATTTGTTTTTAAAGGTTTGGACTTTATTCCCAAATAAAGTCTGTGGTTCTATATGGCTATGGGCTGTGGCAAATTGGCAATAATTGTGACCATAGCTCGCAGCAACGTATTGGCAAAATAAATAAACAAAGAACTAAAAAGAACTAAACTACAGTAGTTCATTTTTGGAATCGTGGACTTTTTTTGTTCAGATTTTTGAATGATGAACTATGAACTGAAGTACCGGTAGTTCATGTAGAAAGTGAACTTTCCCAACACTGGCTACTGGACACTATACCAAGAACAATTTGCACATGTACATTTGATTTGACAATGCTATATACAATATGACAAGACTATATGCACATTTGATGCGCATTTGATTTGATTATACTCTTGAATCTTCTTTTTCTTTCTCTCCTTGCTCTTTTACGCACTGTCCCTTTCTTTAAAAAAAATATTTTTTATTTTGTAAATGCTATTCTACTGTTATTGTCTATGCTGCTGTATTGTCTGAAGGAAGCTAAACCAAAATAAATTTTACTCTTATGTACGTGTACACAAGATGTAACAATAAAGTACAACCTTGAACCTTGAACAGTGTGACATAAGTCGATTTGCCGCAAGCAGCTGTGGCAAATCTGTGGCAACAACTCTCCACCAAACAGGAAACGAGAGTAATATAAAATACATGCAGTAGTGGAATTAGTGAAATACGTCTGGCCGTAACATATACCGTAGTTACACACATTGACATCTATAAGAGCTGCCAAATTCAACCATGTTTTCTACTGTTGTCCTTTCAACAGCCCTAGCGGAACATTACTGTTTAACTTTCCCATCATCCTTCCTCTTCCCTTTCAGCTGCTTAGTGTCCAGGTGTTCGACATGGCAGAGTACGCGTGTGTTGCCGAGAACAAAGTCGGAACAGTTGAGAAACACTTCAGTCTGACCGTTCAAGGTGAGTGAAGCAATTCATCAATTTGTCCCGTTATTCTTTATCTGACAAATATTGAAACAGATGTTGTCATGTGAAGAAAAGATGTGAAGAATATCTCTTTCTCTTTATCCAATTCACTCCCATTCAGCTCCCTCTGTTCATACTGTGGACAATATATTATATTTAAAATAACTTATTTACATAATATAATTTCTGTTATCA
Source organism: Protomyctophum bolini (assembly GCF_963924005.1). Classification (NCBI taxonomy): domain Eukaryota; kingdom Metazoa; phylum Chordata; class Actinopteri; order Myctophiformes; family Myctophidae; genus Protomyctophum; species Protomyctophum bolini. Next base: position 33,246,691 of record NC_137867.1, on the reverse strand, counting down.
TACAAACAGAGGGTCTGTGAGAGAACAGACACAGTCATTCTCTGTAGAATGGGAGAAAGAAAAATGTAAATGCACTTTTCTTCTTCCCCAGTTCCTCCAAGGATAAGCGGACAGAAGGAGGAGGGGGTGAGCGTGATTGAAGGCCACATGGTGTCCCTGTTGTGTGAAGTTCTTCAGGCCTACCCTCCTCCAGAGATCACCTGGACCAGAGACGGACAGATCCTACAATTTAGCACAGGCATTCATATCCTGCCAGGTCAGCAACATTAAGCACCGTCCATACATTAACACAGTGTACTACTAGTCACGTCAATCCCTAATATCCGTGCGACTAAATATTGAAATACACCAAGCCGACGGCTGGCTGAAAACATTGGGGATAGTGTGCTTGGTGCCTCGTAGAGCCTGATTAAAATATGAATCGGCACTTGGCCTTTGCCTGTAGTCTGAGCCAATCAGCCTACTGAGTAGGAGAAGCCATTTGTTGTGCAAATGAGGAGGTGACGGAAACTCCTCCATACAGTGAGAACACTGGAAGGAGGTGACTGAGACTCCTCCATACAGTGAGAACACTGGAAGGAGGTGACTGAGACTCCTCCATACAGTGAGAACACAGAGGAGGTGACTGAGACTCCTCCATACAGTGAGAACACTGGAAGGAGGTGACTGAGACTCCTCCATACAGTGAGAACACTGAGAGGAGGTGACTGAGACTCCTCCATACAGTGAGAACACTGAGAGGAGGTGACTGAGACTCCTCCATACAGTGAGAACACTGAGAGGAGGTGACTGAGACTCCTCCATACAGTGAACACTGGAAGGAGGTGACTGAGACTCCTCCATACAGTGAGAACACTGAGAGGAGGTGACTGAGACTCCTCCATACAGTGAGAACACTGAGAGGAGGTGACTGAGACGCCTCCATACAGTGAGAACACTGAGAGGAGGTGACTGAGACTCCTCCATACAGTGAGAACACTGAGAGGAGGTGACTGAGACTCCTCCATACAGTGAGAACACTGAGAGGAGGTGACTGAGACTCCTCCATACAGTGAGAACACTGGAAGGAGGTGACTGAGACTCCTCCATACAGTGAGAACACTGAGAGGAGGTGACTGAGACTCCTCCATACAGTGAGAACACTGAGAATTTGAATTCGTTTTTTAAACACTTGAATCACTGCCGACCCTTATTGCTGTGATCCTCCACTGTTGTCGGTCGACATTCGGCTCGGTCTGTTTCCTGTTCCTTAAAGACGGCATCTGTCTTTACTCTGTTCTATTTTGAGTCATCCGCAGAATGCAATTTTAAGTTTCATTAGATTATCGCACAAATATTAAATCTTTTACTATATGCCTGGCTGTTGTTGTATTGTGCAGGTGGTCAGATGCTGCAGTTGCCCCGGGCTAGAGTAGAGGATGCAGGACAGTACGTCTGCACGGCCACCAATTCAGCTGGCCAGGATCAGAAGAGCATCCTGCTGAGTGTTTATGGTAAGAGACATGCTAGTAGCATCTGCGCAGTTCAGCAACACTCACAGATGATCTAATCACAAAACACTGCTGAGCTATATAATATGACCCACAGAACAGCCCTGGAGGCGGCAGGACAATGGCCCTATGACTGTTCACCGCAAAACCAGATGTGACAGCCGTTAGTTAAGGATTGAGTAATGCTTCTATGAAATGAGTCATGGTGAGATCATCTCACTGTCCTGTCATCATGTTCCGATAGTTTTGCCCACTCTGAAGCCTCGTCTGGACACTGAGTCAGAGCTGGAGACTCCTCAGGTGGGCTCCTCTGTCACCCTGCGCTGCGAGGCCAGGGGTCTCCCAAAACCTGAGGTCACATGGTACAGGAATGGGCAGCAGCTGGTACCAGGGAATGGCCTGAGGATTGATGATCACCTTCTTGAGATCATTGGAGTGCAGGTCAGAGTTCCGTCTCATATAATAACAACAATAACGTATTAGTATTTATTTCCTGATTAACCACTTGAACCCTAGCATCATCGGCTAACATTCAGTGAAAATAGCAGATCTAGAATAGAATAGACTTTATTTGCCATTTGCACAAGTGCATGAGCTCAGCCCCCAGGGTCAGCATTAAAAAAGACATATAGAGAAATACAGACGGGGACAAACCTTCAAAATATAGTGCAATTCATCTATCATAATTCAGTTAATCTTTTGTGATTCAGGTAATTTGTGCAAAAGATGGGGCCTACTGCAATTCAATTAATCTACAAGCTCATAATACTTCACCATGCGATGCAATGTGATGTGGCTAATATATTTGGGGTAGACTAGGGAAAAAGGTGCAGACCAAGTATAGAAGCTTGGGGAACCCGGTCAACAAAGTATTATGTTTTACGTGGTTAATTACTCTGTCCTGTTTTTCTGGTCCATAGTTGGCAGATGGTGGCACCTATACCTGCAAGGTATCCAATGTGGCAGGACAGGTGGACCGGACCTTCAGGTTAACAGTTCATGGTGAGACATGCATCATCTGTTGTGTTTTGACATACATACTGTATATACCCATTACATATTCTTCTTGCATTTGAGGACTAGTGTATGGGAGCTCTTTTTTCTTTCAATATGTTTGGTCTGTGTATGGGAGCTTTAACTTTAAATCTTCTCCTACCCACCTGTTGCCTTTGTATGCAAAATACTTGCTTTTTTATTATAATAAGTCAGTGAATACTCAAGTTTCTACATGAGATTAATTAAACTTTACCAGTAATTTGAATTCATTTTAAAAGATGAAAATGATGAAAATCAGTTAACGAGAATCTTCTCTGACCATTTGTATATTAACTGATAATAGACCTAGACCAGAGGAACAGAAATCGGAGCAGATTCTCTGATAGTCTCAGAGTTTCCTAGGTCTTTTATCCACCAGGAGCTGATGAGAGAGTGAGCACCACTGCAATTAATCAGTAACTCACTGCAGCTGTAATGGGAGGAACACAGGGGAGACCTGTTTCGGTTTCAGTTTTACTCATAATATCCCTGTCACCATAGTTCCTCCTGTCCTGGATGGACCTCTCCATGAGTCGCTGATCCAGACAATGGGCTCCCGAGTCACCCTGCTGTGTGAGGCCTCAGGGGTCCCTGTTCCCAGCATCACGTGGCTCAAGGATGGAACTCCCATTGGTAAGAGGAGTGGAAGTGAATGGTTGTGGGGAAACTGCATATTCTGACATCTAAAAATGTCCTCTCAACAGGGAAATTAGTGTTACCGAAAATCAGTAAATATGATAGAGCATAGGAATGTATGACACCTGGCATAATTTCATGATTTTGCACTCCAGAAAGCAGTCTACATTGGCAATGGTCTGTTCGGGGCAACAGGCTAGAGCTGGGGCCTTTATCGCTGTCCCACGCAGGAACATACAGCTGTGTAGCCAAGAACGGCCAGGGGATGACACAGAAGGACTATACACTCACTGTGCAGGGTAAAGCTTGCAATATGGCATATTCACACCAAAATGTTCTTACTTATAAAGTTATATAGTTCCTTTGAAACAAATTGGATGTGATATTTTAACGCTTTGCTCCACATCCTCTCAGTATCTCCAGCCATCATGGATTCCGGCCACTCGACAGAACTGAGTGCTCCAACGGGAGAGTCGCTGACTCTGGAGTGCAAAGCTTCTGGGTCCCCCACACCTCAGCTGAGCTGGTTAAAGAACGGACTGACTCTGGAGGGATCAGAAACTCGGCATATAGAGTAAGCCTTCATCATTCATGGCCTCTGATTTACTTTCTGACTGACTAGTAGTGAAGGCATATTGTTGTCAGGGTTCGATTTGTAAAAAAACAACAGGGGGGATATTTTCTTACCTACTTAAGACCTATATTTTGTTCACATGTTGTGATGTGACACGTTGTGAGCTTGTAGATCTTCTGTAGATCCTCCCCCCACACACACACACACACACACACACACACACACAGATGCAGCGTTATTGCATAAATAATTACAGTAGTAATGCATTCGTTTTTTCAACAGTATAACACCAGATGGCACCACCTTAACCTTACTGATGCTGAGCCCTGAGGACTCTGGGACATACACTTGTCTGGCTATGAGTCCCGCTGGCCAGGAGAGCAAAATCTACACCCTCTTTGTCCTGGGTCAGTTTTTCTGGAAAGCAACGAGTGTATTGATGCATTTGCTGTCCTGTATAGTTCAATAAATAATGCATGACTCCGCTACCTCTGCCAGGGTTTGGGGGCTCAATTAACACGGAGACCACATGTGCTAAAAATATAAAATGATTAAATGCAAAACTATGTGCTTTTGGGTTCAAGTGTACAGACACATGGCTTAGGTTAACCCATTCTGACCGGGAACCCATTTTGGTGTTGGCATCATGTTATGATTTAGCTATTGAAAAATAGCAGATCTACAAGCTCATAGCGCGCCACCGAGTGGCGCGCTACGAGCTTGTAGGTCTGCTATTTTTGAAAAATCGAAGAGCGACTGACATTTTTAGAATCTGATCTCAGGTCAGAATGGGTTAATCAGACCAGTGTGTGTCCAGTAGAAACCTCGTATGAATCTGATCTCAGGTCAGAATGGGTTAATGGTATTTGAGTAGTCTCAAACTTTCTGTACTACGTTAATCAATATGACATTCACATCACAGTGCCCCCATCTATCTCTGGCGAGACCACTGTGCCAAGAGAGGTACAAACCACCCAGGACGGTGTGGTGACCCTGGAATGTCACGCAGCAGGCAACCCTCCACCTCAGATCAGCTGGTTGAAGAATGGACGGCCTCTGCTCCTCTCTCCCCGCACACGCCTCCTCTCTGCTGACTCTGTGCTTCGGTCAGTACATTAAATATAACATTCCTTGCTCATGGGGCCTCGGTGGCATAGAGATAATACACTCCCCCACCTAGGGGTGTCCGGGTGGCGCAGGGGGAAAGTTCCTGCCCACCACTATGGAGACTGGGGCTAGATTACTCTTGCTGCGGTGCCTCCTGCTTGGCTTGGACAAACACATTAGCAAATGTTCAGAGGTGGGAATCTGGCAGGGAGGGTGATCTATGTCGCTGTAATAGCAACCCCCTACAGGTTGGTTGGGGCCATAGAGTATTAAAAGGATAGAGACTAAACTGGCGCGAAGCTCCGCCCCCTCCGCTATTCATGTCAGTGGAAGTTGCTCAGTGGCGTTTTGAAGCACCCGGAAAGGCTGCCGGAAGTACCGTCTATTTCCGCATTTTTTCGCTGATATCAGCATTTGGACGCCAAAATTTGGTGTCCGGAAGTGAAGAAGTGCAGAAGTGCAGCTGGGCTTTAACATTGAGCGCTCGGTTGCACGGGGTTTCCTCGTCAAGAATCCACGGGTCCGCCTGCAGTCCTTCCTCTTACCACTAGGGACCAGCGCTTCAACATTGGAGTGCCTAGCTGGCCCCTTGGTTGGGGCACCTGTTCAGCAGGGAGGAGAACTGGGAGGGATAGCTTGTTATGACCTCCCAGTGAAACTCCTCAGTGTCGGGTGAAAAGAAGGGGCTGATGACTCCATTTGTATCGGAGGAGACTTGTGGTTGTCTATACCCTCAACAGTAGCAGCATGTAGCGTTTGGCAGTGACGGGGACAATGCAAATGGGGGTAATTGTTAATGTCTAAATTGGGGGAGAAAATTCAAAGAATAAAAACACCCCCCACCACAATTCTCGCCAACAATGCCTGCAGCTTCGCCACCCAGCTTTGACAAACACAATGGCAGTGTTCAGGAGACAGACTGTCCTTGTTGCTGCACTAGCGACCCCTGCTGGATCATTAGGGAATCTGATAATCGATGAGGGGATCTTGGGGAGAGAGATTGAACCTCTGCACACATTACATTCTCCTAGTGAAAATCTGTGTAAAAATGTCTAGTGTATCCATGTGTATCAGAGGAGAGAGAGAGAGAGAGAGACAGACATGTTCTACATCTACAGCCTACCCCAGCAAACAGTGGGAGGTTTGGCAGTAACAGGAACCACAGTACACATTGGGAATTAAATTGGGGTGAAAATGGGGAAAACGCAAACCAAACCAAACAAACAGAACCATATAATTCATGAACGGCAGAATGTTTCCAGTTGTTCTTTTGATGGATGTGTTCCCTTTCTGTATGTCTAGGATTTCTCCTGTACAGTTGTCTGACTCTGGAGTGTACACTTGTGTGGCTCGCAGCCGGGCCGGTCTTGCAGAGCTCATCTATGATCTTCAAGTCCAAGGTATGCCAGTGTTCCCAGTTAACCACATTAACCTTTTATTAGTATTGTAGGCATTTATATAATATAAAATAATTTGTTAAATATAGGGCTTAAGTTGTTAAGTTTCACATTCACACCGGAGCTACTGATGTGTTTGCGCCACAGTACCTCCAGCTGTGGACCACGTTGAGCCAGTGGAGCCAGTGACGGTGGTCCAGGGCTCCTTGGTGACGTTGACCTGTGAGGCTCGCGGCGTGCCCCCTCCCTCTCTGGCATGGCTGAAGGACGGCCAGCCGCTGTCCCTGCACCGCAACCTGCTGCTGGACGGCCAGGAGACGCGTCTACAGCTGCCCGACGTGACGTCCTCGGACGCAGGGCTCTACAGTTGTGTGGCCAGCAACCAGGCTGGCAGCAGCACCAAGAGCTTCAACCTCACTGTGCTAGGTCCGTGCTTCTCAAGCCGTTTCATGTCAAGCACTCAAAAAGGAATATGTATTTGACCCCCTCTTTTTTCTGAAACAAAAAAAAAGAAAGACACCAATATGTGTTTAATAAATACTGTAAACAAACATAATGAGACAGACCAAATGGTCTTAAGGGTGAGATCACACCAAACTTTAATTTTGCCTATAGCAGCGGATTCTGCCAATGCTTTTCAATGGGTGGAAATCCGTGAAAGTCAACATTTAGAATCTGCCGCATAGGCAGAATTATAGTTGGGTGAGACCGCACCCTTAGGCATGTTTTTTTAAGTGGAGTATCTGGTACCGTTGAACGTTTTTCTGCGGTGAACGAGTATGTTTTGAAAATGGTTTGTCCTGTGGTTGCTGATAAAACCACATGAATTAACCAGTTGGAAATAGAACTGTAAATGGTTTACTTACCCACTAGAAGCTATAAACATTTGACACATTTTGAAAGCTAAAACTAAACTAAATACTGACTAGCTTCTTTTTTCTCTTAACTGTTTATTTTATTTCTAGAACCCCCAAAGATATCCAGCTCTGGTTTCCCAGAGGAGCTGACCATAGCAGTCAACACCCCACTGGAATTGGAGTGTTATGCTGTCGGGGTCCCCCCTCCCACGCTGAGCTGGCTCAAGGACAGCCGGCCCTTGGAGGGAACTGAAATAGTACAGGAGGATGGACGCTTTATCAGGATTAGCAAAGTGCAGGTAAATGGCAACCCTGAAAAACTTCAGAATGTCACTGTGTACTGTGTACAGAAAACGTAATTGCTAACCTCCTTTTTTAACCACTTTAAACCTTTTGGGAGGGGAAATAGCCGATCTACAATGTATTACTGTATGTCAATTGAAACATGAAGTAATAGATTATATTTTTCTTAAACACTTTCAGATTGTTTGTGACTACATAGTACACCCTCTCTTAGGCATTACATGGCAAGCATGTAAGGATGTCAAATTTTGCCATGCTGCACTTTTGTATGAAAAAGTATAAAATAGGGCTTATCAGAAACTTGAATGGTGTATTTTTAAAGGTGGAAGATGCAGGTCTGTACACCTGCCTGGCCAGCAGCCCAGCAGGAGAAGATGGAAGAAACCACTGGGTCCGCGTCCAAGGTGACACATTATCTTTCAACTTATCATACATAAGTAATAAAAAAGACACTTCGTGACTGCCGCTCCACCCCTGTCATTGCCGTAAATCACACAGCATTACCATCCCCCTGGGCAGCAAAATCCTGAGTATTCTTTTTAGCACAGGCTTAGATCAGCATAATCCTAAGGGCACAAACCTTAAGTTGTGCCCTGCTTTACTCAATGCTTTACTCAATCACTAAATCACTCTCACTTCAAAGTTCTTACTATCGTTTGGTCGTAATGTTGACCATTTGCAATCTATCCAGTGATTTGTCATGGGTAAAATGTTACTATAATGGTTAATAGTAAATATAGTAGCACTCTTGCTTTATTGTCATCTGTACTTGCAGGCATAATGTAGACATTGGGATGGCTCTGATACATTCAACAAGAACAATAAAATATACGTTAAACCCCTTCCATGCATGGCATCTGTTTAACACTGACTGACATTCTGTGCTCTGATCATTGAAAGACCTAAGCTAGAGCTAAACCTACTTGTAATGTGCATGGATGGAGCAGTATCACCTGCTGCAACTGGGTATAGCAGTAATGTGCTCGTATTCATTCATCCTGAATCAGATTTCCTGATGTTTCCTGAATATAAGGGAAAAAGTATGAAAAAACATTTAAATCTCACAGAACAGCTTGGGAGATTCCAAAATCGTTCAGTCATCTCAGAAAAAATGATTTTGCCGAGCCTTCGTTACTTACCGGTAAATCAGTCTTGATGAGATTATCATGGATTAAATGTAAATCAATTTGGGGGGACGACTAAAGTCGTGCCAGTAATGATCAAGGGTTTGTTTTTGTTCCAGCTCCACCAACTCTTGTTGGCTCTAGTGATGTGAGAACAGTGACTGTGCCAGCCAAGGGACATTTGACTCTGGAGTGCTTGGCAGACAGCGACCCTCCTCCTGAAATAGCATGGTACAAGGATGAGGTGAAACTGCAGGTATAGGCTCAGAGGACATGGAGAAAGCCAAGGATGCCAGCAATTATACACAGCATGGTCTGTCTGTCATCACGTCTGACTCACCACTCGCCACCCTCTCTCTTCCTTTTCTCTATCTTTTTTTCCCACTCCTCTGCTCTCGTTCTGCCAGCTGGGAGGTCGTGTCCAGCGGCTGGCAGGGGGTCAATACCTGGAGATTCAAGATGTCAGGACTGAGGACAGTGGTCATTACAGCTGTGTGGTCACCAACATGGCCGGAAGCACCAGTCTCTTTTTCACTGTGGAGATCCTCTGTAAGTTAACCATACATAAAGTACATACTGTATGTAGTACGTACACATGTATGCGTGAATACAGTACATTCATGTATACGCACACACACACACACACGCACGCACGCACGCACACACACACACACACACACACACACACACACACACACACACACACACACACACACACACACACACACACACACACACACACACACACACAGTCATGTCATGCTGGTGATGTTAATGTCACTTTGTTTTCCTGCAGTGCCTCCAGTCATAAAGGAAAGCAGCTCCGTGGTGACGGTGCACCTCGGTCACGATGCAGTTTTACCGTGTGAAGTTGAAGATCAACCTTCTCCCGCAGTCATGTGGAGAAAAGATGGCTTCCCTGTAGCTCACGATAACAACAAGTAAGTTCAAGCATCCTGCCGTTTCATCCCGCTCCAGGGCACTTTGTGTTGTTCATAATGGCAGCTGCCAGTAGCCGGCATACAGTACAGTGAGGAGACAGAAAAAGTTCAACAATCTGTCTCAAGTCTTACAAATCCTTCTATTGGTTGCAGTTTGTACTTACTATACTGTATTCACTCTATTTCACAAAGATCTGTCATTTCTATTATTTGTATTGTTATTATATGTATGTATGTATTTCAGGTACAGCACGCTATCGTCGGGCTCCCTGCGTGTACACGGGGTGCAGCTGAGTGATGCTGGCCGTTACTACTGCACCGTTTCTAATCAGGCCGGTTCCGATCACAGGGGAATGGACCTGCGGGTGTTTGGTAAATACAGCACTCAGAATTACACTTCAAGAATTGCTTTGTAACATAAGCGTTTCCTCTGAATGTTGCTGTGGTTGTTTGGCTTTGCGGTCAGTTCAGGTTTGGTTCAACAGCGCTCCTTATTTTCATGGCGCTAAAGTAATTTTATTTTTTTACTAGAACATCAGAGGAAATTTGACAACATAATTGTGTTAATTGGATTTCTCTGGCAGCAGAGAAACAAAAACCACTCTGAATAAGATTTCACTGATCCAATATAATACTTGACTGTCCTGTTGAATCTGTGTTGTCTCTGTTTAGTGGGCCCTTCGATCAGCCCAGGCCCATTCAATGTGACAGTGACCACAGGGCTTAGAGCTGTGCTGAGCTGCGACGCCACCGGTATACCACCGCCTCAAGTGTCCTGGAAAAGAAATGGCACACCATTAGACATGAACCAGCAGCCTGGGGCATACAGGTGACGATGGAGAAATGCATGTAGTGTACATCGCATATCAGACATAAGTCATAAAGACGTTGAAATTGAGTTATTTGTCCCTGTTCTCTTCCGTCTAGGCTGCTTGCCTCTGGGTCTCTGGTCCTCTCCAGCCCGTCCAATGACGACGAGGGTTATTTTGAGTGCACAGCTGTCAATGAAGTTGGAGAGGAGCGCAGAGTCATTGAGGTCATACTGCAAGGTGAAGGTTTATTTTTGCTCAGTTGTGTACAGTGATGAGGTTGTGGAAAATCACTTAAGCAAATAAAATGAATGAACCTCAAAGCAGCCAATCTACAAGCTCACAGCGCATTGTGCGCAATGTAGATCTGCCTATCTTTGAAGAAATGTGCCCACAATAGCCAGTCAAATCTGTTATTTTTGAAAAAAGAAAAAAGAAAGTGGTTCATATTCAAAGGAACATTTTGTGGTCTTTTTTTTTTCTCCCTGTGTAGTGCCTCCATCCATTGAAGATGATGTCACAGCAGTCACTGCTGTGAAGATGTCTCCTGTGGTGCTGCCATGCCACGTACAGGGTCGTCCTCAGCCCACTGTCACCTGGGCCAAGGGGGGAGCCAAGCTTGGCTCCAGGGGAGGGACTTACCGCGTCCTGCCCACCGGTAAGACCGTCGCTATGTTTCTGACTGGTATGCTGATTCTGCAGTAGTACGCACTCCTCTGTAGCATAGACAGAGACGTGACTTGTATTCAGGCATCTGTTTCTATGGAAAGATATCATTGGACATTTTCCATTTGGCATACCTTCATTACTGGCACATGGCCCTCTGGAGTGTAACGCTCACGGTCAAATAATTGTCTCCCACTTTGTGAGCACAGATCTGCACAAATCAAATCACAAATTCAAAAGTAGCAGATCTACAAGCTCATAGCTATGAGCTTGTATATCTGCTAATTTTGAATAGCCAAAGAAATTAAAATGATACAGATGCTTTCCCGGTTGCCTAGAGTTTTTAATTAACTTGGTAGTTCTGCTTTTGACTTCTGTACCCCTACCTCATGGAATACCATACAGTAGTGTTTATAAAATGTGATAATCAAGCCACAGTCCAGAACATAGCTGTAGAAAACTCAATAACTTAGCAATTGGATTACATTCATATTTTATACGCAGGAGTGCTGGAAATAACCGCTGCAGTTCCAAGTCATGCTGGCAGGTACACATGCTCTGCCCGCAACCCAGCTGGGGTGGCACACAAACACATCTCTCTGACTGTGCAAGGTGAGTTCTGAATTATAATATAATATATCTAGAGGGTGAAAGTTGCTCACTAGAATTTGAAACACCCAGAAGATATATTTCCGCATTTTTCTTGATTTGAGCACCAAAATTTGGTGCCCAAATGCAGAAGACTGAGCAGACGCACTAGGCTTTCTAACGGTAGAAGCATGCGCAGCGCAGGGGCATTTTTAATGCAGAAGTATTGCAATTCCAGATTTGACCACCAGGCGATGGCAGCTTGACTGTTCTACCGTGGTTCTGGGGGCTTCCATACAGGTCACTACAGAGTGTAATAGTCAACTTTTTACTTGCATAAAAATATCACTACCACAATGTAGAAATGCCTGGTTATTAAGTAAAAGTCCTGTATTCAAAATTGTATTTGAGTAAATGTACAAACGTGTTTCATTGCATTGTATTTGTATTATTGAAAACATTTTCAAAAATGCCAAATCTATAATCTCTGTGAGGTTGTAGATATGCTATTTTTGAATTTCCGAAGTATTATATATAATATCATCATCATACTATAATTAAGTCAATGTCTGTCTGAATGTGTGTCTGTCTGTGTGTCAGAAACACCGCTGTATCTCCTCACCGCCTGCACCAATCGCTCCCACTTTTCACACAGGCATTGACCATAATAATATGGAGGTCTTAATGAAGCCCTTTTTCCAATTTAAAACACAGCCGTATCTCCTCACCGCCTGCACCAATCGCTCCCACTTTTCACACAGGCATTGACCATAATAATTTGGAGGTCTTAACGAAGCCCTTTTTCCAATTTAAGTATTTTTCTTAATGAACGGCAATTACAGATATTTATGGCAATATCTCACAACGGGTAAGGGCTAGTAGGGATAAATTGGTTAATGTATGTTTTGTAATAATAATCTATATCTGCAAAGTATAAAATGTTTAAGAATGGAAATACTCAAATCGCAAAAGTACAGTACTTGACAAAATGTACTTGGTTACTTTCCACCACTGATGGGGTGCTTGTGTTAAAGCAATCTAAACATTGCATTTATCCTTGCTTGTGGTCAGAGCCCCCAGAGATTAAGCCAATGACAGAGGAAGTTGAAGTTGTGTTGCATCATGGGACTGTTCTCCGCTGTGAGGCCCGTGGTTTCCCCAGACCGTCCATCACATGGCAAAGAGAGGGTGTTCCCATTGCAGCAGGTGAGAGAAGCTATATGTACACCGCAAAGTCCTCAATGTTATCCACTTGAAACCTACATGTAGCGTCTCTATTCTGGAGGGGCGGGGGGGGGGACATATGCCGAAAATAGTGTGTGTATACTGTACAACAGTGGTTCTCAACCTGTGGGTCAAGACCCACACGATTTTGAGGGGTCCCCAGATGATAATGAAGTAACAATTTAAGGACTTTTAAGACCTTTTTAATACCTCTAAAAGAAAGAACAGCATCAAACTACAGTAGGCTATACTATGAAAACTGGTCAAACATTGGTCAACTATAAGAAAGAGGCAAAAATGTTGAAAATAGCCGATCTACAAGCTCACAACGAGGCATTGTGTGTGTGTGTGTGTGTGTGTGTGTGTGTGTGTGTGTGTGTGTGTGTGTGTGTGTGTGTGTGTGTGTGTGTGTGTGTGTGTGTGTGTGTGTGTGTGTGTGTGTGTGTGTGTGTGTGTGTGTGTGTGTGTGTGTGTGTGTGTGTGTGTGTGTGTGTGTGTGTGTGTGTGTGTGTGTGTGTGTGTGTGTGTGTGTGTGTGTGTGTGTGTCGAAAATTGCATTCCTACATTCCAAGTCCTTGTCAGGGTGGGGGGTTATTTTGGTGGGTCGTGGCCTGAAAAAGGTTGAGAACCACTGCTGTACAGAGGACAGATCAATACAAAACACATTTGCACCAGATGGTAGATGCTTCTGCTGAAGAAAATGCAATCACTGCTTCTCTGTCACAGGACATCGGTTGGCTGTGCTTTCCAATGGATCCCTAAAATTCTCCCGGGTCACTCTGGGTGACGCGGGCACCTACCAGTGCCTGGCACAGAATGAAGCAGGAACAGCTGTGGGAAGGACCAAACTAGTCCTTCAAGGTAATGTGGAGGTTTACATGATCGTGTAGATTTGAAGAAAAGAATGGATGCTGAAGGGGTCGATATGAAATCCGATGATGCGTGTGGCGTGTGCTGGTTCTGTGCTGCAGCTGCTGTTTCCACTCCTGATGAACCGTCCTAGAATGCCACTGAACTACACTATGTGCATACATGTGTCTCAGAGGGACATCTAAAGAAACTAATTCCTAAATGGTGCAATTACTGTGTAATATGATAAAATAAACTAAGTTTCCGCAGAAAACCAATTTTTTTTTCCTGAACATTTGTCTGGGAGATTTGTAATGTGGTTACTCTCTGTGCTTCTCCAGTACCACCTGTGCTGAGTGTGCCTCGTCTAGAGTACACGGCCGTGCTGGGCCAGCCGGTCAGCCTGGAGTGTGCAGCCGATGGTCAGCCCCAGCCTGAGGTTACTTGGCACAAGGAGCGGAGGCCTGTGATTGAGGGGGCATCCGTACGCATCTTTGCCAATGGAACCCTGACGATCACCGTCACCCAGCGCAGTGATAGAGGCCTCTACACCTGCACTGCCAAAAACCTAGCCGGTAGAGCCAGCCAGGATATGAGGCTGATTATTCAAGGTTGGTCACTGTTGTCACAGAGCTACGTACATAATATATAACGTTTTCTAGTTCTGCTATCCAATCATATACAAGGCGCTAAAGCATAATCTTTGTTCAACAGTGAATTTCAGTTCAGTTGAACTTAATTTCACTTTGAGTTTATGTTTAAAGATGGAGTGCCGTGATTTTTTTCCACCCGGAAACATGATCATCAGGTATTATTATTATATAATGAGGAACTTTATTTTTATTTTTAACGTGCAGTATTTGTAAAAATGTTTTTATGTGGACACGCCCACTAGTATACCTGGTTTGCCTGGTGGGTGGTGATGTGTGGGGATCCATCTGAACTGAAGCCGCACCCACAGCTGTTGTGAAGTACTGTGACCTCATAACCACATGAAAAACTGGAATAAATACAAAAATCACGGCACTCCATCTTTAAAAATCTACAGGTTCTGGCATGAGCCTTAATTGCTGACCTTATGTGACAGTTAGGATTTAGGAGTAGGAATGGGGCCCACCTGACAAGTTCTGTCAAGTAATAATAATTGATAATAACCTTTCTCTTTCAGTCCCACCTATGATTCCTGCTGGGCAGACAGAGCTGTCAGTCATCCAGGGATTCCAGGCGCTGCTTCCATGTGCCGCTCAAGGTTCCCCAGAACCCAGAGTTTCATGGGAGAAAGATGGTGCCATTGTGCCCAACCGTCCAGGCAAATTCACTGTACTGCGATCGGGAGAGCTGATCATTGAAAGAGCAGAGGTTAGAGATAATGTACTATAATACATATTTCAAACCATGGATGGATGGATGGATGGATGTGAAATGTGTTGAAAGAAAACCACCTAGAAAAGAATCACCCCTAATCTTTTAAGTCTATGTTCGAGTGGTTCATTTGAATGTCCCTTGTACAGCCAGGTGATAGCGGCGTCTTCACATGTGTCGCCACCAACGCCGCAGGCTCTGTGAGACAGGACATCCGGCTGTCTGTCAACATGAGGCCCGGCTTCAAGGAGCTGCCTGGTGATGCGACCCTGAACAAGGGTCAGAGTCTGGCCTTGTCTTGCCATGCTCAGGGCACACCCACCCCGGTCATCTCCTGGTCTGCAAATAATAGCCCCTACCCAGGTACTGTACATGATCTATTATGATAACTTTAATTTCTCCCATGTTATATTAATACCAAACCTTTAACTGTTATTCCAAAGAATAGTGTTGTTTACGGTAAATTTTATATGCTCTCAAACTGGGACCCGGAGACCCTCAGGGTTCATTGATGGGGTTCCAAATGGACCCGTACAGGTCTATAACTCTGGGAGTGCATGCATTTAACCATTTGGTTCCATGTGTGGGTCTCAGTTTTATTGTATACAGGGCTGGTTAGCCTGCTAGTTTGCCTGCATAGTAAATAGTAATGCTCAAATATATTAATGTTGATAGAGGTTTGTCATGTTGGTATGTTATCACAAGGTAGATAGTTGCAACAACTCTCAGTACTACTCAACATGAACGCTGCCATATAATAATGATTATAAATTCACATTAATATTCATTGTCTTTGTCAGGTGCCACTGTAGATGAGGCTGGCAGGAGCTCTTTGATCATTGAGAATGTCACAATGAGTGACGCTGGGACCTATATGTGCATAGCAGAGAACAGTGTGGGTTCCATACGTGCACTTTCATTTGTCCGCATCCGAGGTGAGCTGATCAGATCATCAATCTTGTACTGTTAGTCTACAGTACAAGATTGTACCAAATATAGTATTATATTGTATCAGTGAGAGGTTATGCCCCTTGACTATGAGTGGCATGATGATGATGATGGATAGTTTAGACTTAATGACCGTGTGTTTCCAGAGCCTCCAGTGTTGAAGGGCGAGGCCCACATGACTCACACAGTCCTCCAAGGTGCTTCTGCTGTGCTGGACTGTCCCATCCACGGAGACCCCAGCCCTGTCCTCCGCTGGCACAGAGACAGAACACCCCTCCTCCGCTCCGTGCGACTGCAAATGCTGCACAACGGCTCCCTAGTTATCTACAGCGTCACGGTAAACATAAAGTTCGCCTAGCTTCTTTTTTTTTCTTTCTTATCTGCGTACACAGCAGTCACCCTCAGCCTTCTTTGTCTCAGAATAAGTACAATACAATTCGGAAGGTTAAAGCTTCTTAGAAAAATATATTTGAATGAAATAAATAATTTGTTTACTTGGAAAATAACAGTTCAGATGAAAAATGAAAGCCTAGCAGAGCTTCATTTGCAGTCCCCTTGGGTGGCAGAACAGTGTGTGACTGTCCCCGCAGCGTCCTCACTGCCTCCAGCGTAAATCAGATTGGGGGCCGTTCAGTCAGAGAGCCTAACAGCATTAGCAGCAGAGGGAGAAAGAAAGGGAACAGAGAGCTGGATGTTCCCCGGAATCGGACGCTTGTTTTTTTTGCTGCCTGAAACTCTCCATGTCTCTAACTGGTGCTCTAATTGCACTCCCAGCAGTGAGGCTCTTTGACAGATGGGTGTCGGTGGCTCTCTCAAACAGTGTGAAATTTTCCCACTCTGACCATACTGTATAATCACTGTTATCGCAAACAATCTTAATGGAATGAAACCTCAATTGCCCCTTGGAAAATGCCAAGGTTGTGTGTGCGTGTGTGTGTGTGTGTGTGTGTGTGTGTGTGTGTGTGTGTGTGCGCGCACGTGAATTAAGCATCGGTGCACAAGCATGTCCTTGCTGTCGGGCGGAAACATACGTCGGAAATCTTTACTTTTCAGGAAATGGAAATAGGAACCTGCGTTCTAATGTAGTAATTATTTAGTCACCAGTTCTCGTTAATACTTTTCACCTTATTATATTAAAATGTGGCTTGTGGGTGGGTGGTGGGACATCACAAACCTAATGTTAATGTGTGCTAAGACACATTGTGTGATTTATGGGGGGGTGGGGGGGTACAAGGTTTTTGTTTGAGAGCAATGTAGTAACTACATTAATTTGTCCCCAGGCTGGAGATGCAGGGGAGTACCAATGTGTGGCAGAGAGTGAGGCAGGGGTTGCTGAGAGGACCATCACCCTCAAAGTCCAGAGTGAGTGAGAGATGACTGCATTACAATGGAAACATGGTCAATGATTAAAGGTGTTTCGTGAATGCTTCAAGGATTATAATACGCTTTGGAAAAAATAATTTATATAAAGGCCAATGCTCATTGTTCACTGTTTGAAGTTACAGTTTGTAATCAAAGCTTTAACCCACAGATGTTCTTGTACTTGTTTTCTCATGCCCCCATGTGTAAAGTGTCTTTGTGTCTTCATGTCTTTGTCTATTATAACACTTTCACGTGTGTTTTTAAATGTTATTTTAAAATTGCAGACACGTCAATGCTTAAGTGGTTAATCAATCTCTCTATCTCTGTCTCTCTCGTTCTTATGACACAGTCAATGGAGCTTACTCTAACTGGGAGGAGTGGGGTCCGTGCAGCAGTACCTGTGGTCGAGGTTCCCAGGAGCGAATCAGATTATGCAATAACCCGGAGCCAGCCAATGGGGGAAGGTCTTGTGATGGCCCTAGCATTGACTCCAGGTCATGTCAGGCTGGTCTCTGCCCAGGTAGGAACAAGTCTATGTGCTTCTTTTGTCACATAAAACAGGTATTTTAACTAGTAATATTATTGTTCCAATTTTTTATAATGACTGGTGCATGTTTGTGTCAGCTAGTCCAGGGGTTCTCAACGTTTTTGGCTGGGGACCCCCAGAAATGTTTTGACCATGTCTCGCAGGTTGAGAACCCATGAGCTAGTCCACACTGATGCATCAGTGAGTAGCTCATGTTCCAGTGTTGAGATCAAAGTCAAGATAAGCCGGTATTTTGGGGCGTAAAGTTACCTGTCCATCGATCGCAGTGCAGGAAAGCTGAGCCGGGAGGGTGATCTTTGTCCATGAGCTAGAGACTCCTATGGGCTGTGTTGAATGGGAGGATTAGGTGGAAGTGCTCCTCACTGGCAGGTGAGGTGAGCCAGTAGGGTACAATAGCAGCGACAACAGAAATGTTTGGTGAGAGTTAACTGGCATAAGGATTACATTAAACGAAAAAAAAGGGGTAAAAATAATTGGCTACTAAGATAATGTAAGCTACAAATATCTTTGTGTACCAGAATCCCCATGGAAACTGAATTTACACAGACAGAGAACAAATAAGTGGGAGTCTCGGCTAATAATCTCACAAGTCACCTATCACAATTGAGATTCTCATCACTAGGATATGAGGTTTTACACATTGCTGCAGACATGTTTTATTTCCGTGCACCTGTTTAAAGATGAATACTGTATACTGAGCAGTGTTTTTGATGTCTGGTCTAAGGTGAGGCTCCGCGTAAGGCCAGAGGCAGTCTGATAGGCAAGGTGAATGACAGGGAGTTTGGTGTGTCCTTCCTGGAGGCTAACATTACAAACGATGTGGAAGAAGGTACCAGTAGTATGACGGCCCACCTGAACAACATCCCTCCTGCTATTGGTGAGTAAAGCATTACATGCATACACAATGAAAGAGCTGCTGCATAATAATGAATTGCATTTTTATAGCGCGTTTCCAAGTGCTCAAAGCGCTTTACAATGAGTCATTCATTCATACATGACCTTCCTCAGAGTAACGGCAGGGCTCCACCGGGCGCGTTCGTCTCCGTCGCGTGCGTCAAAAAACGAACCGGGTCAATGCAGTCACGCAACGCAACGCGGGCAGTGGAGCGACCCTTCATTGATTAAAAAGGGAACATTCCCTGACGGTGATGGAGACGCGACGCTGACGCGCCCAGTGGAGCCCCGGTGTATGACGCAAGGCAGAAGTTATTTGTGTCTAGAAGACCTTTGTTTTTAGAAAAATCCAAAAATAGCTGATATACAAGCTCACAGGTTTAAATGTATCCCCTTTATTAGCTCAATGTTAGCAAACATGTCAGCACTTGCACAGGAAACCCGGGATCAAAGAGGGTTAGAAGAGGAAAGTACGTAGTGCAACTTTAACCCATTTAGACCTGAGGACGATTCTATAAAATGCCTTCTAAATCGTGACAGTTTTCTGAAAAACCTATATTTCTTTGTCAGTGGTGCTCAAACTATTTCATGTCAATGACTTCAAACATTATATGTATTTGGACCCCCATCTGAAAATATGTTGTTCCAGGGATTCCCCAGAAGCAAATATTTGAGTTAAAAATGTTTGCTCTGAAAGAATATATATTACAAATTTGTGCCACATTTTCACGATTTTTCAAAAATAGCAGATCTACAAGCTCGTAGTTCTACTTTTTCAATAGCTAAAGTATAACCTAATGCTTAGAACACCAACAGGGGTTCCCGTCCAGTGATTACATAATTGAATCAAGACATTTATAACAATGCATCTCTACAGGTATGTTTCAATGGTGTTTAAAGAGGCATACATCTCTGATGCTGTTGTGTTCCAGGTCCCTTGATGCGGTGTTTGGTGTCAGTGTTTGCTCCCATCTACTGGACCACCGCTCTGCAGAACGAAGCAACCAGGAATGGTTATTCTGTCACCCAGGGCCTATTCAGACAGGAGTCTCAGCTGGAATTTGAGACTGGTGAGCACTGCAGACCTACATAAGTTATTCTATTTATTCTACTCACTGTCCTGGTTAACAGAAATTAAATTAGGACAAATACTGGTTGGATATCATCATGCATGTTTGAGCAAATCCAGATGACCCACTTCTGTAGTTCATAAAATAACCAGGAGATGGCACTGTTCACCATCACTTCACTGTATGTTGTGCAAAGTTGTATTGTCATTGTAAAGTTATTACTGATGACTTATCATATCGAATTATTTCATATTCAACCAGGGGAGGTCCTTCGTCTGACCCATGTGGCCAGAGGCGTGGATTCTGAGGGAGTTTTGCTCGTTGACATTGTAATCAATGGATTTGTCCCACTGTCGTTAACCAACTCCCACCTGAGTCTCCAAGTAAGTTCACCCTTGTTCATTACGTGTGTGCGTGCGTGTGATCATGAAGATGACATTGATGATGAAGAGAGATTGATCATTGATTACTATTGGTGTTGTCATTCTTTTACAGTATAAAAAGCTGAACGTATTACCTGAATAGTTTCCATGAAATGCCAGATACCTGTAATGTCTCAGGTTTCTCTAACATTTGGGACCACTCCTCTCCGTCCTGTAGGAGTACGATGAGTCGTACGTGCAAACGGGTCCGGGCCAGCTGTACTCCTGGTCCTCTCAGACACACCAGAGAGGAGGGGCCCCCATGGTGCTGCGCTGTAACCACACCATCATATACCAGGGCCAGGAGGAGCGCCAGGGGCCACTTCTGCAGCTGCTCAGAGTCTCTGACCTCAACAGTGTCTACAGCATGTTCACTCTCACTCTGGACTTCCAAATCACTGCCAACTTGCTCATACCAGGTTTGGGGCCCAAATGATCTAATTCACCATTTTGTCAGCCTTCTGATTGGTCCCTAACTGACTAACCAGCAGGCTCTTTCTGCCTTGAAAAACCCGTTATTTCAATGTCCAACCACGAAACGGCAACCAATGGGTCCGAAGAGGGGCACAACCAGTAGGCGGGACTTGACAAAGGGTGAATTGTACATTTAGCTAGTAATAAATAACTGTTCGTGCTAATGAGTTCTTCTCCTCCAGATGGCGATGGAGAGACGTGTCCTCAAGGTTTTTTCCTGGACACGGCCTCCTACTGTGCTGGTATGTTTATTTTCCACCTCCTGTTTCCTATACATAATAATAATAAATGGCAACAGTGTTAAAACATGAATCTATGAGATGGTTTTAGAATCAAGACTTCAGGTTCAAGGCCACTGTGGGATTTAAGGAAGTGGTACTAGGCCTTTCACAATTATTATCATTATCATCATTATCATTAACGGTCTGATTATTTGAGATAATCACAATTTTATGGCATAATTGTCATAATCGTTAGTGGAGATAGCAGAAGTTCACAACTGGTTGCATAGCCACACACATTCCTGTGTTGTCACCACCACCTGCCAGTGAGGAGCTCCAATCATCTTTGTATATTTAAGTTGTCATTTTGGTGTACAAAGCCAAACGTAATTGCAGTTTGTACACGAATGTTCCAATCCTAATTATTTGTGTGACAATTCATGGTCAAGTACAATGTGACGGTGGTGACAGCCCTAAGTGGGCCATTGGATAATGAAATGTGTCCTGGTCACCAGATGAGGATGAGTGTGATCTCCAGTCTCCCTGCTCTCACTCCTGTAATAACATCATGGGGGGTTTCTCCTGCGCCTGTCCTTCTGGCTTCACTATCTCCACCGTTTCCAACACCTGTCAAGGTCAGTCAACCGTTTTTGTATGATTACATACAGTGTACTACAGTGTAGTTGTGTTCTACTTTACATAATATGTTATGCACTGTAGTGTACATAGATGTGTGTGTATACCACTACACGTATAAATGCTAGTGCATTTACATGCATACATACATCCACGTTTAATTAGCCCATAAAAGAACAAAGCAGTTCCTGCCAAAACTGTGTGGGCTCGCTGAAAACCCGTAAATGATGTACAGTAGAAAATACCCTGATCCAGTCCAGTCCAGGTTTGAATGCATTGTTATAGCAACGCTATATGCGATGTTAGGGTACAAATCAAAGAGGTCACAGAAGTAAAACAGCTGGGAATTAAAATACAAAACAATCTATCATGGACAGCTCATACCACATATCTCTAAAAATGTAATGGAAATGGCAGGAATGGTTGGGCTTCTGTCTGAAGAGACTTTGAAGTTAATATCCCGTAGTTTGGTTTATAGTCACGTAAACTATTGCTATGCAGTATGGGGCAATGCAGCTCAGACTTATATGAGAAGACTGCAGTGAACTGCATAACAGAATGGGATGGCTCACAGTTGAGTGTGTGAGAAAACAGTCTGTTAACCTTATTATATTAAATAATAAAATAAACCAGTTAACATAAAGAATAAATTAACATGGGGGCACGGTGGCACAGTTGGTAGTGCTGTCGCCTCACAGCTAAAAGGTCCTGGGTTCGATTCCCGCTCGGGACGCTGTGGGTGCTGGCGGCGTGTTTCCTCTTCCGCGTCATCAGTGCCCATACCCGAAGGCGGGGTTGGCGAAAGGGCCTTTGTGTGGAGTTTGCATGTTCTCCCCGTGTCCCCTAGGGTAGGTACCAGGGAAACTCCCCCCTGTCAGGGGGGGAGCAACTTGGACACTCAGGCATGAAGGAAGCATGAGTTCAAGTCCATTGCTCTCCCCTTGTCCCCCATATATGGGGACTAGGTTGGTGGAGGGTGTGTAGAGCCCAGGATCACATTAGATGATTGACACATGGGTGAAAAATGGGTTACAAAATAAAATATATAAAAGATTAAAAATAAGAAAGAAAAATAATAAATTAACATTAGTTTGTGAGAAACGTCAGGTCAACACAAGTGTACAAGACACAAAGATTATTACTACCAAAAATTAAAACTAGTATGGGAAGCCGATATTTTATTTTTAGGGCAGTTAAATTATGGAATTCGTCATTATTGCTGGGATTGCTTTTAATTGATTTGATTGATTTTTTGTAATGCAATGTGTTTTGTAATGTAATGTATTCTGTAATGTTTTAATTTATTCCTGACTGGACTCTTGGAAGATTAGCCGAAAGGCTAAAAGAGATCCAAATAAAAATCTAAATCTATCACAAAGTATGTGGAAGTAGTTGGATGCCAAAAAAAACGTTAGAGAACTATTGTATGCTCGCTGGATGGAGCGAGCCCACAACAAGACCAATAACAGCATGGCTTCAATTTGGATCTTGGGCTTCATGCGGCCAGTCTGTGATGTCATTCGTCTATGACATCAGCACTGTTATGTCAGTTGTCTCCATATTTTTCCACGGTTTCAGTCTGACTCAGGGGTGGGCAATTATTTTTCCCAAGGGGCCAAATGAGAAACAGAAAATATTTTGGAGGCCAAAAGGCTGAACTTAATTATGCATAATGTAATTTTTTATTTCTAAATCAAAAGCAGTAAATTGCATTGTTTCGCAAAGCAATGGTAAACAAAATGTGAAACATTTGACTCTAATTATAGGCAGAGTGTACAATGTACAATAAGAGCTCCCCTCACTTCACATGGTTGTGATTTTTTTTACTTTCTATACTTGCATGCTTGAGACGTTTCTTTTCCCAGTGTTTTGTTTTTGTTTAAGTTACAAGTCATGTAAATACTAGCATTTTATTTTAACAATGAGAACATTAGAGGTAGCTCTTTTAATAGTTGTTCTTCCATTCAGAGGACCCTGGAGGTGCCACTTTCACAACCCATATGGCGTGCTGCTTACTATCAGCGTGAGATGAGTGTTGAGTCACAACCATTAAACAACGACGTTCTGAAAACACAATAACAAGCCAGCCAGTGATGATATTGTTGAGACTTGGCAGCCTGGCAGGCATTGATGTGTGCACGTTCTGCCAGATTTACTTTGTGGTAGAACGGTGTCGTTCACGTGCACAGTTGACGTGCAGATTGCGTGCACTGTGAGAATACATGGGCTTCAAAATAAAAGCAATGCGGTTTTAGTCCACCCATAAGGTAATGAAAGTATGTTTTATTTCCTAATTATAAAGTAATCTTTCGCGGGCCGGTCAGAGTCAGCCCACGAAGGCAAATTTCCGGATAGAATGTCTGTGGTGATTGTCATGATGATTTGGTCAGTAACATTTAAGGTTAAAAAAGTTACATGAATCTGGTGCTGATGGGTCCAACAGTTTGTAAGATTAGCCCCTGACTCACAGAATCTCTTGTACAGCTCTGCCCCTAGGAGCCACGCTGCAGAAACAAAAGCAAGGGGAGGTAAAATTATTATCTCAGTACTTTATTTTATTTGGCAGTGCAGATTAAAGTAAAATAAATGATACCAGAGCTAGGCGTAGGCTAATTTTCAAATGGATATCTTTCCCCCATGACCTCAACCATTTTCATCTATCTCAAAACTCTACAAAGATGAATGAATGGTGTACTCTGTACTGTATTTCACCTGTATCATGTGTCTGCAGATATTGACGAGTGTGCCCAGGGTTCCCACATGTGCCACTACAACCAGCAGTGTGTCAACACAGTGGGGACATATCGCTGCCAGGCCAAGTGTGGCCCAGGATTCAAACCAAGCGCAATGGGCACCAGCTGCGAAGGCAAGACTGTTAATCACTGTGTTAGCATGTCTCTGCATTACTTTATAACAGTGGTCTTCAACCTTTTTCATATCGAGGCCCATTATTTATTCGGCATTTAAGCCACGGATTTGATTAGATTTTGCCTCGCAGACCCAAAACTAAAGAATATTTTGTTTGTTGTTGGATAAGATCCAACTGGACCCAAATGGACCCGTTTACGCTCTCAAGAGTTAAATCTCTAAGGGTCCATTTTGTTACCAACTCTCCATCATTTAGCTGGGGACCACCTGAAACCCCTCAAGGACCACTGTTTGAAAACCACTGCTTTATAATACAGTATACATGTATATATGTAGAAAAAATACAATGGCCTTTTGAAGATCTGCCAAACCTGATCTGTAAGTAATGTCTCTTCCAGATGTGGATGAGTGCCAGGAGTCTTCTGTCTCCCCCTGCCAGCATCAATGTCTGAACTCCCTGGGGTCGTACCGATGCGTGTGCCACCCTGGCTACCAGCTCTCTGGACACCGCTGCCTTGGTTAGTTTGTTGTTTAGACTTAAAGGGGCCACTTCACCCCTTTTGCAACCAGATCTTATTTTAATGATGTTTAGCACACAAACACTTTCCTGTTTTTTTTAATGTGTGTAATATGTGTTTTTAGATATTTTTGTATTTCAAATGGGTCTCACTTCCTTCCTGGACTACATGTTGTCTCAGTAAGAAAGCCCTCCCCCTCTCCACAATGAGGGACAGTGCACCAAAGCATTATGGTCATTGTAGGAATTCAGCAATCCAGTCAAACCCTAGTACAGTGCAAATTTCAAATTGTGCTACTGTTATCTACTACGGATACTATTAACATTGAGTGACTGCAGTTTATTCCAGCTGTGAAATGTCCCTTTAACTTTATTGTCCCAATAGGACATTTGCTTGCAGGCTGCTACATACATTGAATACAGTATAGTAGACAATACAGTAGCCTACAGATAAAGATGGTAGAATTGAAAATGTTATGTCAGAAAGTGCATACCATAATAATAATAATAATAACAATAATAGTGGTCATTCAACTAGCTCAGCAGGGCTCCTCTTGCTACAGGTCATAAACAGGAGTCTGAAAACATCTGGAAAAGGGTTCAGGGCTGACCGGAGGTGTTCATTATATGAGCCTGTCAAGGAATACTAAACAGAAATGGCATTCGTTTAGATGACGGCGGTGGCGGTGACTGAATTCAGTTATTCTGGGATGAAAATTAATCTTAACAAAGAGGTGCTGATGAACTTCAGCCATGAAAATGTCAATGTGTATGCAT
The DNA here is from genome assembly GCF_963924005.1 of Protomyctophum bolini. Lineage (NCBI taxonomy): Eukaryota > Metazoa > Chordata > Actinopteri > Myctophiformes > Myctophidae > Protomyctophum > Protomyctophum bolini. The sequence goes on along the minus strand of NC_137867.1, from coordinate 33,220,993 downwards.
ATGTCACAGAAAGTGTTCCTCTCCTTAAAATAATTAAATAAATATACAGTATATATTATTTTTGGTCAGGCAAAGGCAAGACAAGTTTATTTTCTAGCACAGATCAAATTCAATGTGCTTTACACAGAACATTAATAAACACGTATACAATTATTATTATAGACTTAAGAAAATAAAGAATAATAGTACACTAAAACAGATAATATAATGACAATAACATTTCATTGCAGACCCAGAAATGTCTCAGAGTAAAACCCTAGTAAAATGCAGCAGCAAACGGAAAGGTCTTCAGCTTCGATTTAGAAGAACTGAGAGCTGTAGCAGACCTGCAGTTTTCTGCGAGTTTTTTCCAGATATGTGGTGCTTAAAAACTGAATACCGTTTCTGTCGTGCTTAGTTTTGACTCTGGGGACAGAAAGCAGACCTGTTCCTGATGACCTGATAAGTCTGGATGGTTCATAAAATAGCAGGAGATCAGAAATTTATTTTGGCCCTACACCAAAATGCTTTATAAAGCAACAGTAATATTTTGCCATAAATTATTTGACAAACAGGAAGCCACCGGCCACTGTAACTCTCTGAGAACTGGAGTGATATGATTCACATTCCTGGTATTCGAGTTTTTAAGCAGACCTGTACTGTCTTTACAGCTCTAGTCGAGTCTACTGAAGATAAATTCATGGAAAGGTTTTTTCCAAATCTTGCTTAAACATAAGTCCTTTGATCCATGATATGCGGTGATAAGGTGACTTTGTAATTGTCTTAATGCATGTGGATGTTGAAATTCAGGACTGAGTCCATGGCTTACATAATTAGACTGCTGTCTGCCCTCATTTGGCATTGGCCACCGTATAAAGGATGACAACTCGATTGTAATGATGTAATAATGTAATGTTGTTACTTCTACAGACATCAATGAGTGCATGAGAAATGTGTGCCCAGCTCATCAGCAGTGCCGTAACACAGATGGAGGATACCAGTGTTTCGACAGCTGCCCTGTTGGCATGACCAAAGCAGAGAATGGGGCCTGCATGGGTAAGAGGCATTCATACACCATTATCTTTCTCTTAAGGTAGCTCTCCACTGCTCCAATGTCGGCAGTGGTAAGCATTGTGAAAATTTGAGGCAGAGGTTCATTGTTGGCATCCAGGGAGAGTGTGTGCAAAGTTTGGCATTGACCGGGTTAACGGTGCCGGAGATTAGCTGTGTGTGAAAGTGCAAAACATACTCTCTCCCCATGCCTTCGGCCTGGTGGAGACAACAATGGCAGTGTGGCCTCCCTTTCCAAACTTTCTGCCGGCTTTACAGGCTGGCTGCTTGAGTGCATGTCTTAGTGTGGTAAGGGTCTATGCCTGATTTGACCAAATTGATCTTTATAAATACTTTATTGGCGACAAGCATAGATTTTAAACTATGATCCAGCTTTCACACTCTTGATGAGATTCATTTTCACTTGGCCCGGCATTTGCTGGTTGTGCAGGCTGTTAATTATGCTGGTTGTGCAGGCTGTTAATTGTGCGTTTATTTGTTAAAATAAAGACTAAGTAAACAATCTTTTTAGCATTATGTTTAGTACAAATTAAATGTTACTGTTTTGTTTTTGTTTGTTTTTTCAGATATTGATGAGTGTCAGGATGGAAGTCACATGTGCCGCTATACTCAGATATGTCAGAACACCATTGGAGGCTATGGTTGTGTGTGTCCAAGGGGGTACCGTTCCCAGGGAGTAGGACTTCCATGTCTAGGTAGGACATCAATTTTTCTGATAACACTGTAAAAACCATCATCAGTCATATTACAAATCACAAGAACATGCAAAATGTACATTACATATGATGATTGATTTTGTGTCTTGTTTTTCCTTTCAGATATTGACGAGTGCCTGCAGACGCCAAACCCCTGTGCGCACCAGTGTCGCAATGTGCCAGGCAGCTTTAGGTGCCTTTGCCCGCCGGGCACTGTGCTGCTCGGAGACGGGCGCTCTTGTGCCGGGTTACAGAGAGGGCAGACCTTCACTAATGGCACCCGTGTCAGAGCCAGGCTGCGCCCACAACTCGTCTCAACAATGGGCAGACCCATTCTCTCCCGTACCAATGGGGCCTCTCGCATTACCAGACAGAGCTGTCCCATGGGGTACACCAGCAGGGATGGCACGTGTGTGGGTGAGCACAGACAACTATCAATGCTTTCAGGCAGTAAACAATAACAGCTGCCCTGGAACATGTGAACATCCGGTTTGTAACTGTTGCCTTGGGGAACGACATAAACTATCAGAGAAACAGCTGTTAGTTAGATAGCTAGTCTACCAAAAGTGCCCATTAAGATTTTTCATCCATTACCAGCTCAGGTTGTTTTCACCTTCCTAGTAAAGAGCTGAGGATGTTGACAACAGTGGACATATATAGTCAGAAGAAGTGTAATGTAATTAAATGTAAATGTAATTCTTGTTCTAGTTGAAAGTCTCACTTAATAATAAGCATTGCTATTATGAATTAAAATAGAATAATAGAATATAGCATGAAGTTCATATACTGAAGAGACACAGCCCAAACGGCGGTTTACCTAATTTCCAATACTATTATTAGGTGACTAATAAGATCTCATCTGGTTTTAATGCCCCTGAATGGTTGTTATTGGCCAGGCCTCATTACATGCTCTGCTCTGCTCCGTTCGAAACTCCCCATTATCTGTGTTGTGAAACATTCTTTAAAGAGTGTGGGCATAGTTCAGATGGTCATTTATTTCTCACCTCCGAACCCCTATAGTGAGTAATGACATGTTTACACCCTCTATCATAGATAAAGGTTCCAATACCTGGACTGAAAATGTGTTAGCCACGATCAAAGACCGGTATACTAATGATAATGTTGTCTTTTGAGCAAATCACACACTGCTCGTTCTCACTTCTACAGATTGTAGTTTATTTTCATCTATGCCCCACCCATTTTCCATCACTCAATCGCCCAACGCTCTAGTAAACTATTCTAGAGCGTAATCCAAGTTTTAAAGGGGTAATTGGCACAATACTCAATTCGCATAATATGGAAACTTTAATTTTATGAAATAAATCTATTGGAAAGGGATCTGAAGATGCAAATGACTAAATATTGTGAAATGCCATAGAGGGATCATACTTTCTCAGTACTTTTAAGACACATAATTATTCAATTCAAAGTTGTTCATCGTCTAAATTGGTGTAAAGTATGTTGGATTAATTTGTACGAGATTTTAACTCCATGTGACGTCTGTCTGTAAAAAAAAGTCTAAGATCCTAAAGCTACCCATAGAACCTTCCGTTATTGCAGTATTTTGGGTTGCTCCGCAATAAACCTATGTGGTTTACAGTGATTTTACAACGGCTAAGGGGCGTTGTTAGGCACGACACAGATCAGAGTCTGGTTTAGTTCCACTTTAGTAGTACTCGGTACACTAATACAGCAATGTAGAAATACTTAAAGTACCAAAAGTATCTACATCTACAATCTACAAAGTTTTCAAATACCGTAATTGTTTTAAGAGGAGTACAATATTTGCCTCAGATCAGATGTAGTGGAGTAGAAGTTAAAGTAAATGGAAATACCTCAAAATTGTATAAGAATGACTCAAAATTGTTCTTAAGTAAATATAATAAGTTACTTTCCTTTTGGTGATTGATTTAAGATCAATGGTCAGAACTTTCTATCAACAACAATCTCCTTGTCTTCCTCCTCTGTCCTGTTTAGCCCACCCAGTAAATAGAAATTCACAACAATCTGACACTTTGAAACTATTTGTTTGATGCAGTAACACTGATGTAATGTGGTCACAGGTGTGTGTTTATAGGGTATTTTACGATGACTTTGAAGGTGGCTTAAACCATCATAATCAATGACCGGAGTGAATCATTTCATAAATTAGGATTTACAACCCGTTTGGCATGCGACTTACAGTATATTGCGTTCACTTTATGGATTAACGATTTCATGTATCATCTCCTACAATTTATTTTGGTCAATGCCAATTTCCCCTCATGTTTGTATAGTCCCTGACATTGGCAACTCCTACTTGTTGGTCTTGAGGAGGGTGTAGAGATCAGATAACTATGTTTTCTCCAATACACATGGAGTTGCCAGCTTCGGTTCACGGGTTCACCTATGCTATATTCTATCCTTCTCAGTTCCACCCCCTGCTAAACAGCTAGCGTCACTGTACTGTAGGAGACAGAGTAGTCTGGCATGGCCAGACTAATATCACTGCGACTGCGTGCTGTGTGCAATTTACATTTTTTTGCAATGTCAGATTTGTCTGGTTTCCAGACTAGCGCAGACAGAGAATGCTCTCCCCTGCCGGTTCACCACACACAAACAATTATGTTTGTTGGAGTGCCCGGCCAAGCCAGAGGCACCATTTTACCCCAGATTCCACTGTGGTTGGGCATGAACCTTCCCTGGTTAGAAAATATATACTTTTCTAGAATAGTTTCAGATTGTGCCCTCACATTTTTTTACTTACTACTATCCTACCTTAATTAATAATGCCCCCTTTGTTTTAAATGTTCTTTCTGTGTATTTGTTTAAATAATTGTTTTTGAAAAATTATAAAAAAGAATAAAATACAAATCTCAGAAATCTGCAGTCCCTCAGCCTGATGGACTTTGTTCACCTCTTCAACTTGTCTTGCATACAGACGTGGACGAGTGTCTGCTGAGGAAGTCATGCCAACATGAATGTCGAAACACCCGTGGCAGTTTTCAGTGCCTCTGTCCCCCTGGATACCAGCTCTTACCCAATGGCAGGAACTGTAAAGGTAAGAACCTTTACTTGCTTTACTTGCTTTACATGAACTATATATAATGCCTGTTTATTACTGCAGCTACAGTAAAGATATTCTAACCTCTGCCTCCAGACATAGATGAGTGCGCAGTACAAGGTATCCAGTGTGGACACAACCAGATGTGCTTTAACACCCGAGGAGGGTACCAGTGCTTGGACACACCCTGCCCGCCCTCCTACCAGAAAGGAGGAAGCCCAGGGTAAAGTACCAGCCCAAAATATTCTGTAGAGTAAGGCCTACGCAGGGTATTAGTTAATAATATCATATGGAACAAAGAACATCTAGCATTCACATTTAGCCTAGATGAAGTTGTACATCGACATTATTTACATTATACAATTATTTGAATATTATTTAATGTATATAATATAATATATATTATATAATATAACATTTAATTCGTTTCCACAGTTATTTTTGGCCAACTAGTGCGCAAGCAGAGCGCGCAAGTACTTTCGACCGCTGTAAACTGTCACATCTCAGTATCTCTGTGAAGGAACGTTTGAAATATATAATCATTAGGTGTAACTATTTGCTACCTACCTACTTTTTTACAGAATGACTGACGATGACTGACGTTTTTCCTCATGTGAATATGGTCCTGGTTTCAGGTTGCGATGTTGGTAGGGTGCCTAGGAGGTCTTGTTCAATGCTGAGTATAATTCCTTTGTATGGGTTGTTTTCTTCCAAAATTACTAACTTACTTACGCCTATATCGCCTAACCTTGGGCATAGGCTACGATCATGAGCTCTCTAGGCATCCTGGTCTTGGTCCATTCTCTGCAGTTGTCTCCATGTATGGCCAGATCTCTTCTCATCTGCGTCTAGGTCACGCCGCCAGGTGTGTCTTGGTGTAAAGCTCTCCATCTCCTCTAGTGCTTCGCCCTCTAATGTAATGGGAGTAGCGTTGTTGGTGTTTATTTTAAGGACCTTGCTCTTTGCTCTGTGGATAGTGAGGCCAAGGCGTGTTGAGATGGCTGAGACTATGTTTGTCTTCTTCTGTATTTGATGTTGGATGTGGATTCCAGTTGATAAAAGAAAAATCCTTTAGAAAAAAGTTTTTTCATGTATATATATAATCATATTTATTTACATAAAGAATCAATAAGTTTGCTTTGTTTTTTATCAATTTTTTTTATATTTAACGCTGTGATAGTTACATTTTTTTTAATGTTATTTGTTTCTATTTTCATGCAGATTTTAAAAATACGGATTTCTGATTTTAATTCATCTAGATGCTCATTAAATTTGTTTTTATTATTAATATTTAATTCAATCAAATAATCTTCTAATTGACCCAATATTTCGGAAATAATATCATGTTGACAACTTATCCAAAGATGTTCATCCTCCATTATTATATCTTGCGTTTTTAATATTATCTTTAATCCAGATTTACAATTGTCAGATATTGAACTACACATGTTACAAAAGTAACCTTTATTCGCTAGTGGAATAACCAATTCACCACAGGTTCGACATAAATTCTTCTGCGAATCTTCCAATTTAAAGTCAATAATCCTCCCAAAATAACTAATTCATATTTTCGTCTCTAAGTCATTTAAATTGTTCATATTAAAAGAAAGCTGTTCTGTTGGTTCCTCATTTAATATGTTTTTTCCTTCTGTATCAAACCATAATCTTAGTTCTTGAACTTCTGGTATATCAAGCTCCCTATGTAATATAGTACTTGTATTACTAGTCAGAGCCTTCTTCTCTTTATAGCTGGTTATGGTGGTTCCTTCTAAAAATGTAAATGGAGAAAAGAGGTACGGTATCCATGTTAGTGGAATCTCCCTAAGCTGTATATATAATTTTTGTATTTGATGAATCCACTAATTGTAATTCCCTTTTTTTACGTGGTCCATTGTTTGTATCAAGAATCTCTACTTCTGAGAAATGAATGCAAATCCCCAATACGTCTATGACAGATTTTTCATTTAAAAACTGTATATCAGGTATCCTGGTGAAAGTAAACACTGGTTTCACAAGTTCTAATTCTTCACCAAAAGGAATAATTTCTGTCTTTGATTTCAGTATAATTTCATATTTATCACGTTCAGTACGATAACTGCTCCTCCGTTATTATATGTACGTTCTTCACTTTTAGTAATTACTTGTCCTAAGATTTTCCAACTTTCACGACTTCCAACTGTTAATGAACTTAATTCTGAGATGGTCATTACGGTGTTTATTTGAAGGTTTATCTGTAGATGGTACCATTGTTTAGATGTATACGTCTGACTTTTAGATAACCTGACAGATCTGACAGTCTGACCTGCTCAGTGGTTATTAGATCAGTCTTGAATCAATGGTCCTCTCTGAACGTATATAGATTCTCGGTGGTTCTTTTGGGCTATTCGTTATTCGGTATAGAACTTTGTTCTAAAATTCTGTCTGACCTGACGATGTGATCTGCTCAGTCAGTTCTGTAGATCTCTGTAGATCAATGGTTCTCTCTGAACTTGTATGGATTTCTGTCTGTTCTACAGGCTAGTTCGAGATCAGTGGTCCTCTGAATGTGTAGAACTTTGTCCTAAAATTCTGTCTGACCTGACGATGTGACCTGCTCAGTCAGTTCTGTAGATCAATGGTCCTCTCTGAACTTGTATAGATTTCTGCCTGTTCTACAGGCTAGTTCGAGATCAGTGGTCCTCTCTGAACTTGTATGACCTGACAGAACTGACCGTCAGACCTGACCAGTGGTTATTAGATCAGTCTTGAGATCAATGGTCCTCTCTAGACGTATATAGATTTTTATGAGTCTGCGTCCTATGGTCTGATCTTCTCGGTGGTTCTTTTGGGCTATTCGTTATTCGGTATAGAACTTTGTCCTAAAATTCTGTCTGACCTGACGATGTGACCTGCTCAGTCAGTTCTGTAGATCAATGGTCCTCTCTGAACTTGTATGGATTTCTGCCTGTTCTACAGGCTAGTTCGAGATCAGTGGTCTTCTGAATGTATAGAATTTTGTCCCTTGCATATATAGTTATATACTTACACTACAATGACGTTAAGCTTAATGGTTAACTTTTTGACAGTTGCGTTACTTTTATACACCCCAGAAACATAATGTTGTATTACTTACGTCATCAGTAAGACATATGTATACATATACATATACTAGAAAAGTGGTTGACGGCTGTCACGTTGAAGAGACCGGGCGAAATTATTACTAGATATTAACCATTTTTTTGGGTATGCAAGAAAAGCAGCAAATCTGTGCCTGGTTTGCTGGGACCAGATTACACAGATGTCCATTTTTCTTACGTCATCATTGAGAGCTAGTCATACATATACACACCACATACTCTAGTATACATACGTGTACGTACATATACTATAAGTATGTAGTTGTAATTTGATTAGCAGTATACTGTGGTTACTTGGTGCCAAAATGTGACGGCCGTCAACCATTTTTTTGTGTATGCAAATCTGTGCCTGGTTTGCTGGGACCAGATTACACATTACGTCATCGTTGAGAGCTGGGACCAGAGTACATGGTGTGTATATGTATGACTAGCTCTCAGTGATGACGTAAGAGAAATAAATGGTCATCTGTGTAATCTGTCCCAGCAGACCAGGCACAGATTTACAAATTACAAATTTCAAATTACAACTACATATAGAGTATGTAGTTGTAATTTGATTAGCAGTATACTGTGGTTACTTGGTGCCAAAAAGTGACAACCGTCTTTTTCAACCGTTTTTATGTGTATGAAAATCTGTGCCTGGTTTGCTGGGACCAGATTACACATTACGTCATCGTTGAGAGCTGGGACCAAACCAGGCACAGATTTGCATACACATAAAAACGGTTGAAAAAGACGGCTGTCACTTTGAAGAGACCGAGCGAAATTATTACTTGCGCGCTCTGCTTGCGCAAGTAATAAAGTACTGTAAAATAACCTCCCTTACTAGTACGGTAGTGCTAAAGTGTATTTAGTGTATGGTTAAGATGATGACATAGTGACGTTTCTCTCCTGTTACCATGTGATAGGACGTGCTATAGACCCTGCTCTCTAGACTGCGCTGCAGGCGGCGGCTCTCTGATTCTGCAGTACAAGCTGCTGACCCTCCCCCTGGGCATCCCAGCCAACAACAATGTGGTACGACTGTCGGCCTTCTCAGAGTCAGGCATCCTGCAGGAACGTACCTACTTCACCATCCTTGAACAGGAAGGATCGCTGTTTGGAATCAGGGACGAGGCGGGCAGGGGTATCATCTTCACCCTGCAGCCCTTGGACAAGCCGGGACTAGGACGTCTGAAAGTCCAGGCCACCACCCTCTCTGTGCAGGGAAGGATCAACTACCAGAGCATCTTTATCATCTACATCTCCATCTCCAGATACCCCTACTGATTCTACTGGGCTGGGTTTATAATGACTTCTCACCCCTCACCTGGGCGGTTCCCCCGAAAGCATGGATGCCTAGGACACAGTGGGCCATGCCAAGAAAAGCACTAATGAACCAAGATAAGGCAAATCATAATAAACTAGAAGATTTGTACCCTGATTTGAGGGACTGAATGAAATTGCGGGGACAAATGAAAGGTGTGTTGCCTTGGATATCCAAATCTCAAGCAACCGTAGTGATTGGTTATTAATGGTTAACCAAACCTAAATGAAATGGACAATATATGAAGAGTTGATTTCCAAATGCTGTATTTCCCTTACAGACAAAAATGCCTTAAAATTGTAAAATATTCCCACATTTTAGCCCTGTGTTGCAACTATTTATATTGTAAAAAATGTAACAGATGACAGTGTTTCATCAAGTGTTTTCTAAGCTTTTTTTTTATGTATATTGTTTTTAAACTATTCATGTTACAGAAATATGAAAGGTGCTACTCTAAATGTATTTGAATCTTCAAGTTGATGACATTAGCAACATCCATATCAGCACTAGAGCCCGACCGATACCAGATTGTTTGCCTATCTCAATTTTGGGTAGTCGTAGACCACCAATACGGGTAAGTGATATTCCTTTGTTAAAACTATATATTCTGTTTGTTCAACAACAGGGGTTCCCCCATCTCTCCGGCTATTTTATCAACAGATGTTCAACCAATCAGGACAGTGCCCATTTATCAAGTTACATTTTATATCGTTCCAGACTTTCAATTTTGTCCGCTCATTTATTTTGTGTCATCACTTCCAATTCCACTTGTTTATCCTGTATGGGTTCTCTCCCCTGATTGGATCAAAAGAGCCAGAGGGATAGGGAGAGCCCTGTTACAATGATTACTATCAGAATATAGTGCTTTAACCTTTTAACAAAAAAACCTTTTTGTTTTGACCAAAACGTATCACTTGGCCTACCCTACCTTTAAATAATAAGCAAATAAATAAATACATTTTTGATCCAAAAAAAAGAACACTTAAGACATTGACTGCTACTTATTAATTAATTCCGCTACTCCCAGTGTTTTTTCAGCGAAGACCCTTATTTTGAAGGCCCACCGGTCCCGAGACATGGGTCAGATGTATAAATACCCATAAACTGAACTTTATTTTATTCACTTAAGCCCTATGCAATTCTTTGTAGCACATCTACAAGCTCAAGCTGGTAGATAAAACATGTCTGCCTACATTGACATGCACAAAATAGTGTTGAAATTAGTTACAAATTGCAACACATCGGCTGCATAATTGTCAGTAGGCCTACTGATCATCAAAAATCTAATAATGGCCGATAGATCATCAAAAATCTGATAATGGCCGATATATCGTCCCAAACTGATCGGTCGGGCTCTAATCATCACCTCACTCAGAAGTGAAGTGTGGATAGTTCAAGAAATTATTTTTTGCCAGTGTCATTTCCCTTAGTCATTATATTCCAACCATTATACTGCAATACTGACATCTGAAGTGTGCTGTACAGTAACACAAATACAAATATATTGCTTTTGAGGATGGAAGAGGGAGTACTTGAGATCAAAGACAGATTTTTTTCCTCTTTATATCAACAGCAAATACACTGAAAAAGTGAAAGTGAAGTAAAACTCCACATGTGCAAATAGTACAAAACCTCAGTGTTAATTTAACTCTGACACTCTCAGAGTTACAAGTGGATACATGAACTGATTTTATGGGGACATGGAGTAAACATAGGGTTTACCTTGTAGATAAAAAAGCAACATTTCAGTGTCACTGTAAATTGATGTCAAATCAAGAAATAAAACCGATAACAGACAATTTTGTTTGCCTTTGTATCATGAATGAAATGTTTCAAGTTTTTTGATTGAATAGTTTATTAGACAGAATGTATACATACTGTAGCAACGGAGTACAGTCAGTCCAAGCACCAAACAAAGTTCTTGTTTCCATGTAGGCAATCAATTTGCCAGCAGTTTGCAGGTTTAGTTCCGTACTTTCTCTCTCGCTCTCTCACACGCACCTATGAGTATGTCTGCCTGCCTGCCAGCCAGCAAGTTGGCAAAAATGTTAAATGTTAAATGGAAATTGCAGAAATGGAAATTGCGGAAATTGTGGAAATGGTAATTGCGGAAATTGCTCTTCACTTATAGCTATCTATTTTCAGGTAGATTGTTTTATTTTACTCAGTCAGCCTACTCATTTTTTTTCATGAAAAAGGTCATAGCTGGGTAATCTATTTTCAGGCAAATTGTGTTTATTGTATTTTATTTTACTCAGCCATAACAATTTATTTTCTGTTAACCAACTTGCTGGCTGGCAGGCAGGCAGACAGCTACTCATAGACAGGCAGACAGACAGACAGCTACTCATGGAGAATTGGACAGGCAGGCAATCAGACAGCTACTCATAGACAGACAGCTACTCATGGAGAATTGGACAGGCAGGCAGACAGCTACTCATGGACAATTGGACAGGCAGGAAGGCAGACAGCTACTCATAGACAGACAGACAGCTACTCATGGACAATTGGACAGGCAGGAAGGCAGACAGCTACTCATAGACAGACAGACAGCTACTCATAGACAATTGGGCAGGCAGGCAGACAGCTACTCATAGACAGACAGCTACTCATGGACAATTGGACAGGCAGGAAGGCAGACAGCTGCTAGATGGCTGCTGGTGCTCATTTGCCTGATTGAACACCTGTTAAAGGCTGATGGTGGTGACACTCAAACAAATATCAAACAAGATGGCGGAATAAACAAACCTATAAAGGCTGATACAGACAGCCACAGACACACACGTCCTTGTGTTTATTAATATAAGCCTTTATAACCAACCAAAGGGTGAAATAATGCACGTGCGTGAGTGCATGAGTGCGTGTGTGTGTGTGTGTGTGTGTGTGTGTGTGTGTGTGTGTGTGCACACAGCAGTTACATCAACAGTGGATGTTCCAAACACAAATCACTCTGACTAACGGACCAATGACGGACGGACTAGTTGAACAGGTGACCGGATCCAGTGGGCGGGGCTTTGGATTTAAATAGGAGCGGCCATGTTTTTTCCCAGCATGCTGTTTGGTTTGGGATCCACTTCATGCTGTCTGTGAGCAGAGTTGTTTGTTCCAAGGTAAGAAGCGTTTGTTTGAGAAACACGGTTTTATCCTTGAGCACTGTTGTTGTTTAGACATTAAGATGATTTATAGGACTGTTTATTGTTTAAACAGAGTATTTATAAGACTGTTGTTTATTGTGACACTAAATGGACAACAATGTCAGCAATGTTTGTCCTTTTTATAGGACTCGTTCTTTGGCCTTGGGCCTCGATCACACAAAAAAACCATTTGTCTTGTCTGTTTAATGGATTTAAATGCATTTCCAATGGGAGGCACATGCTTTGACCAAACATTTGTGTTTGATTTTGGGGGGCAATCAAACACAGGCAGAGCCCAGAACATATGCTTATGTGTGACTGAGGCCTTGGGCCTTGATCGCAACAAAAGCATTGTCTTGTCTGTGAAAATGGCTGATCTACAAGCTCACAATGCATTGTGAATGTGATGTGACACATTGTGAGCTTTTAGATCTGCTATTTTCAAAAGGTTTTTTTCTGTTCAAAATGACCAAGTATGCAGATTGTCCCATTTGAAATGTTTAAGTACATTTTGATGCCAAAACCTTTTAACTTTGACTCAAGTTATATAATGTAGATTTTGAAGTTTAGATGTTTTTTTACCAATATCTTAAAGGGACAATTCACTTTAAAAAACTAACTTTTTGTCATTGTATTATCTACTCGGGTTTATGTGAACACTACAGACAGTTTTTAAGTTAAAATGCTAAAAAGCTAAAATGAATATTTAAATACTGAATCAAGCAACTTAAAAGCTGTCTGCAGTGTTCATATAAGCCTGAGTAGACGATAAAGTGAAATATCCTTTTAATATTATATGAATTTTACAATGTATGAAATCTGGATAAAGAGTAATGTTGTTTTTATTTATGTCTTGCAGGTTAATCATGTGACCTTGGTGTCATGTGTGACCTTGGATGGGGTCATCAGGAGATGGCTGGTATTGATAATAGAGTGTCTACTCGGCTGAGCTGAAACGTATAACGGTGTCAACGAACGCTCCCTGAGATTACGAGGCGTACGGTGCTCGGGACGTATTGTGCCATACAACCTACGCGGCTCTATTAATACCGGCTATCTTCAACTGAGCGACGGAAGCCCCCCCATGGTATGTACCTGGATTACATGTGGCTGTAGTAGAAACAAGGGCAGTGTCACCATTACATGTCAAGTTGACCATTCATTGTCATACATATGATTTTACATATGTTTGGGTGAAAAACCTTACTGAGGTTTTTATGTGTTTTTAGTATTTCAATGTGTCCATGATTTCATGGACACTTCCTACCCAGACTACAATTCCCATAATGCTTTGGTGCACTGCTCCTTGTGCATAGGGGAGGGCTGTCTTACTGAGACAACATGTAGTCTAGGGAGGAAGTGAGCCCATTGTCCATGACATCATGGAGCCCATGGACACTTTTGAAATACTACATATCTAAAAACGACGATTACCCACATAAAAAACCCAGGAAAGTGTTTCTTGTCTCCCAAACATCATTAAAATAAGCTCTGGTTGCAAAAGGGGTGAAGTCGCCGTTTAATGGGTTGAATCATTAAAGCTGCTATAAGCAATATGTCAAATGTAATTACTTAAAAAAAAATTGGTATTCAGACTGCCAGCAATGGGTAAAACAATATTGTCTCTGACACATCTTGGGGCCACAATCTGCATTCAAAGATGTTCCTAGCTTTGTCATTGGTCGATTTGCCTGTCTACTTCCTGATTGGTCAGTCATTTTGACCGGGTTCTTTTTTTTTCTCTGACCAATGACAAAGCTTCTAGGAATATCTTTGACTGCAGATTGTGGCCCCTAGATGTATCGCAGAGACTAAATCATGTGTGTTTTACTCATTGCTGAATGAAATAAAAATCATTAAAATTGACATTATTGCTTATAGGAGCTTTAATCACAATTTGTGACAATAATAAAGTAAGATATTGGTGACACAGCTTTCAGTGACTGTTATGACTTACAAAATGTCATCCTGTAGGCCGACAACTAAATAGATATATTTTTTTCTTGTCATTTCAGAACGTGAAGCTGACAAGGCGACGTCGGTATTGAAGGTACAGTGCTGTTGCCACTCCTGGGTGCTGTTGGCAGTGAAGGTTAGTAATGAACCTTTTGATTCCTGATGCTTGTGTAAGTGGGCTACATGCTACATGCTACCATACCATAGGTTGTCATTCGCACCGTGTATCGTTTCACGTAATCTGTGTATAATGCCACTCTACATCACATGCCGCAATGTGATTGATGTATTGTTTAACATAATTTACGGGTAAAGCTGTCGCGTCACGTCACATCACATTATGTATGTTCTGTTGTAGTCTTTCTGTGCTGTTTTCTGTGTCGAGTTATTAGAATTTCTATTTCCTTTCTCTTTTAATAAAAAAAAAGTGTTTTTTTTATTTCTCCTTGCCCATTGCCCTAGTTCTTCACTAGTGGACTGTGTGTACAAAATGTGATTTGGCGTCATGCGACTTATTTCCGGTATCATTATGGTAGCATGTAGCCTGCTTAACACTGTTTACAGCCTTCTATGCTGTAGATCTGTCCAAACTAACAGGAAGAAAATTATGGCAGATTTTCTTCGTTGGTTAGTTTGTTTTGTTTAGTGCTGATATTGAAGGTAAGTGGGCGTAGTTTATTATCTTTTGATGTCGGGCAGAAACCTTGTATCTCCATAGTTCAACCTTTTGTAAATTAATTTCCTTACTTGGTCATGCTACAGTGTCACACACTAAAGTAGCAAATAGCTGATCTACAAGCTCACGATGCAAAGATCATCCATTATTGAATATAACCTATTAGTATCGAACATGCACGGTTTCTACCCCGACCTTTCATCTTCTCTTCTATTCTTTGCTTTAATAAAGTTATTGTTTTTTCTGGTCAGAGTTTTTAATCGCATTTTGCTTTATTTTTCATAAGTCATTTCTTTCTTTCCTATCTATCACTAGTTCTTCACTAGTGTATGTGGTGCGTGTGTCGGGTCGTGTCTCTCATACAGTTTCTAATCATTTGATTGGAGCTGTATCGTTTCACGTCATTTGCGTTGTGTCATTTGCTGGTAAAGCGCCATCACGTCAGTTCACATCAGATATGTACACAGGCCGGTATGTGATGTGCATTTATGTGATATTTTTATGTGATTATTTCACAAATTGCGGATAGCTCGTTGCACGCCATGCACTCTGTTCATTGCTCTTGTGTTCTAATGTCATCCTCAGTGTTGTATGTATGTTGTGTTCTCATGTTCATAGTGTTGCTGTATTGCTGACAAATACTGGGGTCCAAAGAATGCTTCTGCCATTGCATAATTTGCACCTCGTATAATTTGTCAATCGTCCACAAATGGCATAAATTGTAATGTATATTTAAATGTGGGCAATTCTTTTGAAAACATGTAGATTTTAAAATAGAAATGTGGGACAACTGGCTAGAAAGACTGGCCACAAACCTAAGGCCAACTGCTTAAGCGGAGACCAAGAATCTTTTTGTTTTGTTCATGTTCATAAAGCGCTCCAAGTGCTTTAAGTGAGAAGTCCAGCAGCAAACCTCTAGGTCATAAGAGCATTGTTTGTGCTATATTATCAGATCCAATTTGTGAGTATAAAGCTTCATCTAAGCCCACATCACATATGAACACAAGCCCGGTATGTGATGTGTGTTTATGTCTCGTATCATTTCACATTGGTGAGTAAGGCTTCATCACGTCATCCCCACATCACATGATGAATTTAGGGTTAGGGCTAGGGTTAGGTATGTGATGTGGATTGATGTGATGTATGTCTTTTATAATGTGCGAGTGAAGCTTCATCGTGTCAGTTCACATCACATTATGTGGTGTGTATTGATGTGATTTATTTATGCTGCCATTTGCAGCTAAAACTTAATTCATGCCGGTCAGTAGGCGAGGCATTGACGATGGGCCTATGACCCAAAGGTTTTCTGCTGCACTTTTCACTTTTAGCACTTTGCAGCTCTTTATGAGCACGGAAAAATAAAATATTTTCTTAGTTTATGTCTGAGGAGTTTTCCTTGGTCTTCTTCTCGATTTCAATTGTAAGACATAATCATGGCTATCATTTATAGTCCATTATGATTCAAATTATTATGAATGTGATTGCTTTTGGACCTGTAAATTACAACAAAACAAACTACGTAAGGCACTGGTGTGGTACTACTGGTTTACCAGAATGGGGTTCAACTCCCTGCGGTGCCCTCAATTTGTTGTATTTACATGGTTCATTTTCTGCTCATTGTTGCCTTTTCAGAGATGATAACCCCCAGGTTCTTTACTGCGTTTGTACTCTCTACATTTGGGTTACAAGTCTATTTAGGGACAAGCCCGAAGGTACTCTTGGTTTTCTCTTCTCCTTCCACCAAAAATGGCAGTCCACGGTCACACTCGGCAGTCAGTTGGGGGTCCATATTAGAAGTCCATGGAACTTTTTTTCAAATCCTCGTTTTTCAGTATGCCGTTTTTCATTTTGGAGGATTTGAAAAAATAGACTAATCATTCCAAGATCATGGACTATAGCCCATGGTCTCGGAATGATTTTCGTTCCATAGTGAGGCGGCATAGCTAACCTATCGTTCATTTTATGACGTAAGCGCCAAATTTGGCAGAAGTTTTGACAGATATATTGGTAACGAAACTGGATATTGGGCCATCCCAAATTCTTATTCTGGTGGGTGTGGCAGCCATTTTTCAAAATGGCCGCCAGCGGTTTTGTCAAATCTTCCTAAACGTCCCTCTAGCAGCTACAATATTCGCTGTAGAAGACTGAAATGTTGCATGAAGGTCATGTGCTTTCAGACCAATTGGCTAAAAGGGGTGGGGGAGATGCAATGGGAGTGGCCTATCATAAAATGTGCATAACTTCGAAGTAGACATACAAATTTTGTTTTCATTATTACATTTTTTTTCAAAAATGATGAAAAACGGCGCGCTATAGTATGCCGTACGATATGGGCTATATCCCATGGTCCAAAATGATGAGAAACGAGGCTAAGTTTTTTTTTTCAAAATTTCAAAAAACATGGGCTATAACCCATCGTTTTTGTCATTTCGTCATTTTTTTTAAATCCTCAAAAATGATGAAAAACGGCGCACTATAGTATGCCGTACGATATGGGCTATATCCCATGGTCCAAAATGATGAGAAACGAGGCTAACTTTTTTTTTCAAAATTTCAAAAAACATGGGCTATAACCCATCGTTTTTGTCATTTCGTCATTTTTTTCAAATCCTCAAAAATGATGAAAAACGGCGCGCTATAGTATGCCGTACGATATGGGCTATAGCCCATGGTCCAAAATGATGAGAAACGAGGCTAACTTTTTTTTTCAAAATTTCAAAAAACATGGGCTATAACCCATCGTTTTTGTCATTTTGTCATTTTTTTCAAATCCTCAAAAATGATGAAAAACGGCGCGCTATAGTATGCCGTACGATATGGGCTATAGCCCATGGTCCAAAATGATGAGAAACGAGGCTAACTTTTTTTTTCAAAATTTCAAAAAACATGGGCTATAACCCATCGTTTTTGTCATTTCGTCATTTTTTTCAAATCCTCAAAAATGATGAAACACGGCGCGCTATAGTATGCCGTACGATATGGGCTATAGCCCATGGTCCAAAATGATGAGAAACGAGGCTAACTTTTTTTTTCAAAATTTCAAAAAACATGGGCTATAACCCATCGTTTTTGTCATTTCGTCATTTTTTTTAAAATCCTCAAAAATGATGAAAAACGGCGCGCTATAGTATGCCGTACGATATGGGCTATAGCCCATGGTCCAAAATGATGAGAAACGAGGCTAACTTTTTTTTTCAAAATTTCAAAAAACATGGGCTATAACCCATCGTTTTTGTCATTTCGTCATTTTTTTCAAATCCTCAAAAATGATGAAAAACGGCGCGCTATAGTATGCCGTACGATATGGGCTATAGCCCATGGTCCAAAATGATGAGAAACGAGGCTAACTTTTTTTTTCAAAATTTCAAAAAACATGGGCTATAACCCATCGTTTTTGTCATTTCGTCATTTTTTTCAAATCCTCAAAAATGATGAAAAACGGCGCGCTATAGTATGCCGTACGATATGGGCTATAGCCCATGGTCCAAAATGATGAGAAACGAGGCTAACTTTTTTTTTCAAAATTTCAAAAAACATGGGCTATAACCCATCGTTTTTGTCATTTTGTCATTTTTTTCAAATCCTCAAAAATGATGAAAAACGGCGCGCTATAGTATGCCGTACGATATGGGCTATAGCCCATGGTCCAAAATGATGAGAAACGAGGCTAACTTTTTTTTTCAAAATTTCAAAAAACATGGGCTATAACCCATCGTTTTTGTCATTTCGTCATTTTTTTCAAATCCTCAAAAATGATGAAACACGGCGCGCTATAGTATGCCGTACGATATGGGCTATAGCCCATGGTCCAAAATGATGAGAAACGAGGCTAACTTTTTTTTTCAAAATTTCAAAAAACATGGGCTATAACCCATCGTTTTTGTCATTTCGTCATTTTTTTAAAAATCCTCTGATGAAAAACGGCGCGCTATAGTATGCCGTACGATATGGGCTATAGCCCATGGTCCAAAATGATGAGAAACGAGGCTAACTTTTTTTTTCAAAATTTCAAAAAACATGGGCTATAACCCATCGTTTTTGTCATTTCGTCATTTTTTTCAAATCCTCAAAAATGATGAAAAACGGCGCGCTATAGTATGCCGTACGATATGGGCTATAGCCCATGGTCCAAAATGATGAGAAACGAGGCTAACTTTTTTTTTCAAAATTTCAAAAAACATGGGCTATAACCCATCGTTTTTGTCATTTCGTCATTTTTTTAAAATCCTCAAAAATGATGAAAAACGGCGCGCTATAGTATGCCGTACGATATGGGCTATAGCCCATGGTCCAAAATGATGAGAAACGAGGCTAACTTTTTTTTTCAAAATTTCAAAAAACATGGGCTATAACCCATCGTTTTTGTCATTTCGTCATTTTTTTCAAATCCTCAAAAATGATGAAAAACGGCGCGCTATAGTATGCCGTACGATATGGGCTATAGCCCATGGTCCAAAATGATGAGAAACGAGGCTAACTTTTTTTTTCAAAATTTCAAAAAACATGGGCTATAACCCATCGTTTTTGTCATTTCGTCATTTTTTTCAAATCCTCAAAAATGATGAAAAACGGCGCGCTATAGTATGCCGTACGATATGGGCTATAGCCCATGGTCCAAAATGATGAGAAACGAGGCTAACTTTTTTTTTCAAAATTTCAAAAACCATGGGCTATAACCCATCGTTTTTGTCATTTCGTCATTTTTTTTAAATCCTCAAAAATGATGAAAAACGGCGCGCTATAGTATGCCGTACGATATGGGCTATAGCCCATGGTCCAAAATGATGAGAAACGAGGCTAACTTTTTTTTTCAAAATTTCAAAAAACATGGGCTATAACCCATCGTTTTTGTCATTTCGTCATTTTTTTCAAAAATGATGAAAAACGGCGCGCTATAGTATGCCGTACGATATGGGCTATAGCCCATGGTCCAAAATGATGAGAAACGAGGCTAACTTTTTTTTTTGAAATTTCAAAAAACATGGGCTATAACCCATCGTTTTTGTCATTTCTTCATTTTTTTTAAATCCTCAAAAATGATGAAAAACGGCGCGCTATAGTATGCCGTACGATATGGGCTATAGCCCATGGTCCAAAATGATGAGAAACGAGGCTAACTTTTTTTTTTCAAAATTTCAAAAAACATGGGCTATAACCCATCGTTTTTGTCATTTCGTCATTTTTTTCAAATCCTCAAAAATGATGAAAAACGGCGCGCTATAGTATGCCGTACGATATGGGCTATAGCCCATGGTCCAAAATGATGAGAAACGAGGCTAACCTTTTTTTTCAAAATTTCAAAAAACATGGGCTATAACCCATCGTTTTTGTCATTTCGTCATTTTTTTTAAATCCTCAAAAATGATGAAAAACGGCGCGCTATAGTATGCCGTACGATATGGGCTATATCCCATGGTCCAAAATGATGAGAAACGAGGCTAACTTTTTTTTCCAAAATTTCAAAAAACATGGGCTATAACCCATCGTTTTTGTCATTTTGTCATTTTTTTCAAATCCTCAAAAATGATGAAAAACGGCGCGCTATAGTATGCCGTACGATATGGGCTATAGCCCATGGTCCAAAATGATGAGAAACGAGGCTAACTTTTTTTTTCAAAATTTCAAAAAACATGGGCTATAACCCATCGTTTTTGTCATTTCGTCATTTTTTTCAAATCCTCAAAAATGATGAAAAACGGCGCGCTATAGTATGCCGTACGATATGGGCTATAGCCCATGGTCCAAAATGATGAGAAACGAGGCTAACTTTTTTTTTTGAAATTTCAAAAAACATGGGCTATAACCCATCGTTTTTGTCATTTCGTCATTTTTTTCAAATCCTCAAAAATGATGAAAAACGGCGCGCTATAGTATGCCGTACGATATGGGCTATATCCCATGGTCCAAAATGATGAGAAACGAGGCTAACTTTTTTTTTCAAAATTTCAAAAAACATGGGCTATAACCCATCGTTTTTGTCATTTCGTCATTTTTTTCAAATCCTCAAAAATGATGAAAAACGGCGCGCTATAGTATGCCGTACGATATGGGCTATAGCCCATGGTCCAAAATGATGAGAAACGAGGCTAACTTTTTTTTTCAAAATTTAAAAAAACATGGGCTATAACCCATCGTTTTTGTCATTTCGTCATTTTTTTCAAATCCTCAAAAATGATGAAAAACGGCGCGCTATAGTATGCCGTACGATATGGGCTATAGCCCATGGTCCAAAATGATGAGAAACGAGGCTAACTTTTTTTTTCAAAATTTCAAAAAACATGGGCTATAACCCATCGTTTTTGTCATTTCGTCATTTTTTTCAAATCCTCAAAAATGATGAAAAACGGCGCGCTATAGTATGCCGTACGATATGGGCTATAGCCCATGGTCCAAAATGATGAGAAACGAGGCTAACTTTTTTTTTTGAAATTTAAAAAAACATGGGCTATAACCCATCGTTTTTGTCATTTCGTCATTTTTTTCAAATCCTCAAAAATGATGAAAAGCGGCGCGCTATAGTATGCCGTACGATATGGGCTATAGCCCATGGTCCAAAATGATGAGAAACGAGGCTAACTTTTTTTTTCAAAATTTCAAAAAACATGGGCTATAACCCATCGTTTTTGTCATTTCGTCATTTTTTTTTTATCCTCAAAAATGATGAAAAACGGCGCGCTATAGTATGCCGTACGATATGGGCTATATCCCATGGTCCAAAATGATAAGAAACGAGGCTAACTTTTGTTTTAAAAATTTCAAAAAACATGGGCTATAACCCATCGTTTTTGTCATTTCGTCATTTTTTTTAAATCCTCAAAAATTATGAAAAACGGCGCGCTATAGTATGCCGTACGATATGGGCTATAGCCCATGGTCCAAAATGATGAGAAACGAGGCTAACTTTTTTTTTCAAAATTTCAAAAAACATGGGCTATAACCCATCGTTTTTGTCATTTCGTCATTTTTTTCAAATCCTCAAAAATGATGAAAAACGGCGCGCTATAGTATGCCGTACGATATGGGCTATAGCCCATGGTCCAAAATGATGAGAAACGAGGCTAACCTTTTTTTTCAAAATTTCAAAAATTTAAAAAAACATGGGCTATAACCCATCGTTTTTGTCATTTCGTCATTTTTTTTTAATCCTCAAAAATGATGAAAAACGGCGCGCTATAGTATGCCGTACGATATGGGCTATAGCCCATGGTCCAAAATGATGAGAAACGAGGCTAACTTTTTTTTTCAAAATTTCAAAAAACATGGGCTATAACCCATCGTTTTTGTCATTTCGTCATTTTTTTCAAATCCTCAAAAATGATGAAAAACGGCGCGCTATAGTATGCCGTACGATATGGGCTATAGCCCATGGTCCAAAATGATGAGAAACGAGGCTAACTTTTTTTTTTGAAATTTAAAAAAACATGGGCTATAACCCATCGTTTTTGTCATTTCGTCATTTTTTTCAAATCCTCAAAAATGATGAAAAGCGGCGCGCTATAGTATGCCGTACGATATGGGCTATAGCCCATGGTCCAAAATGATGAGAAACGAGGCTAACTTTTTTTTTCAAAATTTCAAAAAACATGGGCTATAACCCATCGTTTTTGTCATTTCGTCATTTTTTTTTTATCCTCAAAAATGATGAAAAACGGCGCGCTATAGTATGCCGTACGATATGGGCTATATCCCATGGTCCAAAATGATAAGAAACGAGGCTAACTTTTGTTTTAAAAATTTCAAAAAACATGGGCTATAACCCATCGTTTTTGTCATTTCGTCATTTTTTTTAAATCCTCAAAAATTATGAAAAACGGCGCGCTATAGTATGCCGTACGATATGGGCTATAGCCCATGGTCCAAAATGATGAGAAACGAGGCTAACTTTTTTTTTCAAAATTTCAAAAAACATGGGCTATAACCCATCGTTTTTGTCATTTCGTCATTTTTTTCAAATCCTCAAAAATGATGAAAAACGGCGCGCTATAGTATGCCGTACGATATGGGCTATAGCCCATGGTCCAAAATGATGAGAAACGAGGCTAACCTTTTTTTTCAAAATTTCAAAAATTTAAAAAAACATGGGCTATAACCCATCGTTTTTGTCATTTCGTCATTTTTTTTTAATCCTCAAAAATGATGAAAAACGGCGCGCTATAGTATGCCGTACGATATGGGCTATATCCCATGGTCCAAAATGATGAGAAACGAGGCTAACTTTTTTTTTCAAATTTCAAAAAACATGGGCTATAACCCATCGTTTTTGTCATTTCGTCATTTTTTTCAAATCCTCAAAAATGATGAAAAACGGCGCGCTATAGTATGCCGTACGATATGGGCTATAGCCCATGGTCCAAAATGATGAGAAACGAGGCTAACTTTTTTTTTCAAAATTTCAAAAAACATGGGCTATAACCCATCGTTTTTGTCATTTCGTCATTTTTTTCAAATCCTCAAAAATGATGAAAAACGGCGCGCTATAGTATGCCGTACGATATGGGCTATAGCCCATGGTCCAAAATGATGAGAAACGAGGCTAACTTTTTTTTTTGAAATTTAAAAAAACATGGGCTATAACCCATCGTTTTTGTCATTTCGTCATTTTTTTCAAATCCTCAAAAATGATGAAAAGCGGCGCGCTATAGTATGCCGTACGATATGGGCTATAGCCCATGGTCCAAAATGATGAGAAACGAGGCTAACTTTTTTTTTCAAAATTTCAAAAAACATGGGCTATAACCCATCGTTTTTGTCATTTCGTCATTTTTTTTTTATCCTCAAAAATGATGAAAAACGGCGCGCTATAGTATGCCGTACGATATGGGCTATATCCCATGGTCCAAAATGATAAGAAACGAGGCTAACTTTTGTTTTAAAAATTTCAAAAAACATGGGCTATAACCCATCGTTTTTGTCATTTCGTCATTTTTTTTAAATCCTCAAAAATTATGAAAAACGGCGCGCTATAGTATGCCGTACGATATGGGCTATAGCCCATGGTCCAAAATGATGAGAAACGAGGCTAACTTTTTTTTTCAAAATTTCAAAAAACATGGGCTATAACCCATCGTTTTTGTCATTTCGTCATTTTTTTCAAATCCTCAAAAATGATGAAAAACGGCGCGCTATAGTATGCCGTACGATATGGGCTATAGCCCATGGTCCAAAATGATGAGAAACGAGGCTAACCTTTTTTTTCAAAATTTCAAAAATTTAAAAAAACATGGGCTATAACCCATCGTTTTTGTCATTTCGTCATTTTTTTTTAATCCTCAAAAATGATGAAAAACGGCGCGCTATAGTATGCCGTACGATATGGGCTATATCCCATGGTCCAAAATGATGAGAAACGAGGCTAACTTTTTTTTTCAAATTTCAAAAAACATGGGCTATAACCCATCGTTTTTGTCATTTCGTCATTTTTTTCAAATCCTCAAAAATGATGAAAAACGGCGCGCTATAGTATGCCGTACGATATGGGCTATAGCCCATGGTCCAAAATGATGAGAAACGAGGCTAACTTTTTTTTTCCAAAATTTCAAAAAACATGGGCTATAACCCATCGTTTTTGTCATTTCGTCATTTTTTTCAAATCCTCAAAAATGATGAAAAACGGCGCGCTATAGTATGCCGTACGATATGGGCTATAGCCCATGGTCCAAAATGATGAGAAACGAGGCTAACCTTTTTTTTCAAAATTTCAAAAAACATGGGCTATAACCCATCGTTTTTGTCATTTCGTCATTTTTTTTAAATCCTCAAAAATGATGAAAAACGGCGCGCTATATTATGCCGTACGATATGGGCTATATCCCATGGTCCAAAATGATGAGAAACGAGGCTAACTTTTTTTTCCAAAATTTCAAAAAACATGGGCTATAACCCATCGTTTTTGTCATTTCGTCATTTTTTTCAAATCCTCAAAAATGATGAAAAACGGCGCGCTATAGTATGCCGTACGATATGGGCTATAGCCCATGGTCCAAAATGATGAGAAACGAGGCTAACTTTTTTTTTCAAAATTTCAAAAAACATGGGCTATAACCCATCGTTTTTGTCATTTTGTCATTTTTTTCAAATCCTCAAAAATGATGAAAAACGGCGCGCTATAGTATGCCGTACGATATGGGCTATAGCCCATGGTCCAAAATGATGAGAAACGAGGCTAACTTTTTTTTTCAAAATTTCAAAAAACATGGGCTATAACCCATCGTTTTTGTCATTTCGTCATTTTTTTCAAATCCTCAAAAATGATGAAACACGGCGCGCTATAGTATGCCGTACGATATGGGCTATAGCCCATGGTCCAAAATGATGAGAAACGAGGCTAACTTTTTTTTTCAAAATTTCAAAAAACATGGGCTATAACCCATCGTTTTTGTCATTTCGTCATTTTTTTTAAAATCCTCAAAAATGATGAAAAACGGCGCGCTATAGTATGCCGTACGATATGGGCTATAGCCCATGGTCCAAAATGATGAGAAACGAGGCTAACTTTTTTTTTCAAAATTTCAAAAAACATGGGCTATAACCCATCGTTTTTGTCATTTCGTCATTTTTTTCAAATCCTCAAAAATGATGAAAAACGGCGCGCTATAGTATGCCGTACGATATGGGCTATAGCCCATGGTCCAAAATGATGAGAAACGAGGCTAACTTTTTTTTTCAAAATTTCAAAAAACATGGGCTATAACCCATCGTTTTTGTCATTTCGTCATTTTTTAAAAATCCTCAAAAATGATGAAAAACGGCGCGCTATAGTATGCCGTACGATATGGGCTATAGCCCATGGTCCAAAATGATGAGAAACGAGGCTAACTTTTTTTTTCAAAATTTCAAAAAACATGGGCTATAACCCATCGTTTTTGTCATTTCGTCATTTTTTTCAAATCCTCAAAAATGATGAAAAACGGCGCGCTATAGTATGCCGTACGATATGGGCTATAGCCCATGGTCCAAAATGATGAGAAACGAGGCTAACTTTTTTTTTCAAAATTTCAAAAAACATGGGCTATAACCCATCGTTTTTGTCATTTCGTCATTTTTTTCAAATCCTCAAAAATGATGAAAAACGGCGCGCTATAGTATGCCGTACGATATGGGCTATAGCCCATGGTCCAAAATGATGAGAAACGAGGCTAACTTTTTTTTTCAAAATTTCAAAAACCATGGGCTATAACCCATCGTTTTTGTCATTTCGTCATTTTTTTTAAATCCTCAAAAATGATGAAAAACGGCGCGCTATAGTATGCCGTACGATATGGGCTATAGCCCATGGTCCAAAATGATGAGAAACGAGGCTAACTTTTTTTCCCAAAATTTCAAAAAACATGGGCTATTACCCATCGTTTTTGTCATTTCGTCATTTTTTTCAAATCCTCAAAAATGATGAAAAACGGCGCGCTATAGTATGCTGTACGATATGGGCTATAGCCCATGGTCCAAAATGATGAGAAACGAGGCTAACTTTTTTTTTCAAAATTTCAAAAAACATGGGCTATAACCCATCGTTTTTGTCATTTCGTCATTTTTTTCAAAAATGATGAAAAACGGCGCGCTATAGTATGCCGTACGATATGGGCTATAGCCCATGGTCCAAAATGATGAGAAACGAGGCTAACTTTTTTTTTTGAAATTTCAAAAAACATGGGCTATAACCCATCGTTTTTG
Organism: Protomyctophum bolini; assembly: GCF_963924005.1. Classification (NCBI taxonomy): domain Eukaryota; kingdom Metazoa; phylum Chordata; class Actinopteri; order Myctophiformes; family Myctophidae; genus Protomyctophum; species Protomyctophum bolini. The sequence continues at coordinate 33,194,350 of NC_137867.1, read as the reverse complement.
TCATTTCTTCATTTTTTTTAAATCCTCAAAAATGATGAAAAACGGCGCGCTATAGTATGCCGTACGATATGGGCTATAGCCCATGGTCCAAAATGATGAGAAACGAGGCTAACTTTTTTTTTCAAAATTTCAAAAAACATGGGCTATAACCCATCGTTTTTGTCATTTCGTCATTTTTTTCAAATCCTCAAAAATGATGAAAAACGGCGCGCTATAGTATGCCGTACGATATGGGCTATAGCCCATGGTCCAAAATGATGAGAAACGAGGCTAACCTTTTTTTTCAAAATTTCAAAAAACATGGGCTATAACCCATCGTTTTTGTCATTTCGTCATTTTTTTTAAATCCTCAAAAATGATGAAAAACGGCGCGCTATAGTATGCCGTACGATATGGGCTATATCCCATGGTCCAAAATGATGAGAAACGAGGCTAACTTTTTTTTCCAAAATTTCAAAAAACATGGGCTATAACCCATCGTTTTTGTCATTTTGTCATTTTTTTCAAATCCTCAAAAATGATGAAAAACGGCGCGCTATAGTATGCCGTACGATATGGGCTATAGCCCATGGTCCAAAATGATGAGAAACGAGGCTAACTTTTTTTTTCAAAATTTCAAAAAACATGGGCTATAACCCATCGTTTTTGTCATTTCGTCATTTTTTTCAAATCCTCAAAAATGATGAAAAACGGCGCGCTATAGTATGCCGTACGATATGGGCTATAGCCCATGGTCCAAAATGATGAGAAACGAGGCTAACTTTTTTTTTTGAAATTTCAAAAAACATGGGCTATAACCCATCGTTTTTGTCATTTCGTCATTTTTTTCAAATCCTCAAAAATGATGAAAAACGGCGCGCTATAGTATGCCGTACGATATGGCCTATATCCCATGGTCCAAAATGATGAGAAACGAGGCTAACTTTTTTTTTCAAAATTTCAAAAAACATGGGCTATAACCCATCGTTTTTGTCATTTCGTCATTTTTTTCAAATCCTCAAAAATGATGAAAAACGGCGCGCTATAGTATGCCGTACGATATGGGCTATAGCCCATGGTCCAAAATGATGAGAAACGAGGCTAACTTTTTTTTTCAAAATTTAAAAAAACATGGGCTATAACCCATCGTTTTTGTCATTTCGTCATTTTTTTCAAATCCTCAAAAATGATGAAAAACGGCGCGCTATAGTATGCCGTACGATATGGGCTATAGCCCATGGTCCAAAATGATGAGAAACGAGGCTAACTTTTTTTTTCAAAATTTCAAAAAACATGGGCTATAACCCATCGTTTTTGTCATTTCGTCATTTTTTTCAAATCCTCAAAAATGATGAAAAACGGCGCGCTATAGTATGCCGTACGATATGGGCTATAGCCCATGGTCCAAAATGATGAGAAACGAGGCTAACTTTTTTTTTTGAAATTTAAAAAAACATGGGCTATAACCCATCGTTTTTGTCATTTCGTCATTTTTTTCAAATCCTCAAAAATGATGAAAAGCGGCGCGCTATAGTATGCCGTACGATATGGGCTATAGCCCATGGTCCAAAATGATGAGAAACGAGGCTAACTTTTTTTTTCAAAATTTCAAAAAACATGGGCTATAACCCATCGTTTTTGTCATTTCGTCATTTTTTTTTAATCCTCAAAAATGATGAAAAACGGCGCGCTATAGTATGCCGTACGATATGGGCTATATCCCATGGTCCAAAATGATAAGAAACGAGGCTAACTTTTGTTTTCAAAATTTCAAAAAACATGGGCTATAACCCATCGTTTTTGTCATTTCGTCATTTTTTTTAAATCCTCAAAAATTATGAAAAACGGCGCGCTATAGTATGCCGTACGATATGGGCTATAGCCCATGGTCCAAAATGATGAGAAACGAGGCTAACTTTTTTTTTCAAAATTTCAAAAAACATGGGCTATAACCCATCGTTTTTGTCATTTCGTCATTTTTTTCAAATCCTCAAAAATGATGAAAAACGGCGCGCTATAGTATGCCGTACGATATGGGCTATAGCCCATGGTCCAACATGATGAGAAACGAGGCTAACCTTTTTTTTCAAAATTTCAAAAATTTCAAAAAACATGGGCTATAACCCATCGTTTTTGTCATTTCGTCATTTTTTTTTAATCCTCAAAAATGATGAAAAACGGCGCGCTATAGTATGCCGTACGATATGGGCTATATCCCATGGTCCAAAATGATGAGAAACGAGGCTAACTTTTTTTTTCAAATTTCAAAAAACATGGGCTATAACCCATCGTTTTTGTCATTTCGTCATTTTTTTCAAATCCTCAAAAATGATGAAAAACGGCGCGCTATAGTATGCCGTACGATATGGGCTATAGCCCATGGTCCAAAATGATGAGAAACGAGGCTAACTTTTTTTTTCCAAAATTTCAAAAAACATGGGCTATAACCCATCGTTTTTGTCATTTCGTCATTTTTTTCAAATCCTCAAAAATGATGAAAAACGGCGCGCTATAGTATGCCGTACGATATGGGCTATAGCCCATGGTCCAAAATGATGAGAAACGAGGCTAACCTTTTTTTTCAAAATTTCAAAAAACATGGGCTATAACCCATCGTTTTTGTCATTTCGTCATTTTTTTTAAATCCTCAAAAATGATGAAAAACGGCGCGCTATAGTATGCCGTACGATATGGGCTATAGCCCATGGTCCAAAATGATGAGAAACGAGGCTAACTTTTTTTTTCAAAATTTCAAAAAACATGGGCTATAACCCATCGTTTTTGTCATTTCGTCATTTTTTTCAAATCCTCAAAAATGATGAAAAACGGCGCGCTATAGTATGCCGTACGATATGGGCTATTGCCCATGGTCCAAAATGATGGGAAACGAGGCTAACTTTTTTTTTCAAAATTTAAAAAAACATGGGCTATAACCCATCGTTTTTGTCATTTCGTCATTTTTTTCAAATCCTCAAAAATGATGAAAAACGGCGCGCTATAGTATGCCGTACGATATGGGCTATAGCCCATGGTCCAAAATGATGAGAAACGAGGCTAACCTTTTTTTTCAAAATTTCAAAAATTTCAAAAAACATGGGCTATAACCCATCGTTTTTGTCATTTCGTCATTTTTTTTTAATCCTCAAAAATGATGAAAAACGGCGCGCTATAGTATGCCGTACGATATGGGCTATATCCCATGGTCCAAAATGATGAGAAACGAGGCTAACTTTTTTTTTCAAATTTCAAAAAACATGGGCTATAACCCATCGTTTTTGTCATTTCGTCATTTTTTTCAAATCCTCAAAAATGATGAAAAACGGCGCGCTATAGTATGCCGTACGATATGGGCTATAGCCCATGGTCCAAAATGATGAGAAACGAGGCTAACTTTTTTTTTCCAAAATTTCAAAAAACATGGGCTATAACCCATCGTTTTTGTCATTTCGTCATTTTTTTCAAATCCTCAAAAATGATGAAAAACGGCGCGCTATAGTATGCCGTACGATATGGGCTATTGCCCATGGTCCAAAATGATGGGAAACGAGGCTAACTTTTTTTTTCAAAATTTAAAAAAACATGGGCTATAACCCATCGTTTTTGTCATTTCGTCATTTTTTTCAAATCCTCAAAAATGATGAAAAACGGCGCGCTATAGTATGCCGTACGATATGGGCTATAGCCCATGGTCCAAAATGATGAGAAACGAGGCTAACTTTTTTTTTCAAAATTTCAAAAAACATGGGCTATAACCCATCGTTTTTGTCATTTCGTCATTTTTTTCAAATCCTCAAAAATGATGAAAAACGGCGCGCTATAGTATGCCGTACGATATGGGCTATTGCCCATGGTCCAAAATGATGGGAAACGAGGCTAACTTTTTTTTTCAAAATTTAAAAAAACATGGGCTATAACCCATCGTTTTTGTCATTTCGTCATTTTTTTCAAATCCTCAAAAATGATGAAAAACGGCGCGCTATAGTATGCCGTACGATATGGGCTATAGCCCATGGTCCAAAATGATGAGAAACGAGGCTAACCTTTTTTTTCAAAATTTCAAAATTTTCAAAAAACATGGGCTATAACCCATCGTTTTTGTCATTTCGTCATTTTTTTTTAATCCTCAAAAATGATGAAAAACGGCGCGCTATAGTATGCCGTACGATATGGGCTATATCCCATGGTCCAAAATGATGAGAAACGAGGCTAACTTTTTTTTTCAAAATTTCAAAAAACATGGGCTATAACCCATCGTTTTTGTCATTTCGTCATTTTTTTCAAATCCTCAAAAATGATGAAAAACGGCGCGCTATAGTATGCCGTACGATATGGGCTATAGCCCATGGTCCAAAATGATGAGAAACGAGGCTAACTTTTTTTTTTCAAAATTTCAAAAAACATGGGCTATAACCCATCGTTTTTGTCATTTCGTCATTTTTTTCAAATCCTCAAAAATGATGAAAAACGGCGCGCTATAGTACGCCGTACGATATGGGCTATAGCCCATGGTCCAAAATGATGAGAAACGAGGCTAACTTTTTTTTTCAAAATTTCAAAAAACATGGGCTATAACCCATCGTTTTTGTCATTTTGTCATTTTTTTCAAATCCTCAAAAATGATGAAAAACGGCGCGCTATAGTATGCCTTACGATATGGGCTATAGCCCATGGTCCAAAATGATGAGAAACGAGGCTAACTTTTTTTTTCAAAATTTCAAAAAACATGGGCTATAACCCATCGTTTTTGTCATTTCGTCATTTTTTTAAAATCCTCAAAAATGATGAAAAACGGCGCGCTATAGTATGCCGTACGATATGGGCTATAGCCCATGGTCCAAAATGATGAGAAACGAGGCTAACTTTTTTTTTCAAAATTTCAAAAAACATGGGCTATAACCCATCGTTTTTGTCATTTCGTCATTTTTTTCAAATCCTCAAAAATGATGAAAAACGGCGCGCTATAGTATGCCGTACGATATGGGCTATAGCCCATGGTCCAAAATGATGAGAAACGAGGCTAACTTTTTTTTTCAAAATTTCAAAAAACATGGGCTATAACCCATCGTTTTTGTCATTTCGTCATTTTTTTCAAATCCTCAAAAATGATGAAAAACGGCGCGCTATAGTATGCCGTACGATATGGGCTATAGCCCATGGTCCAAAATGATGAGAAACGAGGCTAACTTTTTTTTTCAAAATTTCAAAAAACATGGGCTATAACCCATCGTTTTTGTCATTTCGTCATTTTTTTCAAATCCTCAAAAATGATGAAAAACGGCGCGCTATAGTACGCCGTACGATATGGGCTATAGCCCATGGTCCAAAATGATGAGAAACGAGGCTAACTTTTTTTTTCAAAATTTCAAAAAACATGGGCTATAACCCATCGTTTTTGTCATTTTGTCATTTTTTTCAAATCCTTAAAAATGATGAAAAACGGCGCGCTATAGTATGCCGTACGATATGGGCTATAGCCCATGGTCCGAAATGATGAGAAACGAGGCTAACTTTTTTTTTCAAAATTTCAAAAAACATGGGCTATAACCCATCGTTTTTGTCATTTTGTCATTTTTTTCAAATCCTCAAAAATGATGAAAAACGGCGCGCTATAGTATGCCGTACGATATGGGCTATAGCCCATGGTCCAAAATGATGAGAAACGAGGCTAACTTTTTTTTTCAAAATTTCAAAAAACATGGGCTATAACCCATCGTTTTTGTCATTTTGTCATTTTTTTTTATCCTCAAAAATGATGAAAAACGGCGCGCTATAGTATGCCGTACGATATGGGCTATATCCCATGGTCCAAAATGATGAGAAACGAAGCTAACTTTTTTTTTCAAAATTTCAAAAAACATGGGCTATAACCCATCGTTTTTGTCATTTCGTCTTTTTTTTAAAATCCTCAAAAATTATGAAAAACGGCGCGCTATAGTATGCCGTACGATATGGGCTATAGCCCATGGTCCAAAATGATGAGAAACGAGGCTAACTTTTTTTTTCAAAATTTCAAAAAACATGGGCTATAACCCATCGTTTTTGTCATTTCGTCATTTTTTTCAAATCCTCAAAAATGATGAAAAACGGCGCGCTATAGTATGCCGTACGATATGGGCTATAGCCCATGGTCCAAAATGATGAGAAACGAGGCTAACCTTTTTTTTCAAAATTTCAAAAAACATGGGCTATAACCCATCGTTTTTGTCATTTCGTCATTTTTTTAAAATCCTCAAAAATGATGAAAAACGGCGCGCTATAGTATGCCGTACGATATGGGCTATAGCCCATGGTCCAAAATGATGAGAAACGAGGCTAACTTTTTTTTTCAAAATTTCAAAAAACATGGGCTATAACCCATCGTTTTTGTCATTTCGTCATTTTTTAAAAATCCTCAAAAATGATGAAAAACGGCGCGCTATAGTATGCCGTACGATATGGGCTATAGCCCATGGTCCAAAATGATGAGAAACGAGGCTAACCTTTTTTTTCAAAATTTCAAAAATTTCAAAAAACATGGGCTATAACCCATCGTTTTTGTCATTTCGTCATTTTTTTTTAATCCTCAAAAATGATGAAAAACGGCGCGCTATAGTATGCCGTACGATATGGGCTATATCCCATGGTCCAAAATGATGAGAAACGAGGCTAACTTTTTTTTTCAAAATTTCAAAAAACATGGGCTATAACCCATCGTTTTTGTCATTTCGTCATTTTTTTCAAATCCTCAAAAATGATGAAAAACGGCGCGCTATAGTATGCCGTACGATATGGGCTATAGCCCATGGTCCAAAATGATGAGAAACGAGGCTAACTTTTTTTTTTCAAAATTTCAAAAAACATGGGCTATAACCCATCGTTTTTGTCATTTCGTCATTTTTTTCAAATCCTCAAAAATGATGAAAAACGGCGCGCTATAGTATGCCGTACGATATGGGCTATAGCCCATGGTCCAAAATGATGAGAAACGAGGCTAACCTTTTTTTTCAAAATTTCAAAAAACATGGGCTATAACCCATCGTTTTTGTCATTTCGTCATTTTTTTTAAATCCTCAAAAATGATGAAAAACGGCGCGCTATAGTATGCCGTACGATATGGGCTATATCCCATGGTCCAAAATGATGAGAAACGAGGCTAACTTTTTTTTCCAAAATTTCAAAAAACATGGGCTATAACCCATCGTTTTTGTCATTTCGTCATTTTTTTCAAATCCTCAAAAATGATGAAAAACGGCGCGCTATAGTATGCCGTACGATATGGGCTATAGCCCATGGTCCAAAATGATGAGAAACGAGGCTAACTTTTTTTTTCAAAATTTCAAAAAACATGGGCTATAACCCATCGTTTTTGTCATTTCGTCATTTTTTTCAAATCCTCAAAAATGATGAAAAACGGCGCGCTATAGTACGCCGTACGATATGGGCTATAGCCCATGGTCCAAAATGATGAGAAACGAGGCTAACTTTTTTTTTCAAAATTTCAAAAAACATGGGCTATAACCCATCGTTTTTGTCATTTTGTCATTTTTTTCAAATCCTCAAAAATGATGAAAAACGGCGCGCTATAGTATGCCGTACGATATGGGCTATAGCCCATGGTCCAAAATGATGAGAAACGAGGCTAACTTTTTTTTTCAAAATTTCAAAAAACATGGGCTATAACCCATCGTTTTTGTCATTTCCTCATTTTTTTTAAATCCTCAAAAATGATGAAAAACGGCGCGCTATAGTATGCCGTACGATATGGGCTATAGCCCATGGTCCAAAATGATGAGAAACGAGGCTAACTTTTTTTTTCAAAATTTCAAAAAACATGGGCTATAACCCATCGTTTTTGTCATTTTGTCATTTTTTTCAAATCCTCAAAAATGATGAAAAACGGCGCGCTATAGTATGCCGTACGATATGGGCTATAGCCCATGGTCCAAAATGATGAGAAACGAGGCTAACTTTTTTTTTCAAAATTTCAAAAAACATGGGCTATAACCCATCGTTTTTGTCATTTCCTCATTTTTTTTAAATCCTCAAAAATGATGAAAAACGGCGCGCTATAGTATGCCGTACGATATGGGCTATAGCCCATGGTCCAAAATGATGAGAAACGAGGCTAACTTTTTTTTTCAAAATTTCAAAAAACATGGGCTATAACCCATCGTTTTTGTCATTTCGTCATTTTTTTCAAATCCTCAAAAATGATGAAAAACGGCGCGCTATAGTACGCCGTACGATATGGGCTATAGCCCATGGTCCAAAATGATGAGAAACGAGGCTAACTTTTTTTTTCAAAATTTCAAAAAACATGGGCTATAACCCATCGTTTTTGTCATTTTGTCATTTTTTTCAAATCCTCAAAAATGATGAAAAACGGCGCGCTATAGTATGCCGTACGATATGGGCTATATCCCATGGTCCAAAATGATGAGAAACGAGGCTAACTTTTTTTTTCAAAATTTCAAAAAACATGGGCTATAACCCATCGTTTTTGTCATTTCGTCATTTTTTTCAAATCCTCAAAAATGATGAAAAACGGCGCGCTATAGTATGCCGTACGATATGGGCTATATCCCATGGTCCAAAATGATGAGAAACGAAGCTAACTTTTTTTTTCAAAATTTCAAAAAACATGGGCTATAACCCATCGTTTTTGTCATTTCGTCATTTTTTAAAAATCCTCAAAAATTATGAAAAACGGCGCGCTATAGTATGCCGTACGATATGGGCTATAGCCCATGGTCCAAAATGATGAGAAACGAGGCTAACTTTTTTTTTCAAAATTTCAAAAAACATGGGCTATAACCCATCGTTTTTGTCATTTCGTCATTTTTTTCAAATCCTCAAAAATGATGAAAAACGGCGCGCTATAGTATGCCGTACGATATGGGCTATAGCCCATGGTCCAAAATGATGAGAAACGAGGCTAACTTTTTTTTTCAAAATTTCAAAAAACATGGGCTATAACCCATCGTTTTTGTCATTTCGTCATTTTTTTCAAATCCTCAAAAATGATGAAAAACGGCGCGCTATAGTATGCCGTACGATATGGGCTATAGCCCATGGTCCAAAATGATGAGAAACGAGGCTAACTTTTTTTTTCAAAATTTCAAAAAACATGGGCTATAACCCATCGTTTTTGTCATTTCGTCATTTTTTTCAAATCCTCAAAAATGATGAAAAACGGCGCGCTATAGTATGCCGTACGATATGGGCTATATCCCATGGTCCAAAATGATGAGAAACGAGGCTAACTTTTTTTTTCAAAATTTCAAAAAACATGGGCTATAACCCATCGTTTTTGTCATTTCGTCATTTTTTTCAAATCCTCAAAAATGATGAAAAACGGCGCGCTATAGTATGCCGTACGATATGGGCTATAGCCCATGGTCCAAAATGATGAGAAACGAGGCTAACTTTTTTTTTCAAAATTTCAAAAAACATGGGCTATAACCCATCGTTTTTGTCATTTCGTCATTTTTTTCAAATCCTCAAAAATGATGAAAAACGGCGCGCTATAGTATGCCGTACGATATGGGCTATAGCCCATGGTCCAAAATGATGAGAAACGAGGCTAACTTTTTTTTTCAAAATTTCAAAAAACATGGGCTATAACCCATCGTTTTTGTCATTTCGTCATTTTTTTCAAATCCTCAAAAATGATGAAAAACGGCGCGCTATAGTATGCCGTACGATATGGGCTATAGCCCATGGTCCAAAATGATGAGAAACGAGGCTAACTTTTTTTTTTGAAATTTCAAAAAACATGGGCTATAACCCATCGTTTTTGTCATTTCGTCATTTTTTTCAAATCCTCAAAAATGATGAAAAACGGCGCGCTATAGTATGCCGTACGATATGGGCTATAGCCCATGGTCCAAAATGATGAGAAACGAGGCTAACTTTTTTTTTCAAAATTTCAAAAAACATGGGCTATAACCCATCGTTTTTGTCATTTCGTCATTTTTTTAAAATCCTCAAAAATGATGAAAAACGGCGCGCTATAGTATGCCGTACGATATGGGCTATAGCCCATGGTCCAAAATGATGAGAAACGAGGCTAACTTTTTTTTTTGAAATTTCAAAAAACATGGGCTATAACCCATCGTTTTTGTCATTTCGTCATTTTTTTCAAATCCTCAAAAATGATGAAAAACGGCGCGCTATAGTATGCCGTACGATATGGGCTATAGCCCATGGTCCAAAATGATGAGAAACGAGGCTAACTTTTTTTTTCAAAATTTCAAAAAACATGGGCTATAACCCATCGTTTTTGTCATTTCGTCATTTTTTTCAAATCCTCAAAAATGATGAAAAACGGCGCGCTATAGTATGCCGTACGATATGGGCTATAGCCCATGGTCCAAAATGATGAGAAACGAGGCTAACTTTTTTTTTTGAAATTTCAAAAAACATGGGCTATAACCCATCGTTTTTGTCATTTCGTCATTTTTTTCAAATCCTCAAAAATGATGAAAAACGGCGCGCTATAGTATGCCGTACGATATGGGCTATAGCCCATGGTCCAAAATGATGAGAAACGAGGCTAACTTTTTTTTTCAAAATTTCAAAAAACATGGGCTATAACCCATCGTTTTTGTCATTTCGTCATTTTTTTAAAATCCTCAAAAATGATGAAAAACGGCGCGCTATAGTATGCCGTACGATATGGGCTATAGCCCATGGTCCAAAATGATGAGAAACGAGGCTAACTTTTTTTTTCAAAATTTCAAAAAACATGGGCTATAACCCATCGTTTTTGTCATTTCGTCATTTTTTTCAAATCCTCAAAAATGATGAAAAGCGGCGCGCTATAGTATGCCGTACGATATGGGCTATAGCCCATGGTCCAAAATGATGAGAAACGAGGCTAACTTTTTTTTTCAAAATTTCAAAAAACATGGGCTATAACCCATCGTTTTTGTCATTTCGTCATTTTTTTTTAATCCTCAAAAATGATGAAAAACGGCGCGCTATAGTATGCCGTACGATATGGGCTATATCCCATGGTCCAAAATGATAAGAAACGAGGCTAACTTTTGTTTTCAAAATTTCAAAAAACATGGGCTATAACCCATCGTTTTTGTCATTTCGTCATTTTTTTTAAATCCTCAAAAATTATGAAAAACGGCGCGCTATAGTATGCCGTACGATATGGGCTATAGCCCATGGTCCAAAATGATGAGAAACGAGGCTAACTTTTTTTTTCAAAATTTCAAAAAACATGGGCTATAACCCATCGTTTTTGTCATTTCGTCATTTTTTTCAAATCCTCAAAAATGATGAAAAACGGCGCGCTATAGTACGCCGTACGATATGGGCTATAGCCCATGGTCCAAAATGATGAGAAACGAGGCTAACTTTTTTTTTCAAAATTTCAAAAAACATGGGCTATAACCCATCGTTTTTGTCATTTCGTCATTTTTTTCAAATCCTCAAAAATGATGAAAAGCGGCGCGCTATAGTATGCCGTACGATATGGGCTATAGCCCATGGTCCAAAATGATGAGAAACGAGGCTAACTTTTTTTTTCAAAATTTCAAAAAACATGGGCTATAACCCATCGTTTTTGTCATTTCGTCATTTTTTTTTAATCCTCAAAAATGATGAAAAACGGCGCGCTATAGTATGCCGTACGATATGGGCTATATCCCATGGTCCAAAATGATAAGAAACGAGGCTAACTTTTGTTTTCAAAATTTCAAAAAACATGGGCTATAACCCATCGTTTTTGTCATTTCGTCATTTTTTTTAAATCCTCAAAAATTATGAAAAACGGCGCGCTATAGTATGCCGTACGATATGGGCTATAGCCCATGGTCCAAAATGATGAGAAACGAGGCTAACTTTTTTTTTCAAAATTTCAAAAAACATGGGCTATAACCCATCGTTTTTGTCATTTCGTCATTTTTTTCAAATCCTCAAAAATGATGAAAAACGGCGCGCTATAGTACGCCGTACGATATGGGCTATAGCCCATGGTCCAAAATGATGAGAAACGAGGCTAACTTTTTTTTTCAAAATTTCAAAAAACATGGGCTATAACCCATCGTTTTTGTCATTTCGTCATTTTTTTCAAATCCTCAAAAATGATGAAAAACGGCTCGCTATAGTATGCCGTACGATATGGGCTATAGCCCATGGTCCAAAATGATGGGAAACGAGGCTAACTTTTTTTTTTAAAATTTCAAAAAACATGGGCTATAACCCATCGTTTTTGTCATTTCGTCATTTTTTTCAAATCCTCAAAAATGATGAAAAACGGCGCGCTATAGTATGCCGTACGATATGGGCTATAGCCCATGGTCCAAAATGATGAGAAACGAGGCTAACCTTTTTTTTCAAAATTTCAAAAATTTCAAAAAACATGGGCTATAACCCATCGTTTTTGTCATTTCGTCATTTTTTTTTAATCCTCAAAAATGATGAAAAACGGCGCGCTATAGTATGCCGTACGATATGGGCTATATCCCATGGTCCAAAATGATGAGAAACGAGGCTAACTTTTTTTTTCAAAATTTCAAAAAACATGGGCTATAACCCATCGTTTTTGTCATTTCGTCATTTTTTTCAAATCCTCAAAAATGATGAAAAACGGCGCGCTATAGTATGCCGTACGATATGGGCTATAGCCCATGGTCCAAAATGATGAGAAACGAGGCTAACTTTTTTTTCCAAAATTTCAAAAAACATGGGCTATAACCCATCGTTTTTGTCATTTTGTCATTTTTTTCAAATCCTCAAAAATGATGAAAAACGGCGCGCTATAGTATGCCGTACGATATGGGCTATAGCCCATGGTCCAAAATGATGAGAAACGAGGCTAACTTTTTTTTTCAAAATTTAAAAAAACATGGGCTATAACCCATCGTTTTTGTCATTTCGTCATTTTTTTTTAAAATCCTCAAAAATGATGAAAAACGGCGCGCTATAGTATGCCGTACGATATGGGCTATAGCCCATGGTCCAAAATGATGAGAAACGAGGCTAACTTTTTTTTTCAAAATTTCAAAAAACATGGCTATAACCCATCGTTTTTGTCATTTTGTCATTTTTTTCAAATCCTTAAAAATGATGAAAAACGGCGCGCTATAGTATGCCGTACGATATGGGCTATAGCCCATGGTCCGAAATGATGAGAAACGAGGCTAACTTTTTTTTTCAAAATTTCAAAAAACATGGGCTATAACCCATCGTTTTTGTCATTTTGTCATTTTTTTCAAATCCTCAAAAATGATGAAAAACGGCGCGCTATAGTATGCCGTACGATATGGGCTATAGCCCATGGTCCAAAATGATGAGAAACGAGGCTAACTTTTTTTTTCAAAATTTCAAAAAACATGGGCTATAACCCATCGTTTTTGTCATTTTGTCATTTTTTTTTTATCCTCAAAAATGATGAAAAACGGCGCGCTATAGTATGCCGTACGATATGGGCTATATCCCATGGTCCAAAATGATAAGAAACGAAGCTAACTTTTTTTTTCAAAATTTCAAAAAACATGGGCTATAACCCATCGTTTTTGTCATTTCGTCATTTTTTTTTAATCCTCAAAAATGATGAAAAACGGCGCGCTATAGTATGCCGTACGATATGGGCTATATCCCATGGTCCAAAATGATGAGAAACGAGGCTAACTTTTTTTTTCAAAATTTCAAAAAACATGGGCTATAACCCATCGTTTTTGTCATTTCGTCATTTTTTTCAAATCCTCAAAAATGATGAAAAACGGCGCGCTATAGTATGCCGTACGATATGGGCTATAGCCCATGGTCCAAAATGATGAGAAACGAGGCTAACTTTTTTTTTTCAAAATTTCAAAAAACATGGGCTATAACCCATCGTTTTTGTCATTTCGTCATTTTTTTCAAATCCTCAAAAATGATGAAAAACGGCGCGCTATAGTATGCCGTACGATATGGGCTATAGCCCATGGTCCAAAATGATGAGAAACGAGGCTAACCTTTTTTTTCAAAATTTCAAAAAACATGGGCTATAACCCATCGTTTTTGTCATTTCGTCATTTTTTTTAAATCCTCAAAAATGATGAAAAACGGCGCGCTATAGTATGCCGTACGATATGGGCTATATCCCATGGTCCAAAATGATGAGAAACGAGGCTAACTTTTTTTTCCAAAATTTCAAAAAACATGGGCTATAACCCATCGTTTTTGTCATTTCGTCATTTTTTTCAAATCCTCAAAAATGATGAAAAACGGCGCGCTATAGTATGCCGTACGATATGGGCTAAAGCCCATGGTCCAAAATGATGAGAAACGAGGCTAACTTTTTTTTCAAAATTTCAAAAAACATGGGCTATAACCCATCGTTTTTGTCATTTCGTCATTTTTTTCAAATCCTCAAAAATGATGAAAAACGGCGCGCTATAGTACGCCGTACGATATGGGCTATAGCCCATGGTCCAAAATGATGAGAAACGAGGCTAACTTTTTTTTTCAAAATTTCAAAAAACATGGGCTATAACCCATCGTTTTTGTCATTTTGTCATTTTTTTCAAATCCTCAAAAATGATGAAAAACGGCGCGCTATAGTATGCCGTACGATATGGGCTATAGCCCATGGTCCAAAATGATGAGAAACGAGGCTAACTTTTTTTTTCAAAATTAAAAAAAACATGGGCTATAACCCATCGTTTTTGTCATTTCGTCATTTTTTTAAAATCCTCAAAAATGATGAAAAACGGCGCGCTATAGTATGCCGTACGATATGGGCTATAGCCCATGGTCCAAAATGATAAGAAACGAGGCTAACTTTTTTTTTCAAAATTTCAAAAAACATGGGCTATAACCCATCGTTTTTGTCATTTCGTCATTTTTTTCAAATCCTCAAAAATGATGAAAAACGGCGCGCTATAGTATGCCGTACGATATGGGCTATAGCCCATGGTCCAAAATGATGGGAAACGAGGCTAACTTTTTTTTTGAAAATTTAAAAAAACATGGGCTATAACCCATCGTTTTTGTCATTTCGTCATTTTTTTCAAATCCTCAAAAATGATGAAAAACGGCGCGCTATAGTATGCCGTACGATATGGGCTATAGCCCATGGTCCAAAATGATGAGAAACGAGGCTAACTTTTTTTTTTGAAATTTCAAAAAACATGGGCTATAACCCATCGTTTTTGTCATTTCGTCATTTTTTTCAAATCCTCAAAAATGATGAAAAACGGCGCGCTATAGTATGCCGTACGATATGGGCTATATCCCATGGTCCAAAATGATGAGAAACGAGGCTAACTTTTTTTTTCAAAATTTCAAAAAACATGGGCTATAACCCATCGTTTTTGTCATTTCGTCATTTTTTTCAAATCCTCAAAAATGATGAAAAACGGCGCGCTATAGTATGCCGTACGATATGGGCTATAGCCCATGGTCCAAAATGATGAGAAACGAGGCTAACTTTTTTTTTCAAAATTTCAAAAAACATGGGCTATAACCCATCGTTTTTGTCATTTCGTCATTTTTTTCAAATCCTCAAAAATGATGAAAAACGGCGCGCTATAGTATGCCGTACGATATGGGCTATAGCCCATGGTCCAAAATGATGAGAAACGAGGCTAACTTTTTTTTTTTAAATTTAAAAAAACATGGGCTATAACCCATCGTTTTTGTCATTTCGTCATTTTTTTCAAATCCTCAAAAATGATGAAAAGCGGCACGCTATAGTATGCCGTACGATATGGGCTATAGCCCATGGTCCAAAATGATGAGAAACGAGGCTAACTTTTTTTTTCAAAATTTCAAAAAACATGGGCTATAACCCATCGTTTTTGTCATTTCGTCATTTTTTTTTAATCCTCAAAAATGATGAAAAACGGCGCGCTATAGTATGCCGTACGATATGGGCTATATCCCATGGTCCAAAATGATAAGAAACGAGGCTAACTTTTGTTTTCAAAATTTCAAAAAACATGGGCTATAACCCATCGTTTTTGTCATTTCGTCATTTTTTTTAAATCCTCAAAAATTATGAAAAACGGCGCGCTATAGTATGCCGTACGATATGGGCTATAGCCCATGGTCCAAAATGATGAGAAACGAGGCTAACTTTTTTTTTCAAAATTTCAAAAAACATGGGCTATAACCCATCGTTTTTGTCATTTCGTCATTTTTTTCAAATCCTCAAAAATGATGAAAAACGGCGCGCTATAGTATGCCGTACGATATGGGCTATAGCCCATGGTCCAAAATGATGAGAAACGAGGCTAACCTTTTTTTTCAAAATTTCAAAAATTTCAAAAAACATGGGCTATAACCCATCGTTTTTGTCATTTCGTCATTTTTTTTTAATCCTCAAAAATGATGAAAAACGGCGCGCTATAGTATGCCGTACGATATGGGCTATATCCCATGGTCCAAAATGATGAGAAACGAGGCTAACTTTTTTTTTCAAATTTCAAAAAACATGGGCTATAACCCATCGTTTTTGTCATTTCGTCATTTTTTTCAAATCCTCAAAAATGATGAAAAACGGCGCGCTATAGTATGCCGTACGATATGGGCTATAGCCCATGGTCCAAAATGATGAGAAACGAGGCTAACTTTTTTTTTCCAAAATTTCAAAAAACATGGGCTATAACCCATCGTTTTTGTCATTTCGTCATTTTTTTCAAATCCTCAAAAATGATGAAAAACGGCGTGCTATAGTATGCCGTACGATATGGGCTATAGCCCATGGTCCAAAATGATGAGAAACGAGGCTAACCTTTTTTTTCAAAATTTCAAAAAACATGGGCTATAACCCATCGTTTTTGTCATTTCGTCATTTTTTTTAAATCCTCAAAAATGATGAAAAACGGCGCGCTATAGTATGCCGTACGATATGGGCTATATCCCATGGTCCAAAATGATGAGAAACGAGGCTAACTTTTTTTTCCAAAATTTCAAAAAACATGGGCTATAACCCATCGTTTTTGTCATTTCGTCATTTTTTTCAAATCCTCAAAAATGATGAAAAACGGCGCGCTATAGTATGCCGTACGATATGGGCTATAGCCCATGGTCCAAAATGATGAGAAACGAGGCTAACTTTTTTTTTCAAAATTTCAAAAAACATGGGCTATAACCCATCGTTTTTGTCATTTTGTCATTTTTTTCAAATCCTCAAAAATGATGAAAAACGGCGCGCTATAGTATGCCGTACGATATGGGCTATAGCCCATGGTCCAAAATGATGAGAAACAAGGCTAACCTTTTTTTTCAAAATTAAAAAAAACATGGGCTATAACCCATCGTTTTTGTCATTTCGTCATTTTTTTAAAATCCTCAAAAATGATGAAAAACGGCGCGCTATAGTATGCCGTACGATATGGGCTATAGCCCATGGTCCAAAATGATGAGAAACGAGGCTAACTTTTTTTTTCAAAATTTCAAAAAACATGGGCTATAACCCATCGTTTTTGTCATTTCGTCATTTTTTTAAAATCCTCAAAAATGATGAAAAACGGCGCGCTATAGTATGCCGTACGATATGGGCTATAGCCCATGGTCCAAAATGATGAGAAACGAGGCTAACTTTTTTTTTCAAAATTTCAAAAAACATGGGCTATAACCCATCGTTTTTGTCATTTCGTCATTTTTTTCAAATCCTCAAAAATGATGAAAAACGGCGCGCTATAGTATGCCGTACGATATGGGCTATAGCCCATGGTCCAAAATGATGAGAAACGAGGCTAACTTTTTTTTTCAAAATTTCAAAAAACATGGGCTATAACCCATCGTTTTTGTCATTTCGTCATTTTTTTCAAATCCTCAAAAATGATGAAAAACGGCGCGCTATAGTATGCCGTACGATATGGGCTATAGCCCATGGTCCAAAATGATGAGAAACGAGGCTAACTTTTTTTTTCAAAATTTCAAAAAACATGGGCTATAACCCATCGTTTTTGTCATTTCGTCATTTTTTTCAAATCCTCAAAAATGATGAAAAACGGCGCGCTATAGTATGCCGTACGATATGGGCTATAGCCCATGGTCCAAAATGATGAGAAACGAGGCTAACTTTTTTTTTCAAAATTTCAAAAACCATGGGCTATAACCCATCGTTTTTGTCATTTCGTCATTTTTTTTAAATCCTCAAAAATGATGAAAAACGGCGCGCTATAGTATGCCGTACGATATGGGCTATAGCCCATGGTCCAAAATGATGAGAAACGAGGCTAACTTTTTTTTCCAAAATTTCAAAAAACATGGGCTATAACCCATCGTTTTTGTCATTTCGTCATTTTTTTCAAATCCTCAAAAATGATGAAAAACGGCGCGCTATAGTATGCTGTACGATATGGGCTATAGCCCATGGTCCAAAATGATGAGAAACGAGGCTAACTTTTTTTTTCAAAATTTCAAAAAACATGGGCTATAACCCATCGTTTTTGTCATTTCGTCATTTTTTTTCAAAAATGATGAAAAACGGCGCGCTATAGTATGCCGTACGATATGGGCTATAGCCCATGGTCCAAAATGATGAGAAACGAGGCTAACTTTTTTTTTTGAAATTTCAAAAAACATGGGCTATAACCCATCGTTTTTGTCATTTCTTCATTTTTTTTAAATCCTCAAAAATGATGAAAAACGGCGCGCTATAGTATGCCGTACGATATGGGCTATAGCCCATGGTCCAAAATGATGAGAAACGAGGCTAACTTTTTTTTTCAAAATTTCAAAAAACATGGGCTATAACCCATCGTTTTTGTCATTTCGTCATTTTTTTCAAATCCTCAAAAATGATGAAAAACGGCGCGCTATAGTATGCCGTACGATATGGGCTATAGCCCATGGTCCAAAATGATGAGAAACGAGGCTAACCTTTTTTTTCAAAATTTCAAAAAACATGGGCTATAACCCATCGTTTTTGTCATTTCGTCATTTTTTTTAAATCCTCAAAAATGATGAAAAACGGCGCGCTATAGTATGCCGTACGATATGGGCTATATCCCATGGTCCAAAATGATGAGAAACGAGGCTAACTTTTTTTTCCAAAATTTCAAAAAACATGGGCTATAACCCATCGTTTTTGTCATTTTGTCATTTTTTTCAAATCCTCAAAAATGATGAAAAACGGCGCGCTATAGTATGCCGTACGATATGGGCTATAGCCCATGGTCCAAAATGATGAGAAACGAGGCTAACTTTTTTTTTCAAAATTTCAAAAAACATGGGCTATAACCCATCGTTTTTGTCATTTCGTCATTTTTTTAAAATCCTCAAAAATGATGAAAAACGGCGCGCTATAGTATGCCGTACGATATGGGCTATAGCCCATGGTCCAAAATGATGAGAAACGAGGCTAACTTTTTTTTTTGAAATTTCAAAAAACATGGGCTATAACCCATCGTTTTTGTCATTTCGTCATTTTTTTCAAATCCTCAAAAATGATGAAAAACGGCGCGCTATAGTATGCCGTACGATATGGCCTATATCCCATGGTCCAAAATGATGAGAAACGAGGCTAACTTTTTTTTTCAAAATTTCAAAAAACATGGGCTATAACCCATCGTTTTTGTCATTTCGTCATTTTTTTCAAATCCTCAAAAATGATGAAAAACGGCGCGCTATAGTATGCCGTACGATATGGGCTATAGCCCATGGTCCAAAATGATGAGAAACGAGGCTAACTTTTTTTTTCAAAATTTAAAAAAACATGGGCTATAACCCATCGTTTTTGTCATTTCGTCATTTTTTTCAAATCCTCAAAAATGATGAAAAACGGCGCGCTATAGTATGCCGTACGATATGGGCTATAGCCCATGGTCCAAAATGATGAGAAACGAGGCTAACTTTTTTTTTCAAAATTTCAAAAAACATGGGCTATAACCCATCGTTTTTGTCATTTCGTCATTTTTTTCAAATCCTCAAAAATGATGAAAAACGGCGCGCTATAGTATGCCGTACGATATGGGCTATAGCCCATGGTCCAAAATGATGAGAAACGAGGCTAACTTTTTTTTTTGAAATTAAAAAAAACATGGGCTATAACCCATCGTTTTTGTCATTTCGTCATTTTTTTCAAATCCTCAAAAATGATGAAAAGCGGCGCGCTATAGTATGCCGTACGATATGGGCTATAGCCCATGGTCCAAAATGATGAGAAACGAGGCTAACTTTTTTTTTCAAAATTTCAAAAAACATGGGCTATAACCCATCGTTTTTGTCATTTCGTCATTTTTTTTTAATCCTCAAAAATGATGAAAAACGGCGCGCTATAGTATGCCGTACGATATGGGCTATATCCCATGGTCCAAAATGATAAGAAACGAGGCTAACTTTTGTTTTCAAAATTTCAAAAAACATGGGCTATAACCCATCGTTTTTGTCATTTCGTCATTTTTTTTAAATCCTCAAAAATGATGAAAAACGGCGCGCTATAGTATGCCGTACGATATGGGCTATAGCCCATGGTCCAAAATGATGAGAAACGAGGCTAACTTTTTTTTTCAAAATTTCAAAAAACATGGGCTATAACCCATCGTTTTTGTCATTTCGTCATTTTTTTCAAATCCTCAAAAATGATGAAAAACGGCGCGCTATAGTATGCCGTACGATATGGGCTATTGCCCATGGTCCAAAATGATGGGAAACGAGGCTAACTTTTTTTTTCAAAATTTAAAAAAACATGGGCTATAACCCATCGTTTTTGTCATTTCGTCATTTTTTTCAAATCCTCAAAAATGATGAAAAACGGCGCGCTATAGTATGCCGTACGATATGGGCTATAGCCCATGGTCCAAAATGATGAGAAACGAGGCTAACCTTTTTTTTCAAAATTTCAAAAATTTCAAAAAACATGGGCTATAACCCATCGTTTTTGTCATTTCGTCATTTTTTTTTAATCCTCAAAAATGATGAAAAACGGCGCGCTATAGTATGCCGTACGATATGGGCTATATCCCATGGTCCAAAATGATGAGAAACGAGGCTAACTTTTTTTTTCAAATTTCAAAAAACATGGGCTATAACCCATCGTTTTTGTCATTTCGTCATTTTTTTCAAATCCTCAAAAATGATGAAAAACGGCGCGCTATAGTATGCCGTACGATATGGGCTATAGCCCATGGTCCAAAATGATGAGAAACGAGGCTAACTTTTGTTTTCAAAATTTCAAAAAACATGGGCTATAACCCATCGTTTTTGTCATTTCGTCATTTTTTTTAAATCCTCAAAAATGATGAAAAACGGCGCGCTATAGTATGCCGTACGATATGGGCTATAGCCCATGGTCCAAAATGATGAGAAACGAGGCTAACTTTTTTTTTCAAAATTTCAAAAAACATGGGCTATAACCCATCGTTTTTGTCATTTCGTCATTTTTTTCAAATCCTCAAAAATGATGAAAAACGGCGCGCTATAGTATGCCGTACGATATGGGCTATTGCCCATGGTCCAAAATGATGGGAAACGAGGCTAACTTTTTTTTTCAAAATTTAAAAAAACATGGGCTATAACCCATCGTTTTTGTCATTTCGTCATTTTTTTCAAATCCTCAAAAATGATGAAAAACGGCGCGCTATAGTATGCCGTACGATATGGGCTATAGCCCATGGTCCAAAATGATGAGAAACGAGGCTAACCTTTTTTTTCAAAATTTCAAAAATTTCAAAAAACATGGGCTATAACCCATCGTTTTTGTCATTTCGTCATTTTTTTTTAATCCTCAAAAATGATGAAAAACGGCGCGCTATAGTATGCCGTACGATATGGGCTATATCCCATGGTCCAAAATGATGAGAAACGAGGCTAACTTTTTTTTTCAAATTTCAAAAAACATGGGCTATAACCCATCGTTTTTGTCATTTCGTCATTTTTTTCAAATCCTCAAAAATGATGAAAAACGGCGCGCTATAGTATGCCGTACGATATGGGCTATAGCCCATGGTCCAAAATGATGAGAAACGAGGCTAACTTTTTTTTTCCAAAATTTCAAAAAACATGGGCTATAACCCATCGTTTTTGTCATTTCGTCATTTTTTTCAAATCCTCAAAAATGATGAAAAACGGCGCGCTATAGTATGCCGTACGATATGGGCTATAGCCCATGGTCCAAAATGATGAGAAACGAGGCTAACCTTTTTTTTCAAAATTTCAAAAAACATGGGCTATAACCCATCGTTTTTGTCATTTCGTCATTTTTTTAAAATCCTCAAAAATGATGAAAAACGGCGCGCTATAGTATGCCGTACGATATGGGCTATAGCCCATGGTCCAAAATGATGAGAAACGAGGCTAACTTTTTTTTTCAAAATTTCAAAAAACATGGGCTATAACCTATCGTTTTTGTCATTTCGTCATTTTTTTCAAATCCTCAAAAATGATGAAAAACGGCGCGCTATAGTATGCCGTACGATATGGGCTATTGCCCATGGTCCAAAATGATGGGAAACGAGGCTAACTTTTTTTTTCAAAATTTAAAAAAACATGGGCTATAACCCATCGTTTTTGTCATTTCGTCATTTTTTTCAAATCCTCAAAAATGATGAAAAACGGCGCGCTATAGTATGCCGTACGATATGGGCTATAGCCCATGGTCCAAAATGATGAGAAACGAGGCTAACCTTTTTTTTCAAAATTTCAAAAATTTCAAAAAACATGGGCTATAACCCATCGTTTTTGTCATTTCGTCATTTTTTTTTAATCCTCAAATATGATGAAAAACGGCGCGCTATAGTATGCCGTACGATATGGGCTATATCCCATGGTCCAAAATGATGAGAAACGAGGCTAACTTTTTTTTTCAAAATTTCAAAAAACATGGGCTATAACCCATCGTTTTTGTCATTTCGTCATTTTTTTCAAATCCTCAAAAATGATGAAAAACGGCGCGCTATAGTATGCCGTACGATATGGGCTATAGCCCATGGTCCAAAATGATGAGAAACGAGGCTAACTTTTTTTTTTCAAAATTTCAAAAAACATGGGCTATAACCCATCGTTTTTGTCATTTCGTCATTTTTTTCAAATCCTCAAAAATGATGAAAAACGGCGCGCTATAGTACGCCGTACGATATGGGCTATAGCCCATGGTCCAAAATGATGAGAAACGAGGCTAACTTTTTTTTTCAAAATTTCAAAAAACATGGGCTATAACCCATCGTTTTTGTCATTTTGTCATTTTTTTCAAATCCTCAAAAATGATGAAAAACGGCGCGCTATAGTATGCCGTACGATATGGGCTATAGCCCATGGTCCAAAATGATGAGAAACGAGGCTAACTTTTTTTTTCAAAATTTCAAAAAACATGGGCTATAACCCATCGTTTTTGTCATTTCGTCATTTTTTTCAAATCCTCAAAAATGATGAAAAACGGCGCGCTATAGTATGCCGTACGATATGGGCTATAGCCCATGGTCCAAAATGATGAGAAACGAGGCTAACTTTTTTTTTCAAAATTTCAAAAAACATGGGCTATAACCCATCGTTTTTGTCATTTCGTCATTTTTTTTAAATCCTCAAAAATGATGAAAAACGGCGCGCTATAGTATGCCGTACGATATGGGCTATAGCCCATGGTCCAAAATGATGAGAAACGAGGCTAACTTTTTTTTTCAAAATTTCAAAAAACATGGGCTATAACCCATCGTTTTTGTCATTTCGTCATTTTTTTCAAATCCTCAAAAATGATGAAAAACGGCGCGCTATAGTACGCCGTACGATATGGGCTATAGCCCATGGTCCAAAATGATGAGAAACGAGGCTAACTTTTTTTTTCAAAATTTCAAAAAACATGGGCTATAACCCATCGTTTTTGTCATTTTGTCATTTTTTTCAAATCCTTAAAAATGATGAAAAACGGCGCGCTATAGTATGCCGTACGATATGGGCTATAGCCCATGGTCCGAAATGATGAGAAACGAGGCTAACTTTTTTTTTCAAAATTTCAAAAAACATGGGCTATAACCCATCGTTTTTGTCATTTTGTCATTTTTTTCAAATCCTCAAAAATGATGAAAAACGGCGCGCTATAGTATGCCGTACGATATGGGCTATAGCCCATGGTCCAAAATGATGAGAAACGAGGCTAACTTTTTTTTTCAAAATTTCAAAAAACATGGGCTATAACCCATCGTTTTTGTCATTTCGTCATTTTTTTAAAATCCTCAAAAATGATGAAAAACGGCGCGCTATAGTATGCCGTACGATATGGGCTATAGCCCATGGTCCAAAATGATGAGAAACGAGGCTAACTTTTTTTTTCAAAATTTCAAAAAACATGGGCTATAACCCATCGTTTTTGTCATTTCGTCATTTTTTTCAAATCCTCAAAAATGATGAAAAACGGCGCGCTATAGTATGCCGTACGATATGGGCTATAGCCCATGGTCCAAAATGATGAGAAACGAGGCTAACTTTTTTTTTCAAAATTTCAAAAAACATGGGCTATAACCCATCGTTTTTGTCATTTCGTCATTTTTTTTAAATCCTCAAAAATGATGAAAAACGGCGCGCTATAGTATGCCGTACGATATGGGCTATAGCCCATGGTCCAAAATGATGAGAAACGAGGCTAACTTTTTTTTTCAAAATTTCAAAAAACATGGGCTATAACCCATCGTTTTTGTCATTTCGTCATTTTTTTCAAATCCTCAAAAATGATGAAAAACGGCGCGCTATAGTACGCCGTACGATATGGGCTATAGCCCATGGTCCAAAATGATGAGAAACGAGGCTAACTTTTTTTTTCAAAATTTCAAAAAACATGGGCTATAACCCATCGTTTTTGTCATTTTGTCATTTTTTTCAAATCCTTAAAAATGATGAAAAACGGCGCGCTATAGTATGCCGTACGATATGGGCTATAGCCCATGGTCCGAAATGATGAGAAACGAGGCTAACTTTTTTTTTCAAAATTTCAAAAAACATGGGCTATAACCCATCGTTTTTGTCATTTCGTCATTTTTTTAAAATCCTCAAAAATGATGAAAAACGGCGCGCTATAGTATGCCGTACGATATGGGCTATAGCCCATGGTCCAAAATGATGAGAAACGAGGCTAACCTTTTTTTTCAAAATTTCAAAAATTTCAAAAAACATGGGCTATAACCCATCGTTTTTGTCATTTCGTCATTTTTTTTAATCCTCAAAAATGATGAAAAACGGCGCGCTATAGTATGCCGTACGATATGGGCTATATCCCATGGTCCAAAATGATGAGAAACGAGGCTAACTTTTTTTTTCAAAATTTCAAAAAACATGGGCTATAACCCATCGTTTTTGTCATTTCGTCATTTTTTTCAAATCCTCAAAAATGATGAAAAACGGCGCGCTATAGTATGCCGTACGATATGGGCTATAGCCCATGGTCCAAAATGATGAGAAACGAGGCTAACTTTTTTTTTTCAAAATTTCAAAAAACATGGTCTATAACCCATCGTTTTTGTCATTTCGTCATTTTTTTCAAATCCTCAAAAATGATGAAAAACGGCGCGCTATAGTATGCCGTACGATATGGGCTATAGCCCATGGTCCAAAATGATGAGAAACGAGGCTAACCTTTTTTTTCAAAATTTCAAAAAACATGGGCTATAACCCATCGTTTTTGTCATTTCGTCATTTTTTTTAAATCCTCAAAAATGATGAAAAACGGCGCGCTATAGTATGCCGTACGATATGGGCTATAGCCCATGGTCCAAAATGATGAGAAACGAGGCTAACTTTTTTTTTCAAAATTTCAAAAAACATGGGCTATAACCCATCGTTTTTGTCATTTTGTCATTTTTTTCAAATCCTCAAAAATGATGAAAAACGGCGCGCTATAGTATGCCGTACGATATGGGCTATAGCCCATGGTCCAAAATGATGAGAAACGAGGCTAACTTTTTTTTTCAAAATTTCAAAAAACATGGGCTATAACCCATCGTTTTTGTCATTTCCTCATTTTTTTTAAATCCTCAAAAATGATGAAAAACGGCGCGCTATAGTATGCCGTACGATATGGGCTATAGCCCATGGTCCAAAATGATGAGAAACGAGGCTAACTTTTTTTTTCAAAATTTCAAAAAACATGGGCTATAACCCATCGTTTTTGTCATTTCGTCATTTTTTTCAAATCCTCAAAAATGATGAAAAACGGCGCGCTATAGTACGCCGTACGATATGGGCTATAGCCCATGGTCCAAAATGATGAGAAACGAGGCTAACTTTTTTTTTCAAAATTTCAAAAAACATGGGCTATAACCCATCGTTTTTGTCATTTTGTCATTTTTTTCAAATCCTCAAAAATGATGAAAAACGGCGCGCTATAGTATGCCGTACGATATGGGCTATATCCCATGGTCCAAAATGATGAGAAACGAGGCTAACTTTTTTTTTCAAAATTTCAAAAAACATGGGCTATAACCCATCGTTTTTGTCATTTCGTCATTTTTTTCAAATCCTCAAAAATGATGAAAAACGGCGCGCTATAGTATGCCGTACGATATGGGCTATATCCCATGGTCCAAAATGATGAGAAACGAAGCTAACTTTTTTTTTCAAAATTTCAAAAAACATGGGCTATAACCCATCGTTTTTGTCATTTCGTCATTTTTTTAAAATCCTCAAAAATTATGAAAAACGGCGCGCTATAGTATGCCGTACGATATGGGCTATAGCCCATGGTCCAAAATGATGAGAAACGAGGCTAACTTTTTTTTTCAAAATTTCAAAAAACATGGGCTATAACCCATCGTTTTTGTCATTTCGTCATTTTTTTCAAATCCTCAAAAATGATGAAAAACGGCGCGCTATAGTATGCCGTACGATATGGGCTATAGCCCATGGTCCAAAATGATGAGAAACGAGGCTAACTTTTTTTTTCAAAATTTCAAAAAACATGGGCTATAACCCATCGTTTTTGTCATTTCGTCATTTTTTTCAAATCCTCAAAAATGATGAAAAACGGCGCGCTATAGTATGCCGTACGATATGGGCTATAGCCCATGGTCCAAAATGATGAGAAACGAGGCTAACTTTTTTTTTTGAAATTTCAAAAAACATGGGCTATAACCCATCGTTTTTGTCATTTCGTCATTTTTTTCAAATCCTCAAAAATGATGAAAAACGGCGCGCTATAGTATGCCGTACGATATGGGCTATATCCCATGGTCCAAAATGATGAGAAACGAGGCTAACTTTTTTTTTCAAAATTTCAAAAAACATGGGCTATAACCCATCGTTTTTGTCATTTCGTCATTTTTTTCAAATCCTCAAAAATGATGAAAAACGGCGCGCTATAGTATGCCGTACGATATGGGCTATAGCCCATGGTCCAAAATGATGAGAAACGAGGCTAACTTTTTTTTTCAAAATTTCAAAAAACATGGGCTATAACCCATCGTTTTTGTCATTTCGTCATTTTTTTCAAATCCTCAAAAATGATGAAAAACGGCGCGCTATAGTATGCCGTACGATATGGGCTATAGCCCATGGTCCAAAATGATGAGAAACGAGGCTAACTTTTTTTTTCAAAATTTCAAAAAACATGGGCTATAACCCATCGTTTTTGTCATTTCGTCATTTTTTTCAAATCCTCAAAAATGATGAAAAACGGCGCGCTATAGTATGCCGTACGATATGGGCTATAGCCCATGGTCCAAAATGATGAGAAACGAGGCTAACTTTTTTTTTTGAAATTTCAAAAAACATGGGCTATAACCCATCGTTTTTGTCATTTCGTCATTTTTTTCAAATCCTCAAAAATGATGAAAAACGGCGCGCTATAGTATGCCGTACGATATGGGCTATAGCCCATGGTCCAAAATGATGAGAAACGAGGCTAACTTTTTTTTTCAAAATTTCAAAAAACATGGGCTATAACCCATCGTTTTTGTCATTTCGTCATTTTTTTAAAATCCTCAAAAATGATGAAAAACGGCGCGCTATAGTATGCCGTACGATATGGGCTATAGCCCATGGTCCAAAATGATGAGAAACGAGGCTAACTTTTTTTTTCAAAATTTCAAAAAACATGGGCTATAACCCATCGTTTTTGTCATTTCGTCATTTTTTTCAAATCCTCAAAAATGATGAAAAGCGGCGCGCTATAGTATGCCGTACGATATGGGCTATAGCCCATGGTCCAAAATGATGAGAAACGAGGCTAACTTTTTTTTTCAAAATTTCAAAAAACATGGGCTATAACCCATCGTTTTTGTCATTTCGTCATTTTTTTTTAATCCTCAAAAATGATGAAAAACGGCGCGCTATAGTATGCCGTACGATATGGGCTATATCCCATGGTCCAAAATGATAAGAAACGAGGCTAACTTTTGTTTTCAAAATTTCAAAAAACATGGGCTATAACCCATCGTTTTTGTCATTTCGTCATTTTTTTTAAATCCTCAAAAATTATGAAAAACGGCGCGCTATAGTATGCCGTACGATATGGGCTATAGCCCATGGTCCAAAATGATGAGAAACGAGGCTAACTTTTTTTTTCAAAATTTCAAAAAACATGGGCTATAACCCATCGTTTTTGTCATTTCGTCATTTTTTTCAAATCCTCAAAAATGATGAAAAACGGCGCGCTATAGTACGCCGTACGATATGGGCTATAGCCCATGGTCCAAAATGATGAGAAACGAGGCTAACTTTTTTTTTCAAAATTTCAAAAAACATGGGCTATAACCCATCGTTTTTGTCATTTCGTCATTTTTTTCAAATCCTCAAAAATGATGAAAAACGGCTCGCTATAGTATGCCGTACGATATGGGCTATAGCCCATGGTCCAAAATGATGGGAAACGAGGCTAACTTTTTTTTTGAAAATTTCAAAAAACATGGGCTATAACCCATCGTTTTTGTCATTTCGTCATTTTTTTCAAATCCTCAAAAATGATGAAAAACGGCGCGCTATAGTATGCCGTACGATATGGGCTATAGCCCATGGTCCAAAATGATGAGAAACGAGGCTAACCTTTTTTTTCAAAATTTCAAAAATTTCAAAAAACATGGGCTATAACCCATCGTTTTTGTCATTTCGTCATTTTTTTTTAATCCTCAAAAATGATGAAAAACGGCGCGCTATAGTATGCCGTACGATATGGGCTATATCCCATGGTCCAAAATGATGAGAAACGAGGCTAACTTTTTTTTTCAAAATTTCAAAAAACATGGGCTATAACCCATCGTTTTTGTCATTTCGTCATTTTTTTCAAATCCTCAAAAATTATGAAAAACGGCGCGCTATAGTATGCCGTACGATATGGGCTATAGCCCATGGTCCAAAATGATGAGAAACGAGGCTAACTTTTTTTTTCAAAATTTCAAAAAACATGGGCTATAACCCATCGTTTTTGTCATTTCGTCATTTTTTTCAAATCCTCAAAAATGATGAAAAACGGCGCGCTATAGTACGCCGTACGATATGGGCTATAGCCCATGGTCCAAAATGATGAGAAACGAGGCTAACTTTTTTTTTCAAAATTTCAAAAAACATGGGCTATAACCCATCGTTTTTGTCATTTTGTCATTTTTTTCAAATCCTCAAAAATGATGAAAAACGGCGCGCTATAGTATGCCGTACGATATGGGCTATAGCCCATGGTCCAAAATGATGAGAAACGAGGCTAACTTTTTTTTTCAAAATTTAAAAAAACATGGGCTATAACCCATCGTTTTTGTCATTTCGTCATTTTTTTAAAAATCCTCAAAAATGATGAAAAACGGCGCGCTATAGTATGCCGTACGATATGGGCTATAGCCCATGGTCCAAAATGATGAGAAACGAGGCTAACTTTTTTTTTCAAAATTTCAAAAAACATGGCTATAACCCATCGTTTTTGTCATTTTGTCATTTTTTTCAAATCCTTAAAAATGATGAAAAACGGCGCGCTATAGTATGCCGTACGATATGGGCTATAGCCCATGGTCCGAAATGATGAGAAACGAGGCTAACTTTTTTTTTCAAAATTTCAAAAAACATGGGCTATAACCCATCGTTTTTGTCATTTTGTCATTTTTTTCAAATCCTCAAAAATGATGAAAAACGGCGCGCTATAGTATGCCGTACGATATGGGCTATAGCCCATGGTCCAAAATGATGAGAAACGAGGCTAACTTTTTTTTTCAAAATTTCAAAAAACATGGGCTATAACCCATCGTTTTTGTCATTTTGTCATTTTTTTTTTATCCTCAAAAATGATGAAAAACGGCGCGCTATAGTATGCCGTACGATATGGGCTATATCCCATGGTCCAAAATGATAAGAAACGAAGCTAACTTTTTTTTTCAAAATTTCAAAAAACATGGGCTATAACCCATCGTTTTTGTCATTTCGTCATTTTTTTTAAATCCTCAAAAATTATGAAAAACGGCGCGCTATAGTATGCCGTACGATATGGGCTATAGCCCATGGTCCAAAATGATGAGAAACGAGGCTAACTTTTTTTTTCAAAATTTCAAAAAACATGGGCTATAACCCATCGTTTTTGTCATTTCGTCATTTTTTTCAAATCCTCAAAAATGATGAAAAACGGCGCGCTATAGTATGCCGTACGATATGGGCTATAGCCCATGGTCCAAAATGATGAGAAACGAGGCTAACCTTTTTTTTCAAAATTTCAAAAAACATGGGCTATAACCCATCGTTTTTGTCATTTCGTCATTTTTTTAAAATCCTCAAAAATGATGAAAAACGGCGCGCTATAGTATGCCGTACGATATGGGCTATAGCCCATGGTCCAAAATGATGAGAAACGAGGCTAACTTTTTTTTTCAAAATTTAAAAAAACATGGGCTATAACCCATCGTTTTTGTCATTTCGTCATTTTTTTAAAATCCTCAAAAATGATGAAAAACGGCGCGCTATAGTATGCCGTACGATATGGGCTATAGCCCATGGTCCAAAATGATGAGAAACGAGGCTAACCTTTTTTTTCAAAATTTCAAAAATTTCAAAAAACATGGGCTATAACCCATCGTTTTTGTCATTTCGTCATTTTTTTTTAATCCTCAAAAATGATGAAAAACGGCGCGCTATAGTATGCCGTACGATATGGGCTATATCCCATGGTCCAAAATGATGAGAAACGAGGCTAACTTTTTTTTTCAAAATTTCAAAAAACATGGGCTATAACCCATCGTTTTTGTCATTTCGTCATTTTTTTCAAATCCTCAAAAATGATGAAAAACGGCGCGCTATAGTATGCCGTACGATATGGGCTATAGCCCATGGTCCAAAATGATGAGAAACGAGGCTAACTTTTTTTTTTCAAATTTTCAAAAAACATGGGCTATAACCCATCGTTTTTGTCATTTCGTCATTTTTTTCAAATCCTCAAAAATGATGAAAAACGGCGCGCTATAGTATGCCGTACGATATGGGCTATAGCCCATGGTCCAAAATGATGAGAAACGAGGCTAACCTTTTTTTTCAAAATTTCAAAAAACATGGGCTATAACCCATCGTTTTTGTCATTTCGTCATTTTTTTTAAATCCTCAAAAATGATGAAAAACGGCGCGCTATAGTATGCCGTACGATATGGGCTATAGCCCATGGTCCAAAATGATGAGAAACGAGGCTAACCTTTTTTTTCAAAATTTCAAAAATTTCAAAAAACATGGGCTATAACCCATCGTTTTTGTCATTTCGTCATTTTTTTTTAATCCTCAAAAATGATGAAAAACGGCGCGCTATAGTATGCCGTACGATATGGGCTATATCCCATGGTCCAAAATGATGAGAAACGAGGCTAACTTTTTTTTTCAAAATTTCAAAAAACATGGGCTATAACCCATCGTTTTTGTCATTTCGTCATTTTTTTCAAATCCTCAAAAATGATGAAAAACGGCGCGCTATAGTATGCCGTACGATATGGGCTAAAGCCCATGGTCCAAAATGATGAGAAACGAGGCTAACTTTTTTTTTCAAAATTTCAAAAAACATGGGCTATAACCCATCGTTTTTGTCATTTCGTCATTTTTTTCAAATCCTCAAAAATGATGAAAAACGGCGCGCTATAGTACGCCGTACGATATGGGCTATAGCCCATGGTCCAAAATGATGAGAAACGAGGCTAACTTTTTTTTTCAAAATTTCAAAAAACATGGGCTATAACCCATCGTTTTTGTCATTTTGTCATTTTTTTCAAATCCTCAAAAATGATGAAAAACGGCGCGCTATATACGATATGGGCTAAAGCCCATGGTCCAAAATGATAAGAAACGAGGCTAACTTTTTTTTTCAAAATTTCAAAAAACATGGGCTATAACCCATCGTTTTTGTCATTTCGTCATTTTTTTCAAATCCTCAAAAATGATGAAAAACGGCGCGCTATAGTATGCCGTACGATATGGGCTATATCCCATGGTCCAAAATGATGAGAAACGAGGCTAACTTTTTTTTTCAAAATTTCAAAAAACATGGGCTATAACCCATCGTTTTTGTCATTTCGTCATTTTTTTCAAATCCTCAAAAATGATGAAAAACGGCGCGCTATAGTATGCCGTACGATATGGGCTATAGCCCATGGTCCAAAATGATGAGAAACGAGGCTAACTTTTTTTTTCAAAATTTCAAAAAACATGGGCTATAACCCATCGTTTTTGTCATTTCGTCATTTTTTTCAAATCCTCAAAAATGATGAAAAACGGCGCGCTATAGTACGCCGTACGATATGGGCTATAGCCCATGGTCCAAAATGATGAGAAACGAGGCTAACTTTTTTTTTCAAAATTTCAAAAAACATGGGCTATAACCCATCGTTTTTGTCATTTTGTCATTTTTTTCAAATCCTCAAAAATGATGAAAAACGGCGCGCTATAGTATGCCGTACGATATGGGCTATAGCCCATGGTCCAAAATGATGAGAAACGAGGCTAACTTTTTTTTTCAAAATTTAAAAAAACATGGGCTATAACCCATCGTTTTTGTCATTTCGTCATTTTTTTAAAATCCTCAAAAATGATGAAAAACGGCGCGCTATAGTATGCCGTACGATATGGGCTATAGCCCATGGTCCAAAATGATGAGAAACGAGGCTAACTTTTTTTTCCAAAATTTCAAAAAACATGGCTATAACCCATCGTTTTTGTCATTTTGTCATTTTTTTCAAATACTTAAAAATGATGAAAAACGGCGCGCTATAGTATGCCGTACGATATGGGCTATAGCCCATGGTCCGAAATGATGAGAAACGAGGCTAACTTTTTTTTTCAAAATTTCAAAAAACAAGGGGTATAACCCATCGTTTTTGTCATTTTGTCATTTCTTTCAAATCCTCAAAAATGATGAAAAACGGCGCGCTATAGTATGCCGTACGATATGGGCTATAGCCCATGGTCCAAAATGATGAGAAACGAGGCTAACTTTTTTTTTCAAAATTTCAAAAAACATGGGCTATAACCCATCGTTTTTGTCATTTTGTCATTTTTTTTTTATCCTCAAAAATGATGAAAAACGGCGCGCTATAGTATGCCGTACGATATGGGCTATATCCCATGGTGCAAAATGATAAGAAACGAAGCTAACTTTTTTTTTCAAAATTTCAAAAAACATGGGCTATAACCCATCGTTTTTGTCATTTCGTCATTTTTTTAAAATCCTCAAAAATTATGAAAAACGGCGCGCTATAGTATGCCGTACGATATGGGCTATAGCCCATGGTCCAAAATGATGAGAAACGAGGCTAACTTTTTTTTTCAAAATTTCAAAAAACATGGGCTATAACCCATCGTTTTTGTCATTTCGTCATTTTTTTCAAATCCTCAAAAATGATGAAAAACGGCGCGCTATAGTATGCCGTACGATATGGGCTATAGCCCATGGTCCAAAATGATGAGAAACGAGGCTAACCTTTTTTTTCAAAATTTCAAAAAACATGGGCTATAACCCATCGTTTTTGTCATTTCGTCATTTTTTTAAAATCCTCAAAAATGATGAAAAACGGCGCGCTATAGTATGCCGTACGATATGGGCTATAGCCCATGGTCCAAAATGATGAGAAACGAGGCTAACTTTTTTTTTCAAAATTTCAAAAAACATGGGCTATAACCCATCGTTTTTGTCATTTCGTCATTTTTTTTAAATCCTCAAAAATGATGAAAAACGGCGCGCTATAGTATGCCGTACGATATGGGCTATAGCCCATGGTCCAAAATGATGAGAAACGAGGCTAACCTTTTTTTTCAAAATTTCCAAAATTTCAAAAAACATGGGCTATAACCCATCGTTTTTGTCATTTCGTCATTTTTTTTTAATCCTCAAAAATGATGAAAAACGGCGCGCTATAGTATGCCGTACGATATGGGCTATATCCCATGGTCCAAAATGATGAGAAACGAGGCTAACTTTTTTTTTCAAAATTTCAAAAAACATGGGCTATAACCCATCGTTTTTGTCATTTCGTCATTTTTTTCAAATCCTCAAAAATGATGAAAAACGGCGCGCTATAGTATGCCGTACGATATGGGCTATAGCCCATGGTCCAAAATGATGAGAAACGAGGCTAACTTTTTTTTTTCAAAATTTCAAAAAACATGGGCTATAACCCATCGTTTTTGTCATTTCGTCATTTTTTTCAAATCCTCAAAAATGATGAAAAACGGCGCGCTATAGTATGCCGTACGATATGGGCTATATCCCATGGTCCAAAATGATGAGAAACGAGGCTAACTTTTTTTTCCAAAATTTCAAAAAACATGGGCTATAACCCATCGTTTTTGTCATTTCGTCATTTTTTTCAAATCCTCAAAAATGATGAAAAACGGCGCGCTATAGTATGCCGTACGATATGGGCTAAAGCCCATGGTCCAAAATGATGAGAAACGAGGCTAACTTTTTTTTTCAAAATTTCAAAAAACATGGGCTATAACCCATCGTTTTTGTCATTTCGTCATTTTTTTCAAATCCTCAAAAATGATGAAAAACGGCGCGCTATAGTACGCCGTACGATATGGGCTATAGCCCATGGTCCAAAATGATGAGAAACGAGGCTAACTTTTTTTTTCAAAATTTCAAAAAACATGGGCTATAACCCATCGTTTTTGTCATTTTGTCATTTTTTTCAAATCCTCAAAAATGATGAAAAACGGCGCGCTATAGTATGCCGTACGATATGGGCTATAGCCCATGGTCCAAAATGATGAGAAACGAGGCTAACTTTTTTTTCCAAAATTTCAAAAAACATGGGCTATAACCCATCGTTTTTGTCATTTCGTCATTTTTTTTTTATCCTCAAAAATGATGAAAAACGGCGCGCTATAGTATGCCGTACGATATGGGCTATATCCCATGGTCCAAAATGATGAGAAACGAAGCTAACTTTTTTTTTCAAAATTTCAAAAAACATGGGCTATAACCCATCGTTTTTGTCATTTCGTCATTTTTTTAAAATCCTCAAAAATTATGAAAAACGGCGCGCTATAGTATGCCGTACGATATGGGCTATAGCCCATGGTCCAAAATGATGAGAAACGAGGCTAACTTTTTTTTTCAAAATTTCAAAAAACATGGGCTATAACCCATCGTTTTTGTCATTTCGTCATTTTTTTCAAATCCTCAAAAATGATGAAAAACGGCGCGCTATAGTATGCCGTACGATATGGGCTATAGCCCATGGTCCAAAATGATGAGAAACGAGGCTAACTTTTTTTTTCAAAATTTCAAAAAACATGGGCTATAACCCATCGTTTTTGTCATTTCGTCATTTTTTTTTAATCCTCAAAAATGATGAAAAACGGCGCGCTATAGTATGCCGTACGATATGGGCTATAGCCCATGGTCCAAAATGATGAGAAACGAGGCTAACTTTTTTTTTCAAAATCTCAAAAAACATGGGCTATAACCCATCGTTTTTGTCATTTCGTCATTTTTTAAAAATCCTCAAAAATGATGAAAAACGGCGCGCTATAGTATGCCGTACGATATGGGCTATAGCCCATGGTCCAAAATGATGAGAAACGAGGCTAACCTTTTTTTTCAAAATTTCACAAATTTCAAAAAACATGGGCTATAACCCATCGTTTTTGTCATTTCGTCATTTTTTTTTAATCCTCAAAAATGATGAAAAACGGCGCGCTATAGTATGCCGTACGATATGGGCTATATCCCATGGTCCAAAATGATGAGAAACGAGGCTAACTTTTTTTTCCAAAATTTCAAAAAACATGGGCTATAACCCATCGTTTTTGTCATTTCGTCATTTTTTTAAAATCCTCAAAAATTATGAAAAACGGCGCGCTATAGTATGCCGTACGATATGGGCTATAGCCCATGGTCCAAAATGATGAGAAACGAGGCTAACCTTTTTTTTCAAAATTTCAAAATTTTCAAAAAACATGGGCTATAACCCATCGTTTTTGTCATATCGTCATTTTTTTTTAATCCTCAAAAATGATGAAAAACGGCGCGCTATAGTATGCCGTACGATATGGGCTATAGCCCATGGTCCAAAATGATGAGAAACGAGGCTAACTTTTTTTTTTCAAAATTTCAAAAAACATGGGCTATAACCCATCGTTTTTGTCATTTCGTCATTTTTTTCAAATCCTCAAAAATGATGAAAAACGGCGCGCTATAGTATGCCGTACGATATGGGCTATATCCCATGGTCCAAAATGATGAGAAACGAGGCTAACTTTTTTTTCCAAAATTTCAAAAAACATGGGCTATAACCCATCGTTTTTGTCATTTCGTCATTTTTTTCAAATCCTCAAAAATGATGAAAAACGGCGCGCTATAGTATGCCGTACGATATGGGCTATAGCCCATGGTCCAAAATGATGAGAAACGAGGCTAACTTTTTTTTTCAAAATCTCAAAAAACATGGGCTATAACCCATCGTTTTTGTCATTTCGTCATTTTTTAAAAATCCTCAAAAATGATGAAAAACGGCGCGCTATAGTATGCCGTACGATATGGGCTATAGCCCATGGTCCAAAATGATGAGAAACGAGGCTAACCTTTTTTTTCAAAATTTCACAAATTTCAAAAAACATGGGCTATAACCCATCGTTTTTGTCATTTCGTCATTTTTTTTTAATCCTCAAAAATGATGAAAAACGGCGCGCTATAGTATGCCGTACGATATGGGCTATATCCCATGGTCCAAAATGATGAGAAACGAGGCTAACTTTTTTTTCCAAAATTTCAAAAAACATGGGCTATAACCCATCGTTTTTGTCATTTCGTCATTTTTTTAAAATCCTCAAAAATTATGAAAAACGGCGCGCTATAGTATGCCGTACGATATGGGCTATAGCCCATGGTCCAAAATGATGAGAAACGAGGCTAACCTTTTTTTTCAAAATTTCAAAATTTTCAAAAAACATGGGCTATAACCCATCGTTTTTGTCATATCGTCATTTTTTTTTAATCCTCAAAAATGATGAAAAACGGCGCGCTATAGTATGCCGTACGATATGGGCTATAGCCCATGGTCCAAAATGATGAGAAACGAGGCTAACTTTTTTTTTCAAAATTTCAAAAAACATGGGCTATAACCCATCGTTTTTGTCATTTCGTCATTTTTTTCAAATCCTCAAAAATGATGAAAAACGGCGCGCTATAGTATGCCGTACGATATGGGCTATAGCCCATGGTCCAAAATGATGAGAAACGAGGCTAACTTTTTTTTTCAAAATTTCAAAAAACATGGGCTATAACCCATCGTTTTTGTCATTTCGTCATTTTTTTCAAATCCTCAAAAATGATGAAAAGCGGCGCGCTATAGTATGCCGTACGATATGGGCTATAGCCCATGGTCCAAAATGATAAGAAACGAGGCTAACTTTTGTTTTCAAAATTTCAAAAAACATGGGCTATAACCCATCGTTTTTGTCATTTCGTCATTTTTTTTTAATCCTCAAAAATGATGAAAAACGGCGCGCTATAGTATGCCGTGCGATATGGGCTATATCCCATGGTCCAAAATGATGAGAAACGAGGCTAACTTTTTTTTCCAAAATTTCAAAAAACATGGGCTATAACCCATCGTTTTTGTCATTTTGTCATTTTTTTCAAATCCTCAAAAATGATGAAAAACGGCGCGCTATAGTATGCCGTACGATATGGGCTATAGCCCATGGTCCAAAATGATGAGAAACGAGGCTAACTTTTTTTTTCAAAATTTCAAAAAACATGGGCTATAACCCATCGTTTTTGTCATTTCGTCATTTTTTTCAAATCCTCAAAAATGATGAAAAACGGCGCGCTATAGTATGCCGTACGATATGGGCTATAGCCCATGGTCCAAAATGATGAGAAACGAGGCTAACTTTTTTTTTTGAAATTTCAAAAAACATGGGCTATAACCCATCGTTTTTGTCATTTCGTCATTTTTTTCAAATCCTCAAAAATGATGAAAAACGGCGCGCTATAGTATGCCGTACGATATGGGCTATAGCCCATGGTCCAAAATGATGAGAAACGAGGCTAACTTTTTTTTTTGAAATTTCAAAAAACATGGGCTATAACCCATCGTTTTTGTCATTTCGTAATTTTTTTCAAATCCTCAAAAATGATGAAAAACGGCGCGCTATAGTATGCTGTACGATATGGGCTATAGCCCATGGTCCAAAATGATGAGAAACGAGGCTAACTTTTTTTTTCAAAATTTCAAAAAACATGGGCTATAACCCATCGTTTTTGTCATTTCGTAATTTTTTTAAAATCCTCAAAAATGATGAAAAACGGCGCGCTATAGTATGCCGTACGATATGGGCTATAGCCCATGGTCCAAAATGATGAGAAACGAGGCTAACTTTTTTTTTCAAAATTTAAAAAAACATGGGCTATAACCCATCGTTTTTGTCATTTCGTCATTTTTTTCAAATCCTCAAAAATGATGAAAAGCGGCGCGCTATAGTATGCCGTACGATATGGGCTATAGCCCATGGTCCAAAATGATGAGAAACGAGGCTAACTTTTTTTTTCAAAATTTCAAAAAACATGGGCTATAACCCATCGTTTTTGTCATTTCGTCATTTTTTTTTAATCCTCAAAAATGATGAAAAACGGCGCGCTATAGTATGCCGTACGATATGGGCTATATCCCATGGTCCAAAATGATAAGAAACGAGGCTAACTTTTGTTTTCAAAATTTCAAAAAACATGGGCTATAACCCATCGTTTTTGTCATTTCGTCATTTTTTTTAAATCCTCAAAAATTATGAAAAACGGCGCGCTATAGTATGCCGTACGATATGGGCTATAGCCCATGGTCCAAAATGATGAGAAACGAGGCTAACTTTTTTTTTCAAAATTTCAAAAAACATGGGCTATAACCCATCGTTTTTGTCATTTCGTCATTTTTTTCAAATCCTCAAAAATGATGAAAAACGGCGCGCTATAGTATGCCGTACGATATGGGCTATAGCCCATGGTCCAAAATGATGAGAAACGAGGCTAACTTTTTTTTTCAAAATTTCAAAAAACATGGGCTATAACCCATCGTTTTTGTCATTTCGTCATTTTTTTCAAATCCTCAAAAATGATGAAAAACGGCGCGCTATAGTATGCCGTACGATATGGGCTATATCCCATGGTCCAAAATGATGAGAAACGAGGCTAACTTTTTTTTTCAAAATTTCAAAAAACATGGGCTATAACCCATCGTTTTTGTCATTTCGTCATTTTTTTCAAATCCTCAAAAATGATGAAAAACGGCGCGCTATAGTATGCCGTACGATATGGGCTATAGCCCATGGTCCAAAATGATGAGAAACGAGGCTAACTTTTTTTTTTCAAAATTTCAAAAAACATGGGCTATAACCCATCGTTTTTGTCATTTCGTCATTTTTTTCAAATCCTCAAAAATGATGAAAAACGGCGCGCTATAGTATGCCGTACGATATGGGCTATAGCCCATGGTCCAAAATGATGAGAAACGAGGCTAACCTTTTTTTTCAAAATTTCAAAAAACATGGGCTATAACCCATCGTTTTTGTCATTTCGTCATTTTTTTTAAATCCTCAAAAATGATGAAAAACGGCGTGCTATAGTATGCCGTACGATATGGGCTATAGCCCATGGTCCAAAATGATGAGAAACGAGGCTAACCTTTTTTTTCAAAATTTCAAAAATTTCAAAAAACATGGGCTATAACCCATCGTTTTTGTCATATCGTCATTTTTTTTTAATCCTCAAAAATGATGAAAAACGGCGCGCTATAGTATGCCGTACGATATGGGCTATAGCCCATGGTCCAAAATGATGAGAAACGAGGCTAACTTTTTTTTTCAAAATTTCAAAAAACATGGGCTATAACCCATCGTTTTTGTCATTTCGTCATTTTTTTCAAATCCTCAAAAATGATGAAAAACGGCGCGCTATAGTATGCCGTACGATATGGGCTATAGCCCATGGTCCAAAATGATGAGAAACGAGGCTAACTTTTTTTTTCAAAATTTCAAAAAACATGGGCTATAACCCATCGTTTTTGTCATTTCGTCATTTTTTTCAAATCCTCAAAAATGATGAAAAGCGGCGCGCTATAGTATGCCGTACGATATGGGCTATAGCCCATGGTCCAAAATGATAAGAAACGAGGCTAACTTTTGTTTTCAAAATTTCAAAAAACATGGGCTATAACCCATCGTTTTTGTCATTTCGTCATTTTTTTTTAATCCTCAAAAATGATGAAAAACGGCGCGCTATAGTATGCCGTACGATATGGGCTATATCCCATGGTCCAAAATGATGAGAAACGAGGCTAACTTTTTTTTCCAAAATTTCAAAAAACATGGGCTATAACCCATCGTTTTTGTCATTTTGTCATTTTTTTCAAATCCTCAAAAATGATGAAAAACGGCGCGCTATAGTATGCCGTACGATATGGGCTATAGCCCATGGTCCAAAATGATGAGAAACGAGGCTAACTTTTTTTTTCAAAATTTCAAAAAACATGGGCTATAACCCATCGTTTTTGTCATTTCGTCATTTTTTTCAAATCCTCAAAAATGATGAAAAACGGCGCGCTATAGTATGCCGTACGATATGGGCTATAGCCCATGGTCCAAAATGATGAGAAACGAGGCTAACTTTTTTTTTTGAAATTTCAAAAAACATGGGCTATAACCCATCGTTTTTGTCATTTCGTCATTTTTTTCAAATCCTCAAAAATGATGAAAAACGGCGCGCTATAGTATGCCGTACGATATGGGCTATAGCCCATGGTCCAAAATGATGAGAAACGAGGCTAACTTTTTTTTTTGAAATTTCAAAAAACATGGGCTATAACCCATCGTTTTTGTCATTTCGTAATTTTTTTCAAATCCTCAAAAATGATGAAAAACGGCGCGCTATAGTATGCTGTACGATATGGGCTATAGCCCATGGTCCAAAATGATGAGAAACGAGGCTAACTTTTTTTTTCAAAATTTCAAAAAACATGGGCTATAACCCATCGTTTTTGTCATTTCGTAATTTTTTTAAAATCCTCAAAAATGATGAAAAACGGCGCGCTATAGTATGCCGTACGATATGGGCTATAGCCCATGGTCCAAAATGATGAGAAACGAGGCTAACTTTTTTTTTCAAAATTTAAAAAAACATGGGCTATAACCCATCGTTTTTGTCATTTCGTCATTTTTTTCAAATCCTCAAAAATGATGAAAAGCGGCGCGCTATAGTATGCCGTACGATATGGGCTATAGCCCATGGTCCAAAATGATGAGAAACGAGGCTAACTTTTTTTTTCAAAATTTCAAAAAACATGGGCTATAACCCATCGTTTTTGTCATTTCGTCATTTTTTTTTAATCCTCAAAAATGATGAAAAACGGCGCGCTATAGTATGCCGTACGATATGGGCTATATCCCATGGTCCAAAATGATAAGAAACGAGGCTAACTTTTGTTTTCAAAATTTCAAAAAACATGGGCTATAACCCATCGTTTTTGTCATTTCGTCATTTTTTTTAAATCCTCAAAAATTATGAAAAACGGCGCGCTATAGTATGCCGTACGATATGGGCTATAGCCCATGGTCCAAAATGATGAGAAACGAGGCTAACTTTTTTTTTCAAAATTTCAAAAAACATGGGCTATAACCCATCGTTTTTGTCATTTCGTCATTTTTTTCAAATCCTCAAAAATGATGAAAAACGGCGCGCTATAGTATGCCGTACGATATGGGCTATAGCCCATGGTCCAAAATGATGAGAAACGAGGCTAACTTTTTTTTTCAAAATTTCAAAAAACATGGGCTATAACCCATCGTTTTTGTCATTTCGTCATTTTTTTCAAATCCTCAAAAATGATGAAAAACGGCGCGCTATAGTATGCCGTACGATATGGGCTATATCCCATGGTCCAAAATGATGAGAAACGAGGCTAACTTTTTTTTTCAAAATTTCAAAAAACATGGGCTATAACCCATCGTTTTTGTCATTTCGTCATTTTTTTCAAATCCTCAAAAATGATGAAAAACGGCGCGCTATAGTATGCCGTACGATATGGGCTATAGCCCATGGTCCAAAATGATGAGAAACGAGGCTAACTTTTTTTTTTCAAAATTTCAAAAAACATGGGCTATAACCCATCGTTTTTGTCATTTCGTCATTTTTTTCAAATCCTCAAAAATGATGAAAAACGGCGCGCTATAGTATGCCGTACGATATGGGCTATAGCCCATGGTCCAAAATGATGAGAAACGAGGCTAACCTTTTTTTTCAAAATTTCAAAAAACATGGGCTATAACCCATCGTTTTTGTCATTTCGTCATTTTTTTAAAATCCTCAAAAATGATGAAAAACGGCGCGCTATAGTATGCCGTACGATATGGGCTATAGCCCATGGTCCAAAATGATGAGAAACGAGGCTAACTTTTTTTTTCAAAATTTCAAAAAACATGGGCTATAACCCATCGTTTTTGTCATTTCGTCATTTTTTTCAAATCCTCAAAAATGATGAAAAACGGCGCGCTATAGTATGCCGTACGATATGGGCTATAGCCCATGGTCCAAAATGATGGGAAACGAGGCTAACTTTTTTTTTCAAAATTTAAAAAAACATGGGCTATAACCCATCGTTTTTGTCATTTCGTCATTTTTTTCAAATCCTCAAAAATGATGAAAAACGGCGCACTATAGTATGCCGTACGATATGGGCTATAGCCCATGGTCCAAAATGATGAGAAACGAGGCTAACCTTTTTTTTCAAAATTTCAAAAATTTCAAAAAACATGGGCTATAACCCATCGTTTTTGTCATTTCGTCATTTTTTTTTAATCCTCAAAAATGATGAAAAACGGCGCGCTATAGTATGCCGTACGATATGGGCTATATCCCATGGTCCAAAATGATGAGAAACAAGGCTAACTTTTTTTTTCAAAATTTCAAAAAACATGGGCTATAACCCATCGTTTTTGTCATTTCGTCATTTTTTTCAAATCCTCAAAAATGATGAAAAACGGCGCGCTATAGTATGCCGTACGATATGGGCTATAGCCCATGGTCCAAAATGATGAGAAACGAGGCTAACTTTTTTTTTTCAAAATTTCAAAAAACATGGGCTATAACCCATCGTTTTTGTCATTTCGTCATTTTTTTTCAAATCCTCAAAAATGATGAAA
This sequence comes from Protomyctophum bolini, assembly GCF_963924005.1. Taxonomy (NCBI): domain Eukaryota; kingdom Metazoa; phylum Chordata; class Actinopteri; order Myctophiformes; family Myctophidae; genus Protomyctophum; species Protomyctophum bolini. The sequence goes on along the minus strand of NC_137867.1, from coordinate 33,150,883 downwards.
AACGGCGCGCTATAGTATGCCGTACGATATGGGCTATAGCCCATGGTCCAAAATGATGAGAAACGAGGCTAACCTTTTTTTTCAAAATTTCAAAAAACATGGGCTATAACCCATCGTTTTTGTCATTTCATCATTTTTTTTAAATCCTCAAAAATGATGAAAAACGGCGCGCTATAGTATGCCGTACGATATGGGCTATATCCCATGGTCCAAAATGATGAGAAACGAGGCTAACTTTTTTTTTCAAAATTTCAAAAAACATGGGCTATAACCCATCGTTTTTGTCATTTCGTCATTTTTTTCAAATCCTCAAAAATGATGAAAAACGGCGCGCTATAGTATGCCGTACGATATGGGCTATAGCCCATGGTCCAAAATGATGAGAAACGAGGCTAACTTTTTTTTTCAAAATTTCAAAAAACATGGGCTATAACCCATCGTTTTTGTCATTTCGTCATTTTTTTCAAATCCTCAAAAATGATGAAAAACGGCGCGCTATAGTACGCCGTACGATATGGGCTATAGCCCATGGTCCAAAATGATGAGAAACGAGGCTAACTTTTTTTTTCAAAATTTCAAAAAACATGGGCTATAACCCATCGTTTTTGTCATTTTGTCATTTTTTTCAAATCCTCAAAAATGATGAAAAACGGCGCGCTATAGTATGCCGTACGATATGGGCTATAGCCCATGGTCCAAAATGATGAGAAACAAGGCTAACCTTTTTTTTCAAAATTAAAAAAAACATGGGCTATAACCCATCGTTTTTGTCATTTCGTCATTTTTTTAAAATCCTCAAAAATGATGAAAAACGGCGCGCTATAGTATGCCGTACGATATGGGCTATAGCCCATGGTCCAAAATGATGAGAAACGAGGCTAACTTTTTTTTTCAAAATTTCAAAAAACATGGGCTATAACCCATCGTTTTTGTCATTTCGTCATTTTTTTCAAATCCTCAAAAATGATGAAAAACGGCGCGCTATAGTATGCCGTACGATATGGGCTATAGCCCATGGTCCAAAATGATGAGAAACGAGGCTAACTTTTTTTTTCAAAATTTCAAAAAACATGGGCTATAACCCATCGTTTTTGTCATTTCGTCATTTTTTTTAAATCCTCAAAAATGATGAAAAACGGCGCGCTATAGTATGCCGTACGATATGGGCTATAGCCCATGGTCCAAAATGATGAGAAACGAGGCTAACTTTTTTTTTCAAAATTTCAAAAAACATGGGCTATAACCCATCGTTTTTGTCATTTCGTCATTTTTTTCAAATCCTCAAAAATGATGAAAAATGGCGCGCTATAGTACGCCGTACGATATGGGCTATAGCCCATGGTCCAAAATGATGAGAAACGAGGCTAACTTTTTTTTTCAAAATTTCAAAAAACATGGGCTATAACCCATCGTTTTTGTCATTTTGTCATTTTTTTCAAATCCTTAAAAATGATGAAAAACGGCGCGCTATAGTATGCCGTACGATATGGGCTATAGCCCATGGTCCAAAATGATGAGAAACGAGGCTAACTTTTTTTTTCAAAATTTCAAAAAACATGGGCTATAACCCATCGTTTTTGTCATTTTGTCATTTTTTTCAAATCCTCAAAAATGATGAAAAACGGCGCGCTATAGTATGCCGTACGATATGGGCTATAGCCCATGGTCCAAAATGATGAGAAACGAGGCTAACTTTTTTTTCCAAAATTTCAAAAAACATGGGCTATAACCCATCGTTTTTGTCATTTCGTCATTTTTTTCAAATCCTCAAAAATGATGAAAAACGGCGCGCTATAGTATGCCGTACGATATGGGCTATAGCCCATGGTCCAAAATGATGAGAAACGAGGCTAACTTTTTTTTTCAAAATTTCAAAAAACATGGGCTATAACCCATCGTTTTTGTCATTTCGTCATTTTTTTCAAATCCTCAAAAATGATGAAAAACGGCGCGCTATAGTACGCCGTACGATATGGGCTATAGCCCATGGTCCAAAATGATGAGAAACGAGGCTAACTTTTTTTTTCAAAATTTCAAAAAACATGGGCTATAACCCATCGTTTTTGTCATTTTGTCATTTTTTTCAAATCCTCAAAAATGATGAAAAACGGCGCGCTATAGTATGCCGTACGATATGGGCTATAGCCCATGGTCCAAAATGATGAGAAAAAAGGCTAACTTTTTTTTTCAAAATTTAAAAAAACATGGGCTATAACCCATCGTTTTTGTCATTTCGTCATTTTTTTAAAATCCTCAAAAATGATGAAAAACGGCGCGCTATAGTATGCCGTACGATATGGGCTATAGCCCATGGTCCAAAATGATGAGAAACGAGGCTAACTTTTTTTTTCAAAATTTCAAAAAACATGGGCTATAACCCATCGTTTTTGTCATTTCGTCATTTTTTTCAAATCCTCAAAAATGATGAAAAACGGCGCGCTATAGTATGCCGTACGATATGGGCTATAGCCCATGGTCCAAAATGATGAGAAACGAGGCTAACTTTTTTTTTCAAAATTTAAAAAAACATGGGCTATAACCCATCGTTTTTGTCATTTCGTCATTTTTTTTAAATCCTCAAAAATGATGAAAAACGGCGCGCTATAGTATGCCGTACGATATGGGCTATAGCCCATGGTCCAAAATGATGAGAAACGAGGCTAACTTTTTTTTTCAAAATTTCAAAAAACATGGGCTATAACCCATCGTTTTTGTCATTTCGTCATTTTTTTCAAATCCTCAAAAATGATGAAAAACGGCGCGCTATAGTACGCCGTACGATATGGGCTATAGCCCATGGTCCAAAATGATGAGAAACGAGGCTAACTTTTTTTTTCAAAATTTCAAAAAACATGGGCTATAACCCATCGTTTTTGTCATTTTGTCATTTTTTTCAAATCCTTAAAAATGATGAAAAACGGCGCGCTATAGTATGCCGTACGATATGGGCTATAGCCCATGGTCCAAAATGATGAGAAACGAGGCTAACTTTTTTTTTCAAAATTTCAAAAAACATGGGCTATAACCCATCGTTTTTGTCATTTTGTCATTTTTTTCAAATCCTCAAAAATGATGAAAAACGGCGCGCTATAGTATGCCGTACGATATGGGCTATAGCCCATGGTCCAAAATGATGAGAAACGAGGCTAACTTTTTTTTTCAAAATTTCAAAAAACATGGGCTATAACCCATCGTTTTTGTCATTTTGTCATTTTTTTTTTATCCTCAAAAATGATGAAAAACGGCGCGCTATAGTATGCCGTACGATATGGGCTATATCCCATGGTCCAAAATGATGAGAAACGAAGCTAACTTTTTTTTTCAAAATTTCAAAAAACATGGGCTATAACCCATCGTTTTTGTCATTTTGTCATTTTTTAAAAATCCTCAAAAATTATGAAAAACGGCGCGCTATAGTATGCCGTACGATATGGGCTATAGCCCATGGTCCAAAATGATGAGAAACGAGGCTAACCTTTTTTTTCAAAATTTCAAAAAACATGGGCTATAACCCATCGTTTTTGTCATTTCGTCATTTTTTTAAAATCCTCAAAAATGATGAAAAACGACGCGCTATAGTATGCCGTACGATATGGGCTATAGCCCATGGTCCAAAATGATGAGAAACGAGGCTAACTTTTTTTTTCAAAATTTCAAAAAACATGGGCTATAACCCATCGTTTTTGTCATTTCGTCATTTTTTTCAAATCCTCAAAAATGATGAAAAACGGCGCGCTATAGTACGCCGTACGATATGGGCTATAGCCCATGGTCCAAAATGATGAGAAACGAGGCTAACTTTTTTTTTCAAAATTTCAAAAAACATGGGCTATAACCCATCGTTTTTGTCATTTTGTCATTTTTTTCAAATCCTCAAAAATGATGAAAAACGGCGCGCTATAGTATGCCGTACGATATGGGCTATAGCCCATGGTCCAAAATGATGAGAAACGAGGCTAACTTTTTTTTTCAAAATTAAAAAAAACATGGGCTATAACCCATCGTTTTTGTCATTTCGTCATTTTTTTAAAATCCTCAAAAATGATGAAAAACGGCGCGCTATAGTATGCCGTACGATATGGGCTATAGCCCATGGTCCAAAATGATGAGAAACGAGGCTAACCTTTTTTTTCAAAATTTCAAAAATTTCAAAAAACATGGGCTATAACCCATCGTTTTTGTCATTTCGACATTTTTTTTTAATCCTCAAAAATGATGAAAAACGGCGCGCTATAGTATGCCGTACGATATGGGCTATATCCCATGGTCCAAAATGATGAGAAACGAGGCTAACTTTTTTTTCCAAAATTTCAAAAAACATGGGCTATAACCCATCGTTTTTGTCATTTCGTAATTTTTTTCAAATCCTCAAAAATGATGAAAAACGGCGCGCTATAGTATGCCGTACGATATGGGCTATAGCCCATGGTCCAAAATGATGAGAAACGAGGCTAACTTTTTATTTTGAAATTTCAAAAAACATGGGCTATAACCCATCGTTTTTGTCATTTCGTCATTTTTTTCAAATCCTCAAAAATGATGAAAAACGGCGCGCTATAGTATGCCGTACGATATGGGCTATAGCCCATGGTCCAAAATGATGAGAAACGAGGCTAACTTTTTTTTTTGAAATTTCAAAAAACATGGGCTATAACCCATCGTTTTTGTCATTTCGTCATTTTTTTCAAATCCTCAAAAATGATGAAAAACGGCGCGCTATAGTATGCCGTACGATATGGGCTATAGCCCATGGTCCAAAATGATGAGAAACGAGGCTAACTTTTTTTTTCAAAATTTCAAAAAACATGGGCTATAACCCATCGTTTTTGTCATTTCGTCATTTTTTTAAAATCCTCAAAAATGATGAAAAACGGCGCGCTATAGTATGCCGTACGATATGGGCTATAGCCCATGGTCCAAAATGATAAGAAACGAGGCTAACTTTTGTTTTCAAAATTTCAAAAAACATGGGCTATAACCCATCGTTTTTGTCATTTCGTCATTTTTTTTTAATCCTCAAAAATGATGAAAAACGGCGCTCTATAGTATGCCGTACGATATGGGCTATATCCCATGGTCCAAAATTATAAGAAACGAGGCTAACTTTTGTTTTCAAAATTTAAAAAAACATGGGCTATAACCCATCGTTTTTGTCATTTCGTCATTTTTTTTAAATCCTCAAAAATTATGAAAAACGGCGCACTATAGTATGCCGTACGATATGGGCTATAGCCCATGGTCCAAAATGATGAGAAACGAGGCTAACTTTTTTTTCCAAAATTTCAAAAAACATGGGCTATAACCCATCGTTTTTGTCATTTCGTCATTTTTTTCAAATCCTCAAAAATGATGAAAAACGGCGCGCTATAGTACGCCGTACGATATGGGCTATAGCCCATGGTCCAAAATGATGAGAAACGAGGCTAACTTTTTTTTTCAAAATTTCAAAAAACATGGGCTATAACCCATCGTTTTTGTCATTTTGTCATTTTTTTCAAATCCTCAAAAATGATGAAAAACGGCGCGCTATAGTATGCCGTACGATATGGGCTATAGCCCATGGTCCAAAATGATGAGAAACGAGGCTAACTTTTTTTTTTCAAAATTTCAAAAAACATGGGCTATAACCCATCGTTTTTGTCATTTCGTCATTTTTTTCAAATCCTCAAAAATGATGAAAAGCGGCGCGCTATAGTATGCCGTACGATATGGGCTATAGCCCATGGTCCAAAATGATAAGAAACGAGGCTAACTTTTGTTTTCAAAATTTCAAAAAACATGGGCTATAACCCATCGTTTTTGTCATTTCGTCATTTTTTTTTTATCCTCAAAAATGATGAAAAACGGCGCGCTATAGTATGCCGTACGATATGGGCTATATCCCATGGTCCAAAATTATAAGAAACGAGGCTAACTTTTGTTTTCAAAATTTCAAAAAACATGGGCTATAACCCATCGTTTTTGTCATTTCGTCATTTTTTTTAAATCCTCAAAAATTATGAAAAACGGCGCGCTATAGTACGCCGTACGATATGGGCTATAGCCCATGGTCCAAAATGATGAGAAACGAGGCTAACTTTTTTTTTCAAAATTTCAAAAAACATGGGCTATAACCCATCGTTTTTGTCATTTCGTCATTTTTTAAAAATCCTCAAAAATGATGAAAAACGGTGCGCTATAGTATGCCGTACGATATGGGCTATAGCCCATGGTCCAAAATGATGAGAAACGAGGCTAACCTTTTTTTTCAAAATTTCAAAAATTTCAAAAAACATGGGCTATAACCCATCGTTTTTGTCATTTCGTCATTTTTTTTTAATCCTCAAAAATGATGAAAAACGGCGCGCTATAGTATGCCGTACGATATGGGCTATATCCCATGGTCCAAAATGATGAGAAACGAGGCTAACTTTTTTTTCCAAAATTTCAAAAAACATGGGCTATAACCCATCGTTTTTGTCATTTCGTAATTTTTTTCAAATCCTCAAAAATGATGAAAAACGGCGCGCTATAGTATGCCGTACGATATGGGCTATAGCCCATGGTCCAAAATGATGAGAAACGAGGCTAACCTTTTTTTTTCAAAATTTCAAAAAACATGGGCTATAACCCATCGTTTTTGTCATTTTGTCATTTTTTTCAAATCCTCAAAAATGATGAAAAACGGCGCGCTATAGTATGCCGTACGATATGGGCTATAGCCCATGGTCCAAAATGATGAGAAACGAGGCTAACTTTTTTTTTCAAAATTTCAAAAAACATGGGCTATAACTCATCGTTTTTGTCATTTCGTCATTTTTTTCAAATCCTCAAAAATGATGAAAAACGGCGCGCTATAGTATGCTGTACGATATGGGCTATAGCCCATGGTCCAAAATGATGAGAAACGAGGCTAACTTTTTTTTTCAAAATTTCAAAAAACATGGGCTATAACCCATCGTTTTTGTCATTTCGTCATTTTTTTCAAAAATGATGAAAAACGGCGCGCTATAGTATGCCGTACGATATGGGCTATAGCCCATGGTCCAAAATGATGAGAAACGAGGCTAACTTTTTTTTTTGAAATTTCAAAAAACATGGGCTATAACCCATCGTTTTTGTCATTTCGTCATTTTTTTCAAATCCTCAAAAATGATGAAAAACGGCGCGCTATAGTATGCCGTACGATATGGGCTATAGCCCATGGTCCAAAATGATGAGAAACGAGGCTAACTTTTTTTTTCAAAATTTCAAAAAACATGGGCTATAACCCATCGTTTTTGTCATTTCGTCATTTTTTTCAAATCCTCAAAAATGATGAAAAACGGCGCGCTATAGTATGCCGTACGATATGGGCTATAGCCCATGGTCCAAAATGATGAGAAACGAGGCTAACCTTTTTTTTCAAAATTTCAAAAAACATGGGCTATAACCCATCGTTTTTGTCATTTCGTCATTTTTTTTTAATCCTCAAAAATGATGAAAAACGGCGCGCTATAGTATGCCGTACGATATGGGCTATATCCCATGGTCCAAAATGATGAGAAACGAGGCTAACTTTTTTTTTCAAAATTTCAAAAAACATGGGCTATTACCCATCGTTTTTGTCATTTCGTCATTTTTTTCAAATCCTCAAAAATGATGAAAAACGGCGCGCTATAGTATGCCGTACGATATGGGCTATAGCCCATGGTCCAAAATGATGAGAAACGAGGCTAACTTTTTTTTTCAAAATTTCAAAAAACATGGGCTATAACCCATCGTTTTTGTCATTTCGTCATTTTTTTCAAATCCTCAAAAATGATGAAAAACGGCGCGCTATAGTATGCCGTACGATATGGGCTATAGCCCATGGTCCAAAATGATGAGAAACGAGGCTAACTTTTTTTTTCAAAATTTCAAAAAACATGGGCTATAACCCATCGTTTTTGTCATTTCGTCATTTTTTTCAAATCCTAAAAAATGATGAAAAACGGCGCGCTATAGTATGCCGTACGATATGGGCTATAGCCCATGGTCCAAAATGATGAGAAACGAGGCTAACTTTTTATTTTGAAATTTCAAAAAACATGGGCTATAACCCATCGTTTTTGTCATTTTGTCATTTTTTTCAAATCCTCAAAAATGATGAAAAACGGCGCGCTATAGTATGCCGTATGATATGGGCTATAGCCCATGGTCCAAAATGATGAGTAACGAGGCTAACTTTTTTTTTCAAAATTTCAAAAAACATGGGCTATAACCCATCGTTTTTGTCATTTCGTCATTTTTTTAAAATCCTCAAAAATGATGAAAAACGGCGCGCTATAGTATGCCGTACGATATGGGCTATAGCCCATGGTCCAAAATGATGAGAAACGAGGCTAACTTTTTTTTTCAAAATTTCAAAAAACATGGGCTATAACCCATCGTTTTTGTCATTTCGTCATTTTTTTCAAATCCTCAAAAATGATGAAAAACGGCGCGCTATAGTATGCCGTACGATATGGGCTATAGCCCATGGTCCAAAATGATGAGAAACGAGGCTAACTTTTTTTTTCAAAATTTCAAAAAACATGGGTTATAACCCATCGTTTTTGTCATTTCGTCATTTTTTTTAAATCCTCAAAAATGATGAAAAACGGCGCGCTATAGTATGCCGTACGATATGGGCTATATCCCATGGTCCAAAATGATGAGAAACGAGGCTAACTTTTTTTTTCAAAATTTCAAAAAACATGGGCTATAACCCATCGTTTTTGTCATTTCGTCATTTTTTTCAAATCCTCAAAAATGATGAAAAACGGCGCGCTATAGTATGCCGTACGATATGGGCTATAGCCCATGGTCCAAAATGATGAGAAACGAGGCTAACTTTTTTTTTCAAAATTTCAAAAAACATGGGCTATAACCCATCGTTTTTGTCATTTCGTCATTTTTTTCAAATCCTCAAAAATGATGAAAAACGGCGCGCTATAGTATGCCGTACGATATGGGCTATAGCCCATGGTCCAAAATGATGAGAAACGAGGCTAACTTTTTTTTTCAAAATTTCAAAAAACATGGGCTATAACCCATCGTTTTTGTCATTTCGTCATTTTTTTCAAATCCTCAAAAATGATGAAAAACGGCGCGCTATAGTATGCCGTACGATATGGGCTATAGCCCATGGTCCAAAATGATGAGAAACGAGGCTAACTTTTTTTTTCAAAATTTCAAAAAACATGGGCTATAACCCATCGTTTTTGTCATTTCGTCATTTTTTTCAAATCCTCAAAAATGATGAAAAACGGCGCGCTATAGTATGCCGTACGATATGGGCTATAGCCCATGGTCCAAAATGATGAGAAACGAGGCTAACTTTTTTTTTTGAAATTTCAAAAAACATGGGCTATAACCCATCGTTTTTGTCATTTCGTCATTTTTTTCAAATCCTCAAAAATGATGAAAAACGGCGCGCTATAGTATGCCGTACGATATGGGCTATAGCCCATGGTCCAAAATGATGAGAAACGAGGCTAACTTTTTTTTTCAAAATTTCAAAAAACATGGGCTATAACCCATCGTTTTTGTCATTTCGTCATTTTTTTCAAATCCTCAAAAATGATGAAAAACGGCGCGCTATAGTATGCCGTACGATATGGGCTATAGCCCATGGTCCAAAATGATGAGAAACGAGGCTAACCTTTTTTTTCAAAATTTCAAAAAACATGGGCTATAACCCATCGTTTTTGTCATTTCGTCATTTTTTTTAAATCCTCAAAAATGATGAAAAACGGCGCGCTATAGTATGCCGTACGATATGGGCTATATCCCATGGTCCAAAATGATGAGAAACGAGGCTAACTTTTTTTTTCAAAATTTCAAAAAACATGGGCTATTACCCATCGTTTTTGTCATTTCGTCATTTTTTTCAAATCCTCAAAAATGATGAAAAACGGCGCGCTATAGTATGCCGTACGATATGGGCTATAGCCCATGGTCCAAAATGATGAGAAACGAGGCTAACTTTTTTTTTCAAAATTTCAAAAAACATGGGCTATAACCCATCGTTTTTGTCATTTCGTCATTTTTTTCAAATCCTCAAAAATGATGAAAAACGGCGCGCTATAGTATGCCGTACGATATGGGCTATAGCCCATGGTCCAAAATGATGAGAAACGAGGCTAACTTTTTTTTTCAAAATTTCAAAAAACATGGGCTATAACCCATCGTTTTTGTCATTTCGTCATTTTTTTCAAATCCTCAAAAATGATGAAAAACGGCGCGCTATAGTATGCCGTACGATATGGGCTATAGCCCATGGTCCAAAATGATGAGAAACGAGGCTAACTTTTTATTTTGAAATTTCAAAAAACATGGGCTATAACCCATCGTTTTTGTCATTTTGTCATTTTTTTCAAATCCTCAAAAATGATGAAAAACGGCGCGCTATAGTATGCCGTATGATATGGGCTATAGCCCATGGTCCAAAATGATGAGTAACGAGGCTAACTTTTTTTTTCAAAATTTCAAAAAACATGGGCTATAACCCATCGTTTTTGTCATTTCGTCATTTTTTTAAAATCCTCAAAAATGATGAAAAACGGCGCGCTATAGTATGCCGTACGATATGGGCTATAGCCCATGGTCCAAAATGATGAGAAACGAGGCTAACTTTTTTTTTCAAAATTTCAAAAAACATGGGCTATAACCCATCGTTTTTGTCATTTCGTCATTTTTTTCAAATCCTCAAAAATGATGAAAAACGGCGCGCTATAGTATGCCGTACGATATGGGCTATAGCCCATGGTCCAAAATGATGAGAAACGAGGCTAACTTTTTTTTTCAAAATTTCAAAAAACATGGGTTATAACCCATCGTTTTTGTCATTTCGTCATTTTTTTTAAATCCTCAAAAATGATGAAAAACGGCGCGCTATAGTATGCCGTACGATATGGGCTATATCCCATGGTCCAAAATGATGAGAAACGAGGCTAACTTTTTTTTTCAAAATTTCAAAAAACATGGGCTATAACCCATCGTTTTTGTCATTTCGTCATTTTTTTCAAATCCTCAAAAATGATGAAAAACGGCGCGCTATAGTATGCCGTACGATATGGGCTATAGCCCATGGTCCAAAATGATGAGAAACGAGGCTAACTTTTTTTTTCAAAATTTCAAAAAACATGGGCTATAACCCATCGTTTTTGTCATTTCGTCATTTTTTTCAAATCCTCAAAAATGATGAAAAACGGCGCGCTATAGTATGCCGTACGATATGGGCTATAGCCCATGGTCCAAAATGATGAGAAACGAGGCTAACTTTTTTTTTCAAAATTTCAAAAAACATGGGCTATAACCCATCGTTTTTGTCATTTCGTCATTTTTTTCAAATCCTCAAAAATGATGAAAAACGGCGCGCTATAGTATGCCGTACGATATGGGCTATAGCCCATGGTCCAAAATGATGAGAAACGAGGCTAACTTTTTATTTTGAAATTTCAAAAAACATGGGCTATAACCCATCGTTTTTGTCATTTCGTCATTTTTTTCAAATCCTCAAAAATGATGAAAAACGGCGCGCTATAGTATGCCGTATGATATGGGCTATAGCCCATGGTCCAAAATGATGAGTAACGAGGCTAACTTTTTTTTTCAAAATTTCAAAAAACATGGGCTAAACCCATCGTTTTTGTCATTTCGTCATTTTTTTAAAATCCTCAAAAATGATGAAAAACGGCGCGCTATAGTATGCCGTACGATATGGGCTATAGCCCATGGTCCAAAATGATGAGAAACGAGGCTAACTTTTTTTTTCAAAATTTCAAAAAACATGGGCTATAACCCATCGTTTTTGTCATTTTGTCATTTTTTTCAAATCCTCAAAAATGATGAAAAGCGGCGCGCTATAGTATGCCGTACGATATGGGCTATAGCCCATGGTCCAAAATGATAAGAAACGAGGCTAACTTTTGTTTTCAAAATTTCAAAAAACATGGGCTATAACCCATCGTTTTTGTCATTTCGTCATTTTTTTTTAATCCTCAAAAATGATGAAAAACGGCGCGCTATAGTATGCCGTACGATATGGGCTATATCCCATGGTCCAAAATGATAAGAAACGAGGCTAACTTTTGTTTTCAAAATTTCAAAAAACATGGGCTATAACCCATCGTTTTTGTCATTTCGTCATTTTTTTTAAATCCTCAAAAATTATGAAAAACGGCGCGCTATAGTATGCCGTACGATATGGGCTATAGCCCATGGTCCAAAATGATGAGAAACGAGGCTAACTTTTTTTTTCAAAATTTAAAAAAACATGGGCTATAACCCATCGTTTTTGTCATTTCGTCATTTTTTTCAAATCCTCAAAAATGATGAAAAACGGCGCGCTATAGTATGCCGTACGATATGGGCTATAGCCCATGGTCCAAAATGATGAGAAACGAGGCTAACTTTTTTTTTCAAAATTTCAAAAAACATGGGCTATAACCCATCGTTTTTGTCATTTCGTCATTTTTTTCAAATCCTCAAAAATGATGAAAAACGGCGCGCTATAGTACGCCGTACGATATGGGCTATAGCCCATGGTCCAAAATGATGAGAAACGAGGCTAACTTTTTTTTTCAAAATTTCAAAAAACATGGGCTATAACCCATCGTTTTTGTCATTTTGTCATTTTTTTCAAATCCTCAAAAATGATGAAAAACGGCGCGCTATAGTATGCCGTACGATATGGGCTATAGCCCATGGTCCAAAATGATGAGAAACGAGGCTAACTTTTTTTTTCAAAATAAAAAAAAACATGGGCTATAACCCATCGTTTTTGTCATTTCGTCATTTTTTTAAAATCCTCAAAAATGATGAAAAACGGCGCGCTATAGTATGCCGTACGATATGGGCTATAGCCCATGGTCCAAAATGATGAGTAACGAGGCTAACTTTTTTTTTCAAAATTTCAAAAAACATGGGCTATAACCCATCGTTTTTGTCATTTCGTCATTTTTTTCAAATCCTCAAAAATGATGAAAAACGGCGCGCTATAGTATGCCGTACGATATGGGCTATAGCCCATGGTCCAAAATGATGAGAAACGAGGCTAACTTTTTTTTTCAAAATTTCAAAAAACATGGGTTATAACCCATCGTTTTTGTCATTTCGTCATTTTTTTCAAATCCTCAAAAATGATGAAAAACGGCGCGCTATAGTACGCCGTACGATATGGGCTATAGCCCATGGTCCAAAATGATGAGAAACGAGGCTAACTTTTTTTTTCAAAATTTCAAAAAACATGGGCTATAACCCATCGTTTTTGTCATTTCGTCATTTTTTTCAAATCCTCAAAAATGATGAAAAACGGCGCGCTATAGTATGCCGTACGATATGGGCTATAGCCCATGGTCCAAAATGATGAGAAACGAGGCTAACTTTTTTTTTCAAAATTTCAAAAAACATGGGCTATAACCCATCGTTTTTGTCATTTCGTCATTTTTTTCAAATCCTCAAAAATGATGAAAAACGGCGCGCTATAGTACGCCGTACGATATGGGCTATAGCCCATGGTCCAAAATGATGAGAAACGAGGCTAACTTTTTTTTTCAAAATTTCAAAAAACATGGGCTATAACCCATCGTTTTTGTCATTTTGTCATTTTTTTCAAATCCTCAAAAATGATGAAAAACGGCGCGCTATAGTATGCCGTACGATATGGGCTATAGCCCATGGTCCAAAATGATGAGAAACGAGGCTAACTTTTTTTTTCAAAATAAAAAAAAACATGGGCTATAACCCATCGTTTTTGTCATTTCGTCATTTTTTTAAAATCCTCAAAAATGATGAAAAACGGCGCGCTATAGTATGCCGTACGATATGGGCTATAGCCCATGGTCCAAAATGATGAGTAACGAGGCTAACTTTTTTTTTCAAAATTTCAAAAAACATGGGCTATAACCCATCGTTTTTGTCATTTCGTCATTTTTTTCAAATCCTCAAAAATGATGAAAAACGGCGCGCTATAGTATGCCGTACGATATGGGCTATAGCCCATGGTCCAAAATGATGAGAAACGAGGCTAACTTTTTTTTTCAAAATTTCAAAAAACATGGGTTATAACCCATCGTTTTTGTCATTTCGTCATTTTTTTCAAATCCTCAAAAATGATGAAAAACGGCGCGCTATAGTACGCCGTACGATATGGGCTATAGCCCATGGTCCAAAATGATGAGAAACGAGGCTAACTTATTTTTTCAAAATTTCAAAAAACATGGGCTATAACCCATCGTTTTTGTCATTTTGTCATTTTTTTCAAATCCTCAAAAATGATGAAAAACGGCGCGCTATAGTATGCCGTACGATATGGGCTATAGCCCATGGTCCAAAATGATGAGAAACGAGGCTAACTTTTTTTTTCAAAATTTCAAAAAACATGGGCTATAACCCATCGTTTTTGTCATTTCGTCATTTTTTTCAAATCCTCAAAAATGATGAAAAACGGCGCGCTATAGTATGCCGTACGATATGGGCTATAGCCCATGGTCCAAAATGATGAGAAACGAGGCTAACTTTTTATTTTGAAATTTCAAAAAACATGGGCTATAACCCATCGTTTTTGTCATTTCGTCATTTTTTTCAAATCCTCAAAAATGATGAAAAACGGCGCGCTATAGTATGCCGTATGATATGGGCTATAGCCCATGGTCCAAAATGATGAGTAACGAGGCTAACTTTTTTTTTCAAAATTTCAAAAAACATGGGCTAAACCCATCGTTTTTGTCATTTCGTCATTTTTTTAAAATCCTCAAAAATGATGAAAAACGGCGCGCTATAGTATGCCGTACGATATGGGCTATAGCCCATGGTCCAAAATGATGAGAAACGAGGCTAACTTTTTTTTTCAAAATTTCAAAAAACATGGGCTATAACCCATCGTTTTTGTCATTTTGTCATTTTTTTCAAATCCTCAAAAATGATGAAAAGCGGCGCGCTATAGTATGCCGTACGATATGGGCTATAGCCCATGGTCCAAAATGATAAGAAACGAGGCTAACTTTTGTTTTCAAAATTTCAAAAAACATGGGCTATAACCCATCGTTTTTGTCATTTCGTCATTTTTTTTTAATCCTCAAAAATGATGAAAAACGGCGCGCTATAGTATGCCGTACGATATGGGCTATATCCCATGGTCCAAAATGATAAGAAACGAGGCTAACTTTTGTTTTCAAAATTTCAAAAAACATGGGCTATAACCCATCGTTTTTGTCATTTCGTCATTTTTTTTAAATCCTCAAAAATTATGAAAAACGGCGCGCTATAGTATGCCGTACGATATGGGCTATAGCCCATGGTCCAAAATGATGAGAAACGAGGCTAACTTTTTTTTTCAAAATTTAAAAAAACATGGGCTATAACCCATCGTTTTTGTCATTTCGTCATTTTTTTCAAATCCTCAAAAATGATGAAAAACGGCGCGCTATAGTATGCCGTACGATATGGGCTATAGCCCATGGTCCAAAATGATGAGAAACGAGGCTAACTTTTTTTTTCAAAATTTCAAAAAACATGGGCTATAACCCATCGTTTTTGTCATTTCGTCATTTTTTTCAAATCCTCAAAAATGATGAAAAACGGCGCGCTATAGTACGCCGTACGATATGGGCTATAGCCCATGGTCCAAAATGATGAGAAACGAGGCTAACTTTTTTTTTCAAAATTTCAAAAAACATGGGCTATAACCCATCGTTTTTGTCATTTTGTCATTTTTTTCAAATCCTCAAAAATGATGAAAAACGGCGCGCTATAGTATGCCGTACGATATGGGCTATAGCCCATGGTCCAAAATGATGAGAAACGAGGCTAACTTTTTTTTTCAAAATAAAAAAAAACATGGGCTATAACCCATCGTTTTTGTCATTTCGTCATTTTTTTAAAATCCTCAAAAATGATGAAAAACGGCGCGCTATAGTATGCCGTACGATATGGGCTATAGCCCATGGTCCAAAATGATGAGTAACGAGGCTAACTTTTTTTTTCAAAATTTCAAAAAACATGGGCTATAACCCATCGTTTTTGTCATTTCGTCATTTTTTTCAAATCCTCAAAAATGATGAAAAACGGCGCGCTATAGTATGCCGTACGATATGGGCTATAGCCCATGGTCCAAAATGATGAGAAACGAGGCTAACTTTTTTTTTCAAAATTTCAAAAAACATGGGTTATAACCCATCGTTTTTGTCATTTCGTCATTTTTTTCAAATCCTCAAAAATGATGAAAAACGGCGCGCTATAGTACGCCGTACGATATGGGCTATAGCCCATGGTCCAAAATGATGAGAAACGAGGCTAACTTTTTTTTTCAAAATTTCAAAAAACATGGGCTATAACCCATCGTTTTTGTCATTTCGTCATTTTTTTCAAATCCTCAAAAATGATGA
This sequence comes from Protomyctophum bolini, assembly GCF_963924005.1. Taxonomy (NCBI): domain Eukaryota; kingdom Metazoa; phylum Chordata; class Actinopteri; order Myctophiformes; family Myctophidae; genus Protomyctophum; species Protomyctophum bolini. Next base: position 33,134,513 of record NC_137867.1, on the reverse strand, counting down.
AAAACGGCGCGCTATAGTATGCCGTACGATATGGGCTATAGCCCATGGTCCAAAATGATGAGAAACGAGGCTAACTTTTTTTTTCAAAATTTCAAAAAACATGGGCTATAACCCATCGTTTTTGTCATTTCGTCATTTTTTTCAAATCCTCAAAAATGATGAAAAACGGCGCGCTATAGTACGCCGTACGATATGGGCTATAGCCCATGGTCCAAAATGATGAGAAACGAGGCTAACTTTTTTTTTCAAAATTTCAAAAAACATGGGCTATAACCCATCGTTTTTGTCATTTTGTCATTTTTTTCAAATCCTCAAAAATGATGAAAAACGGCGCGCTATAGTATGCCGTACGATATGGGCTATAGCCCATGGTCCAAAATGATGAGAAACGAGGCTAACTTTTTTTTTCAAAATAAAAAAAAACATGGGCTATAACCCATCGTTTTTGTCATTTCGTCATTTTTTTAAAATCCTCAAAAATGATGAAAAACGGCGCGCTATAGTATGCCGTACGATATGGGCTATAGCCCATGGTCCAAAATGATGAGTAACGAGGCTAACTTTTTTTTTCAAAATTTCAAAAAACATGGGCTATAACCCATCGTTTTTGTCATTTCGTCATTTTTTTCAAATCCTCAAAAATGATGAAAAACGGCGCGCTATAGTATGCCGTACGATATGGGCTATAGCCCATGGTCCAAAATGATGAGAAACGAGGCTAACTTTTTTTTTCAAAATTTCAAAAAACATGGGTTATAACCCATCGTTTTTGTCATTTCGTCATTTTTTTCAAATCCTCAAAAATGATGAAAAACGGCGCGCTATAGTACGCCGTACGATATGGGCTATAGCCCATGGTCCAAAATGATGAGAAACGAGGCTAACTTATTTTTTCAAAATTTCAAAAAACATGGGCTATAACCCATCGTTTTTGTCATTTTGTCATTTTTTTCAAATCCTCAAAAATGATGAAAAACGGCGCGCTATAGTATGCCGTACGATATGGGCTATAGCCCATGGTCCAAAATGATGAGAAACGAGGCTAACTTTTTTTTTCAAAATTTCAAAAAACATGGGCTATAACCCATCGTTTTTGTCATTTCGTCATTTTTTTCAAATCCTCAAAAATGATGAAAAACGGCGCGCTATAGTATGCCGTACGATATGGGCTATAGCCCATGGTCCAAAATGATGAGAAACGAGGCTAACTTTTTTTTTCAAAATTTCAAAAAACATGGGCTATAACCCATCGTTTTTGTCATTTCGTCTTTTTTTTTTATCCTCAAAAATGATGAAAAACGGCGCGCTATAGTATGCCGTACGATATGGGCTATATCCCATGGTCCAAAATGATGAGAAACGAAGCTAACTTTTTTTTTCAAAATTTCAAAAAACATGGGCTATAACCCATCGTTTTTGTCATTTCGTCATTTTTTTAAAATCCTCAAAAATTATGAAAAACGGCGCGCTATAGTATGCCGTACGATATGGGCTATAGCCCATGGTCCAAAATGATGAGAAACGAGGCTAACTTTTTTTTTCAAAATTTCAAAAAACATGGGCTATAACCCATCGTTTTTGTCATTTCGTCATTTTTTTCAAATCCTCAAAAATGATGAAAAACGGCGCGCTATAGTATGCCGTACGATATGGGCTATAGCCCATGGTCCAAAATGATGAGAAACGAGGCTAACTTTTTTTTTCAAAATTTCAAAAAACATGGGCTATAACCCATTGTTTTTGTCATTTCGTCATTTTTTTCAAATCCTCAAAAATGATGAAAAACGGCGCGCTATAGTACGCCGTACGATATGGGCTATAGCCCATGGTCCAAAATGATGAGAAACGAGGCTAACTTTTTTTTTCAAAATTTCAAAAAACATGGGCTATAACCCATCGTTTTTGTCATTTTGTCATTTTTTTCAAATCCTCAAAAATGATGAAAAACGGCGCGCTATAGTATGCCGTACGATATGGGCTATAGCCCATGGTCCAAAATGATGAGAAACGAGGCTAACTTTTTTTTTCAAAATTAAAAAAAACATGGGCTATAACCCATCGTTTTTGTCATTTCGTCATTTTTTTAAAATCCTCAAAAATGATGAAAAACGGCGCGCTATAGTATGCCGTACGATATGGGCTATATCCCATGGTCCAAAATGATGAGAAACGAAGCTAACTTTTTTTTTCAAAATTTCAAAAAACATGGGCTATAACCCATCGTTTTTGTCATTTCGTCATTTTTTTCAAATCCTCAAAAATGATGAAAAACGGCGCGCTATAGTATGCCGTACGATATGGGCTATAGCCCATGGTCCAAAATGATGTGAAACGAGGCTAACTTTTTTTTTCAAAATTTCAAAAAACATGGGCTATAACCCATCGTTTTTGTCATTTCGTCATTTTTTTCAAATCCTCAAAAATGATGAAAAACGGCGCGCTATAGTACGCCGTACGATATGGGCTATAGCCCATGGTCCAAAATGATGAGAAACGAGGCTAACTTTTTTTTTCAAAATTTCAAAAAACATGGGCTATAACCCATCGTTTTCGTCATTTTGTCATTTTTTTCAAATCCTCAAAAATGATGAAAAACGGCGCGCTATAGTATGCCGTACGATATGGGCTATAGCCCATGGTCCAAAATGATGAGAAACGAGGCTAACTTTTTTTTTCAAAATTAAAAAAAACATGGGCTATAACCCATCGTTTTTGTCATTTCGTCATTTTTTTAAAATCCTCAAAAATGATGAAAAACGGCGCGCTATAGTATGCCGTACGATATGGGCTATAGCCCATGGTCCAAAATGATGAGAAACGAGGCTAACTTTTTTTTTCAAAATTTCAAAAAACATGGGCTATAACCCATCGTTTTTGTCATTTCGTCATTTTTTTCAAATCCTCAAAAATGATGAAAAACGGCGCGCTATAGTATGCCGTACGATATGGGCTATAGCCCATGGTCCAAAATGATGAGAAACGAGGCTAACTTTTTTTTTCAAAATTTCAAAAAACATGGGCTATAACCCATCGTTTTTGTCATTTCGTCATTTTTTTTAAATCCTCAAAAATGATGAAAAACGGCGCGCTATAGTATGCCGTACGATATGGGCTATAGCCCATGGTCCAAAATGATGAGAAACGAGGCTAACTTTTTTTTTCAAAATTTCAAAAAACATGGGCTATAACCCATCGTTTTTGTCATTTCGTCATTTTTTTCAAATCCTCAAAAATGATGAAAAACGGCGCGCTATAGTACGCCGTACGATATGGGCTATAGCCCATGGTCCAAAATGATGAGAAACGAGGCTAACCTTTTTTTCAAAATTTCAAAAATTTCAAAAAACATGGGCTATAACCCATCGTTTTTGTCATTTCGTCATTTTTTTTTAATCCTCAAAAATGATGAAAAACGGCGCGCTATAGTATGCCGTACGATATGGGCTATATCCCATGGTCCAAAATGATGAGAAACGAGGCTAACTTTTTTTTCCAAAATTTCAAAAAACATGGGCTATAACCCATCGTTTTTGTCATTTCGTAATTTTTTTCAAATCCTCAAAAATGATGAAAAACGGCGCGCTATAGTATGCCGTACGATATGGGCTATAGCCCATGGTCCAAAATGATGAGAAACGAGGCTAACTTTTTTTTTTCAAAATTTCAAAAAACATGGGCTATAACCCATCGTTTTTGTCATTTCGTCATTTTTTTCAAATCCTCAAAAATGATGAAAAACGGCGCGCTATAGCATGCCGTACGATATGGGCTATAGCCCATGGTCCAAAATGATGAGAAACGAGGCTAACTTTTTTTTTCAAAATTTCAAAAAACATGGGCTATAACCCATCGTTTTTGTCATTTCGTCATTTTTTTCAAATCCTCAAAAATGATGAAAAACGGCGCGCTATAGTATGCTGTACGATATGGGCTATAGCCCATGGTCCAAAATGATGAGAAACGAGGCTAACTTTTTTTTTCAAAATTTCAAAAAACATGGGCTATAACCCATCGTTTTTGTCATTTCGTCATTTTTTTCAAAAATGATGAAAAACGGCGCGCTATAGTATGCCGTACGATATGGGCTATAGCCCATGGTCCAAAATGATGAGAAACGAGGCTAACTTTTTTTTTTTTAATTTCAAAAAACATGGGCTATAACCCATCGTTTTTGTCATTTCTTCATTTTTTTTAAATCCTCAAAAATGATGAAAAACGGCGCGCTATAGTATGCCGTACGATATGGGCTATAGCCCATTGTCCAAAATGATGAGAAACGAGGCTAACTTTTTTTTTCAAAATTTCAAAAAACATGGGCTATAACCCATCGTTTTTGTCATTTCGTCATTTTTTTCAAATCCTCAAAAATGATGAAAAACGGCGCGCTATAGTATGCCGTACGATATGGGCTATAGCCCATGGTCCAAAATGATGAGAAACGAGGCTAACCTTTTTTTTCAAAATTTCAAAAAACATGGGCTATAACCCATCGTTTTTGTCATTTCGTCATTTTTTTTAAATCCTCAAAAATGATGAAAAACGGCGCGCTATAGTATGCCGTACGATATGGGCTATATCCCATGGTCCAAAATGATGAGAAACGAGGCTAACTTTTTTTTTCAAAATTTCAAAAAACATGGGCTATAACCCATCGTTTTTGTCATTTCGTCATTTTTTTTAAATCCTCAAAAATGATGAAAAACGGCGCGCTATAGTATGCCGTACGATATGGGCTATAGCCCATGGTCCAAAATGATGAGAAACGAGGCTAACTTTTTTTTTTCAAAATTTCAAAAAACATGGGCTATAACCCATCGTTTTTGTCATTTCGTCATTTTTTTCAAATCCTCAAAAATGATGAAAAACGGCGCGCTATAGCATGCCGTACGATATGGGCTATAGCCCATGGTCCAAAATGATGAGAAACGAGGCTAACTTTTTTTTTCAAAATTTCAAAAAACATGGGCTATAACCCATCGTTTTTGTCATTTCGTCATTTTTTTCAAATCCTCAAAAATGATGAAAAACGGCGCGCTATAGTATGCTGTACGATATGGGCTATAGCCCATGGTCCAAAATGATGAGAAACGAGGCTAACTTTTTTTTTCAAAATTTCAAAAAACATGGGCTATAACCCATCGTTTTTGTCATTTCGTCATTTTTTTCAAAAATGATGAAAAACGGCGCGCTATAGTATGCCGTACGATATGGGCTATAGCCCATGGTCCAAAATGATGAGAAACGAGGCTAACTTTTTTTTTTTTAATTTCAAAAAACATGGGCTATAACCCATCGTTTTTGTCATTTCTTCATTTTTTTTAAATCCTCAAAAATGATGAAAAACGGCGCGCTATAGTATGCCGTACGATATGGGCTATAGCCCATTGTCCAAAATGATGAGAAACGAGGCTAACTTTTTTTTTCAAAATTTCAAAAAACATGGGCTATAACCCATCGTTTTTGTCATTTCGTCATTTTTTTCAAATCCTCAAAAATGATGAAAAACGGCGCGCTATAGTATGCCGTACGATATGGGCTATAGCCCATGGTCCAAAATGATGAGAAACGAGGCTAACCTTTTTTTTCAAAATTTCAAAAAACATGGGCTATAACCCATCGTTTTTGTCATTTCGTCATTTTTTTTAAATCCTCAAAAATGATGAAAAACGGCGCGCTATAGTATGCCGTACGATATGGGCTATATCCCATGGTCCAAAATGATGAGAAACGAGGCTAACTTTTTTTTTCAAAATTTCAAAAAACATGGGCTATAACCCATCGTTTTTGTCATTTCGTCATTTTTTTTAAATCCTCAAAAATTATGAAAAACGGCGCGCTATAGTATGCCGTACGATATGGGCTATAGCCCATGGTCCAAAATGATGAGAAACGAGGCTAACTTTTTTTTTCAAAATTTCAAAAAACATGGGCTATAACCCATCGTTTTTGTCATTTCGTCATTTTTTTCAAATCCTCAAAAATGATGAAAAACGGCGCGCTATAGTATGCCGTACGATATGGGCTATAGCCCATGGTCCAAAATGATGAGAAACGAGGCTAACTTTTTTTTTCAAAATTTCAAAAAACATGGGCTATAACCCATCGTTTTTGTCATTTCGTCATTTTTTTCAAATCCTCAAAAATGATGAAAAACGGCGCGCTATAGTATGCCGTACGATATGGGCTATAGCCCATGGTCCAAAATGATGAGAAACGAGGCTAACTTTTTTTTTCAAAATTTCAAAAAACATGGGCTATAACCCATCGTTTTTGTCATTTCGTCATTTTTTTCAAATCCTCAAAAATGATGAAAAACGGCGCGCTATAGTACGCCGTACGATATGGGCTATAGCCCATGGTCCAAAATGATGAGAAACGAGGCTAACTTTTTTTTTCAAAATTTCAAAAAACATGGGCTATAACCCATCGTTTTTGTCATTTTGTCATTTTTTTCAAATCCTCAAAAATGATGAAAAACGGCGCGCTATAGTATGCCGTACGATATGGGCTATAGCCCATGGTCCAAAATGATGAGAAACGAGGCTAACTTTTTTTTTCAAAATTAAAAAAAACATGGGCTATAACCCATCGTTTTTGTCATTTCGTCATTTTTTTAAAATCCTCAAAAATGATGAAAAACGGCGCGCTATAGTATGCCGTACGATATGGGCTATATCCCATGGTCCAAAATGATGAGAAACGAAGCTAACTTTTTTTTTCAAAATTTCAAAAAACATGGGCTATAACCCATCGTTTTTGTCATTTCGTCATTTTTTTCAAATCCTCAAAAATGATGAAAAACGGCGCGCTATAGTATGCCGTACGATATGGGCTATAGCCCATGGTCCAAAATGATGAGAAACGAGGCTAACTTTTTTTTTCAAAATTTCAAAAAACATGGGCTATAACCCATCGTTTTTGTCATTTCGTCATTTTTTTCAAATCCTCAAAAATGATGAAAAACGGCGCGCTATAGTATGCCGTACAATATGGGCTATAGCCCATGGTCCAAAATGATGAGAAACGAGGCTAACTTTTTTTTTCAAAATTTCAAAAAACATGGGCTATAACCCATCGTTTTTGTCATTTCGTCATTTTTTTTAAATCCTCAAAAATGATGAAAAACGGCGCGCTATAGTATGCCGTACGATATGGGCTATAGCCCATGGTCCAAAATGATGAGAAACGAGGCTAACTTTTTTTTTCAAAATTTCAAAAAACATGGGCTATAACCCATCGTTTTTGTCATTTCGTCATTTTTTTCAAATCCTCAAAAATGATGAAACACGGCGCGCTATAGTATGCCGTACGATATGGGCTATAGCCCATGGTCCAAAATGATGAGAAACAAGGCTAACTTTTTTTTTCAAAATTTCAAAAAACATGGGCTATAACCCATCGTTTTTGTCATTTCGTCATTTTTTTCAAATCCTCAAAAATGATGAAAAACGGCGCGCTATAGTATGCCGTACGATATGGGCTATAGCCCATGGTCCAAAATGATGAGAAACGAGGCTAACTTTTTTTTTCAAAATTTCAAAAAACATGGGCTATAACCCATCGTTTTTGTCATTTCGTCATTTTTTTCAAATCCTCAAAAATGATGAAAAACGGCGCGCTATAGTATGCCGTACGATATGGGCTATAATGACGAAATGACAAAATGATGGGTTATAGCCCATGTTTTTTTAAATTTTGAAAAAAAAGTTATCCTCGTTTCTCATCATTTTGGACCATGGGCTATAGCCCATATCGTACGGCATACTATAGCGCGCCGTTTTTCATCATTTTTGAGGATTTGAAAAAAATGACGAAATGACAAAAACGATGGGTTATATCCCATGTTTTTTGAAATTTTGAAAAAAAAAGTTAGCCTCGTTTCTCATCATTTTGGACCGTGGGCTATAGCCCATATCGTACGGCATACTATAGCGCGCAGTTTTTCATCATTTTTGAGGATTCGAAAAAAATGACGAAATGACAAAAACGATGGGTTATAGCCCATGTTTTTTGAAATTTTGAAAAAAAAAGTTAGCCTCGTTTCTCATCATTTTGGACCATGGGCTATAGCCCATATCGTACGGCATACTATAGCGCGCCGTTTTTCATCATTTTTTGAGGATTTGAAAAAAATGACGAAATGACAAAAACGATGGGTTATAACCCATGTTTTTTGAAATTTTGAAAAAAAAAGTTAGCCTCGTTTCTCATCATTTTGGACTGTGGGCTATAGCCCATATCGTACGGCATACTATAGCGCGCAGTTTTTCATCATTTTTGAGGATTCGAAAAAAATGACGAAATGACAAAAACGATGGGTTATAGCCCATGTTTTTTGAAATTTTGAAAAAAAAAGTTAGCCTCGTTTCTCATCATTTTGGACTGTGGGCTATAGCCCATATCGTACGGCATACTATAGCGCGCAGTTTTTCATCATTTTTGAGGATTCGAAAAAAATGACGAAATGACAAAAACGATGGGTTATAGCCCATGTTTTTTGAAATTTTGAAAAAAAAAGTTAGCCTCGTTTCTCATCATTTTGGACCATGGGCTATAGCCCATAACCGTACGGCATACTATAGCGCGCCGTTTTTCATCATTTTTTGAGGATTTGAAAAAAATAAAAAAATGGAAAAAAAAATCGCAATTTCCGCAATTACCGCAATTTCCATTTCAAATTATTTCATTTTTTTCATAACAAAAATATAACAATACTTTATTCGTAAGAGATAACTAATAACATATTGTGTGCATGCTGTCATAACCCGGCCCGTTGGGCCATGACAAATTGAGGAGGACACAGAGCAGTGTTCAAAATAACAATACTTTATTCGTAAGAGATAACTAATAATACTTAATATAAATGATAATGCTTACAAAAAGTATGAGATGTGGTAGTCAGTAAGATCAGTGGTGTCAGTGTGGATGTGTGGTTAATATGGTGAAGGTGTGTTGTAGTGTGCAAATCAAATGGTGAGGAGCAGCAAACAGAATGGCAGGTGGAGCGAGATCAATTCGTGGCGGCGACGACTCGCCACGACCTATTTTTTTACGCCATGACGTATTTATTATTATTATTATTATTATTAATATGCAGGTAATAATAATAAATACGATGAAGCACGCACGCACGCACGCACGCACACACACACACTGTATACGCACGCATACACGCACGCACACTGTATACGCACGCACGCACACACACTGTATATGCGTGCGTGCGTGCTTCATCGTATTTATTATTATTACCTGCATATTAATAATAATAATAATAATAATAAATACGATGAAGCACGCACGCACACACACACACACACACACACACACACACTGTATACGCACGCACGCATACACGCACGCACACTGTATACGCACGCACGCACACACACTGTATGTACGGGTAAAAAAATAACTTTAAAAAAAAAAAGTTTGTTTTTTGCAAGAATCGAACCTGGCCCGGCACAGTGCCGTGACTATAGGGGCGAGAGCGCTAACCGTTACGCTACAAGAGGATGAAATAATTCCGAGAATAGTACTAGTAGGACAATAAAACCTGCACCACGGCACGCAAAAAAAAAAAAAACAATGGCGGATTCTGTACTCGCCACGGCGGATAATGAAGAATACGTCATGGCGTAAAAAAATAGGTCGTGGCGAGTCGCCGCCATGGCGGATTCTGTACTCGCCATGGCGGATTCTGTACTCGCCACGGCGGATAATGAAGAATACGTCATGGCGTAAAAAAATAGGTCGTGGCGAGTCGTCGCCGCCACGAATTGATCTCGCTGTCTCTCCAGAATGGTGCTGTCATCTGGAGTGGGACCAAGAGAATGGCTGGCAAGCCCTCTTTATAGGAGTTCCAGGAGCACTGATCAGGTGCTCCTAATGCACCTAATGAGGAGTCTCAAGTGGGCCGACGCCCACATGATCTGTGGGGGAAACACACAGACAGGGCAGTACACCATATAGACAGCATAGGCCCTGCAGGCCAGGCCAAGGGGCTGTGACAATGCACATTGTACTTTGATACATTTTGCGAAAATAAAGCAATTGAAAGAGAGAAGTTATCAAGTATCATTAATGTCGTAATTTTATCTACTGGCCCCTGGCCCCTTGCCATTTTTCTAATGTGGCCCACAGGTAAATCTATTTGAGTATCCCTGCCCTAGGCTATGCATCACAAGAAAGGTGTCAGGACAAAATCACTTAAACAAATGACTAAAATGATTGATATATATGGAAACAGATTATATTAAAAGCTTTGGACAAGAGTCAAATGTATGGTGGAGGTATAGTGATCATTATACATTCATATAAAAAGGTAAAGCTTAACATAAACCAGGCTAAATATACAAGAGGAAAATCGCTAGCATCATTAGCATTCGTTAGCTTCCATTTCCAACTAACGTAGACATTTTCATAACAGTAAAATGCAAAAGACCGATAACATTAGCAAGACAGGATCATCGCAAAGCCATAAATACCATTACCTTATAATGTACCGGTCGAAATTAAATATTGTAGCCGTAGATCAGAAGAGGTCCATAGAAACTCAATGGAGAATTAAATATTATCCCCTACAAAGTCTAAACCGGAAGAGTAACTGACGTCACGTGAATAGGGTCTATTGGCACCGGTTGAAAAATGGGTTACAAAAATTGTGGATTAAAAATGTGGTTAATAAATAAATAAGAATAATTACTGGTAATTAATGGAGGTTGTACTAAGGGAGAAAAACAAGGTATTTTATTCATTAGTTTACACACCTACAAAAACACTTTTAACTTGCTTCACGTGTGAGTGTGGAAAGAATAAAAATCAAGCACGAAATGGTTTGCACCTCATTAATTTGTATCCTGTGTAAAACAATAGCCTCTTAACCCCTAAAAATAGAAAGAATTCCAACTTTCCCTGAAAAAGAATATCTAAAATATTCACACACACACACACACACACACACACACACACACACACACACACACACACACACACACACACACACACCACACACACACACACACACACACACACACACACACACACACACACACACACACACACACAACACAACGTCTAGATGGCTCATGTGTTATTCAATGTTTACCATTATTTACATATTGCAATGCTATGAGGTCTTTTGTATACTTCCTCCAAAATGTGTTTCTAAACAAACAGCCGTAAAACCTAATAATATTCCACAATTTCCACTACAGTTCACACGAAGCCAATTAAGACAATCTGTGCAGTCTAGCATTTAATGCCACAGGTAACAGCTAGCAAAGGAGTTGTGTTATTAGGATTTTAATAGTAGGCCTAACATCTAAATGGAGCAAGCAATGGCGGAAAACAGTTTAAAACGTACCATCAAAAGGGAAATGAGCACTGCTTTATGGGGAAAGCAGTGGGACTGCATGTCAAATGAGAGGCCAACCGAAACATGCCGTCTTCGTAAAGCTTTGCAAAATCCCCAGTAACAGTCATACAATGTACTGTAGGGCAGACGGAGCAGATTCTTTTCCCATTTACTATAAAACGTGAAAATGAATGTTTAAGGCTGAGGAATGGCTCCCAGTCTTGTCTCCCCTACTGCTTTACACGGTCAGGATGTCAGGGGAAATGGAGACTCACTGTGTTTCCACTCGCTAATGAGCGTAACACTGGGGCCAATTAGTTAGTATAAGCAATGGAGCTCCAGCCATAACCACCATTACCAAATTACACTTTTAACCCACTATGACCTGAGGCCGATTCTACAAATGTCAAACAGTGTCCTGAAACACCTATGTTGATCAGTGGTGCTCCAAAACCTTTTCATGTCGAAGTGACGCGCTATTAGCTTGTATATCTGATATTTCTGAATAATCAAAGAAATCTAAAATGACAGATTATTTCCCGATTTTAATGAGTTAAACAAAGGAAATCTTCTAGCCATGATCTTGTCTAATATTTCACATTGATTGTCCTGGATTCTGTCTGCAATCATTATGTCACTTCCGGCTCCATCTTTCTGTACTAACTCAGGAATAGCACGAGTTATAGTGTTGAATTTATTGTCAGCACACACCCCATCAGTCAGATAGAGATAACACGCATTCACACAATGCCTATTTTTGGAATACAAGAGGCTGGATCATGCATTTCCAGTTCATTAGAGTCTGTATAAAACATGATGTCATCTTAGGCACCACCTCGCTGTACATATATCATATTTAACTGACAGTCATGGTTCCATAAATGTATAACTGCGAAGACACTCAAACATTTGGATAAAACGTAACGTAAATCCTGTTTCTACAGGAAATTGGCTCAAATTGTATTGGTCCATAGATTCTGTATCAAACATGATGCTATGCTAGGAACTGTACTATAGGCTATAGTGGTAATTCTCTCCCAACACACCTCAACAATCATCTGAGATAATGACATAAAACCAGTTTTTGTTTGTATAAGGAGATGGATCAAGTTTTTCCAAACCATTTGTCCATGGCACATTGGTGTTACTGAAAGGAATAACACAGCCTTCATCCCATGCTGAGTCCAAACCAGTAGTGTGTATGAGTCATGTCCCAGCTTCAGGCCCTCATAACTCTTGTGTCTGCAGCGTAGCATGCAGAGACAATAATATAATGTGCTGACAGAATAACAGTGGAGGGAACAGAATCATGTGTCATGTCTTCATCAGAAATGTACAGTTCCCACCTTCTCATACGATTGTGTTGCATGCAGAAAATAGCAGCCTGGAGACCAGACGAAGCGGATAATATATAAAAGCCTTCTGCAGATTAGTCTGGCCCGCTTGGTTGTGATTGGATTTCGCTGCCCCCGAAGTTGTGGGGCACCAATATGGGCCCAGTATGCAAATATGGAGATGGTTTATCACCAGAGGCATTTTTTTCATCTGCCCCTTGGAAATGCAGGTTCCACACAGAGATTCCAGACTAATCCAGTGATATTAGTCTAGCCGTGCCATGGGCTACGGAAATGTTCTGAGTTGAATAGGCCTTGGACAGGGTATCGCATACTTTTCTATGCCAAGGACGGGAGCCCCAAATAGCCATGGTTTCTGGCCTTTGCCCTCACCCCCCTATTGTGAAAGGGCTTAAAATAAATAAAAACGTGAAAATAGCTAAACTACAGTACAACCTCACAATGCGTTGCATTTTACAATTTTCAAAAGTATTCATATTATTATTTATATTGAAATATATGTTTGTTTTTTTTCCTGTTCCATTTTCCTCTCCTTTCCAATTGCCCCTCACTGGCCCCCACTTTGAAAAGTGAAAACCAGTAGCCTAGTATATTATACAGTATTTAATGGACAGTATGCCGTATACCTGCATAGTTGCAGTGTTTATTTATACTGTATTTTTTAATGCTTCGTGTTTGATTTATTTGACAAAGTTAAAAGCTACTAAAGTTGTGCTACAGGGCATGTCTTCAAGGCAGAAATGTAACTGACAGTCACATTCATTCTAACTAAGGCCTTTGGTCAACAATCAGTGTCTTTAAATCAACAAGGTGACTTTCCTGTAGTGCTTTAAAGCACAGCCAGGCCTCACACTGCATGAAGCTGCTGGAAAGATGTTTTTAAAACCATTAACATGATTTGTTAAACCAATATTTTGTTAACACTGCGCTCAAGTGTGGAGACAAATTTATTAAACCATACTATATTTTCCACATGACACGTTTTAGTTACCCTTTTTCTCCGACTACGCCACTAACAAACGTGATAGTCAAAGTGTCCAGCATGTTATACCAGACGATTACCCCATCCCCTACTGGTAATTACTTGTCTTCATATGAAAAGGATGAGAAAGTAATGTTTACGTGTGTCACTATGGCAACAGTGAAATATACAAGGACATCTCCTAAAGTAGGTCATTGAAAAAAAAGTGTGAAGGACTGCAGATGCACTCATGCTCTAATTTACACAATTCACAATTGTCGGGCAGAAACCTCTTATCTCCATATTTTTACTTTTTATGTTTTATATTTTCGTAAATTAATACTAGTCACACAAAAGTTAGCAAAACATAGCCGATCTTCAAGCTCAAAACGTGTTGCTTTTGAGCTCGTAGATCGGCTAATTCTGCAACATTTTTATTAGATTCCCAAAGTTACTGTTTTGGACATTTTGAGATTGCCACCCAACAGGAATCATTTTAGGTATAGGGCCTACTTAAAAACAGTCAACCAATATTGGCTGACATGATTTTTAAATGTATGCATAGTCCTCCATGGCACCGTTCGAGGTGCGACAAAGAAAGCAGTAAGACCATCCTTCTGTATTAAATAAAGTAAATCAAGGTTGAAAATGTCATGTTGGCTCATTAGTAATAGCATAATAGTGTGTGTATTAATGATGAGCCAGGGGAAACAAAGACTTGAATGCTGCTGGTGGTTTTTGGACCCCTGTGGTATAGTTATAGTTACATCATATCATGAAAATGGATAATGGCTCATGTTCTCATATATCAAAGGTATGGAAGTAAATAAATAAGGTACAGTATGTATACTGCTTCAAGTTAGGAGCGAGCATTCCATTGGAGGCTTTATGCAAATTCTCAATAGGGCAATAAAGAAAACTAAATAAGCATAACATGGTACAATATACTGACATCACCGTTTTCAGGCAGCTTGACAATTATTTCCTGCAAACGTAAGGGAATATCGTGCCAAAAACATCAATGTGCTCCGGGTCAGAATTCAACCTTTTACAGCCCTGTATAACTATAAGCTTTCTTATGGCTACATGTAGAAAACGTAACCGATGATATCATTGCTGGGAAAGTCTTGTTCTGACAACCACCCAACGTGTACTCTCGTCTGCACGCTGCTGCCTCATTGTGCTGGAGTCTGTGCAAGGAAAATCGTGGAAAGGCAACAGGTTTTTGTCTTCTAGTAGAGAATTCATATATTCTCTCTACCATGTAGCGTTCTAATTAATTTAGTTTGACTGCCAGAAACAGTATTTGTAACACGATATTCTTTGTGCACATGCGCACAATGAATATCAAATTATCAAGGTGTTCAAATACCGTCTCTGGCGGTTATCCAGATTTCACAGAACCTTATAGTTACATCTCTAACTCTCGTTTCCTGGCTGTGATGGCAGTGCTTTATATGGACACGTGGGCTTCTGGGGTGGGTTTTCATGTGGGCCAGACACTGACTTCATTCCCACAAAGCTAACCGCACAAGTCCCATCCATCCTGCTTCCCGTTCTGCCAGCCAACCCCTGCTTCCTACCATTACCCTCTGGGACTGCCGATGGGGGAAAAAGAGACTCATATCAAATCCTTGCATTTTGGGCCTACGGGATAGAGAGGTGAAAACGCTGCTAAAATATTCGAGACACATTTCTCTGGTTTCACTCCATAAGCAGTCTCTAAGCTACTGTTTTGGATTTGATTTTACAGTTTAATGTCAGGCATAACGGCACAGGCATTACTGAAGATATACAAATGCCAGAGTTTTTTCATACTCAATACTTTCCAACCAAATATGACTTTTCCAGATTAAAAAAGCCATGGAAGTCACGAATGAAGAATTATAGCCTACATAGTCCGCTTTACAGGAAAGACTAACTGGCTGTATTAAAAGAACATAATCAAATCACAATCTTGTATCAATAGCCTACATACGGCAACCTAAGCTAAACTGAATATGCATACAAGCTTCTTTTGTTCACTAAGAACCTGCAAATCTTAACCTATAATTTTTTGCTGTTTTATTTTCACAAAAGGCCATGGTCTTACAACAAAATATAAATATAAATTGGGCTTCACTTTTACATGAAAAGGAACAAGACAATAATTTGCTAACAATGTAACCACCATAACCACCACATGCCTTGTAGTCTGTCTTGTTGGCCTGGCTGTCTACAAGAGAATAACCATCAAACAAGTTTGCTGCCCCCTCAGAATATTTTGGGCCTGCTCCATTAGTGAGAGCAAAGCATCGGTTTGCTAGTAGTACTACAGTTGTTCACTAATCACTTGCCTTAGATTTACAACATTTTTTGGACAGGTCATTTTCAATCCTGCTCCAGTAATTACTGTCAGACAACATACAAATGGTGGAGAGAACAACTTCTCACGCCAAAGCTAGCTACAAAAATAACACTGACGCAACATGACACATGCCACAAAGGAAGTCCAAATAGGTTTTGTGGTAAATAAATCTGTCTTTCTGATGATAAAATAAATTCAAAGGAACAAACTGATGTGATCAGCATTAGAATGCAATGTACAGTATTGTTCAACTAGTGATCCAGATTGTACGATTACTAGACAGATATTTGAACCATCAAAAGTTCAAGCTGCAAACTTGTCTCAGATCATCATTCCTATTCAAACTGCTTTATGAATACAGACTCAGACCAATGTGCGAGATTTCAACCATGCTTGGAAACTCAGCTTCTAACTCTGCAACAACACAGACTACTAAAGCTATTCTCCGTTCCCAGCATTCAACCAGATGCCTGGCAAACCCATGTCTGTAATCACAGACTTGTAAACGGAGTTTTCAAAGTTCAGCTCGTTAATAATAAGTGCTGTTGACAGCTGGTCCCCACTTGCTTGCCGTTCGAGAAAGCTGCAAGACTCACATTTCACACTATAGCCCTCAGATAAGCTTTAATATTATTATCACATACACTCTCACAGCTTCACTGAATAGGCTACTGCAGGGCCAAATTAGCCATTGGGTCAGGGCCCCTGCCTTCGGGGAAACTGGACAGCGCAGTACTGGGTTTGAGGCCCTGAGATGGGCTCATGGGGCCCTTCATTGTACCCGTTGATTATAGGTTAAAAAAAAGATAATAAAAAATCAAAAAATTGGGCCCAAATAATTTAGCATCCCAGGGGACCTGGAATACTGTATGATGCACCATACAGTATCCCCAGTTCACAACACAAATCAGAATAAAATAGACTATGTGTAAGAAAAACCCAAAAGTGGATAGGGTTCCTAACAGGGAAACCAAATAAATTGATATTATGTGATGCTCAACCAATGGCACATCTCCCACGCCAATCACAATTTGCGTCCTCACTTTTCGTCTTCACTTTTCTGCCCTCACATTTGTCTTCAATGTTTGTGTTTACACAGGTCGAAAATATTTACCTCATGGTTTTGAAAGGAGGTTCTTTCTCACTGATGGGTCCAGCAATGGACAAGTGATAAGTACACTTGCACTCTGAACTGTAGACACTCGTGCCGCGATGGGAGCTTGTATTACATCCAGTGTTGTTAAACATTTGTGGGGGAAAAAAATTAAATAAAAAATAGCCATTTTCTCTCCCCCTGGTCTCCCCTGCAGGGTCCCATAAAGTCAGGGTCCTTTTCTTTTCTCTATGTACATGCTTCCACTCTTATGCCGATGACACACTGCTTTACGACCAGTCCAAACTCAAGTTAAAGAAAAACATCACAGTAGAAAGAAGCAGCACTTGAAAATAAAGGTTGTAAGACTGAATTAAATTAAGTTATTTTCTTTATTCTGACATGTTTTGGCATATAGCCTTTATCAGAGCAAGTTTTAAACTTGTATTGGGCCCCTAACCAATCCAAATCATGTGGATCTTGGGATTCACTTGGTTAGGCTCAGAGGGATGATTGGTTTATCCTGGTAAACAAACGGGCATCCATGAAGGCAGAAATCGGTGTTAAGGAACCTTGTAGCAAGTGAGTGAGTATCATCTTCAGTTCTTCACATTCTCATTTCTTGCCTGATTTCTTAATTCCACCAGACACCAGAGGTCCTTTCCCCCCTGCTTTGGCCTTCAGTTCCTCCATGGCCTTCTGGTCCGCTTTCTGCTTCTGCTTAAAGGCCAAATCCTGATCATCTAGATCCTTGTTCTGTTTCTTGGGTGCTTTCAGGGGCTTCTTCTTACCACCATCTCTTCCAGACATGTTGTAAACTGTTTACTAATGTGACAAACCCTTTATCAAAGTTTGACAATATTTATGTGGCCATCCTGTGATATCAGTCATCTATAATCTGTCATTTATGACATATCTACATTATGATGTATGACTCCAAATATGGTCATGGTTTCAGCCCAAGACATACACAATTCGAGTGCTCCGAGTAGTGGGGGAGGGTAAAAATATATATAATTAAAAAATGTATGAAAATCATGCTTTTTGATGACATACGAAGTAAAAAAAAGATGAACTCTCAGCTCAGAGGTTCCATGTTCAAATCCCAGTCCTCGTATAGTATGTCCTCGTATAGTATGTCGTTTCTCATGATTGTCAACTATAAAAAAGGTGAAAATCATGCTTTTCAACAACATAATATACATAGTATGTTGTTTTTCATGGTTTTCGAAAGCCAATGAAATGGGTGGAGAGTGGCATGAAGGGCAGGGTTAAGGTGTGTTTCTCCGTTGCCTGAACATCTGTTGCTCCAACTCCATGACGTCTGCAGAGGGTGACAGTGATGGTGTAGTGGACTGGTCCAACAAACTCTCAGCGCAGAGGTTCCATGATCAAATCCCAGTCAGAGTATTTAAACTTTACTAACTGAAGGCTTACATACAAAAGAACACTTCAACAGTGGCCTACTAAGATATCCTCTCATGCAGGTAGGCATGTGTTGGTATAGTGGTCTAACGATCAGACTCTCAAAACAGAGCTTCCATGTTCAAATCCCAGTTGTCCTATATAGTTCAATGCTGAATTATTTAAACTTTACTAACTGAAGGCTAGCATACAAAAGAACACTTCAACAGTACAAAGACATCTGCTCAGTGTAATGGTGCAACAATTGTACTCTCAGCTCAGAGGTTCCATGTTCAAATCCCAGTCCTTCTATGGTTCAATGCTGGAGTATTTAATCTTTGCTAACATACAAAAGAATGCTTCAACAGTAGCCTACTAAGATATCTGCTGAGGGAGACAGAGGGGTGGCATAGTGGTCTAATGATCAGACTCTCAGTGCCGAGGTTCCATGTTCAAATACAAAATCACTCCGAGACGATGGGCTAGCCCATTGTTTTTGATCGTCTTTTTTTCAAATCCTCAAAAATGATGAAAAACGGCGCGCTATAGTATGCCGTACGATATGGGCTATAGCCCACGGTCCAAAATGATGAGAAACGAGGCTAACTTTTTTTTTTTAATTTTCAAAAAACATGGGCTATAACCCATCGTTTTTGTCATTTCGTCATTTTTTTCAAATACTCAAAAATGATGAAAAACGGCGCGCTATAGTATGCCGTACGATATGGGCTATAGCCCACGGTCCAAAATGATGAGAAACGAGGCTAACTTTTTTTTTCAAAATTTCAAAAAACATGGGCTATAACCCATCGTTTTTGTCATTTCGTCATTTTTTTCAAATCCTCAAAAATGATGAAAAACGGCGCGCTATAGTATGCCGTACGATAATGCCGTGTGTATTTCTGAGGAACCAAGAAAGTGGATCAGATGAGTGGGTCTCTAGCCCTTGTACTAGTACAATGATATAAAGGGTCTCTAGCCCTTGTACTAGTACTATGATATAAAGGGTCTCCACTCCAGTAACGACACAAAAAAAATCATTACGCCTGAGGCTGTGAAGTGAACATAGACCAGTAAAACGATGGTAGGATGACATCATTGCATAAATCCTCCACAATTACTCACACAGTTGCCTCAGAATAAAAGAATGGGCCTTTATAGTAACACTAAAAAGGCAGACATTAAAGACATGTTTTACCACTTCTGAGAGCAACTCAATGCTGTATATTTTGCACCAAAACATTTGGGGGAAACCACGCTGCAGATTTCCACTCCATAAGTACAGTTCTGCTTGTCTTGGCACAAACCATCACCCAGCTATCACCAGGCCAGCATTCAGATCTTCTGCATCCATTCAGGCTCTGTGTGACAGTTTACGAGTGTCTAGGATGTATTGGATCAGGCTTTTTCTTCCTGGAACTGAGAGTGCCGGTGGCTGCCTTCCAGATCAGGCATGCCATGATGCTCTGCAGTAGTGTGACCTCAGGAAATGGGGTGGTGCTGTTGGGGGGCTGACAACCAAACCATCCATCACCACCAGGGTCCTACGACGCTCTGTGGAGCATGCCACAAGTGTGTTCTCCCTGGGTTCTAGTGTGTACTGACCATTACAGACCTTTTATTCTTTTTTGAAATCTAATACACACTGGCTTTGTTTATATTTAGCCCGTCTTGATTTTACAACACAGGGTGGGCCAACAAATGCCCATGACTTTGGTATATGAGACAAACCATGACTATTGCATGAAATAGCCTACTACTTTTGTAGCAGTAAAAGGCAACCTCTGTGTTTCTTTATGCAGCCTTTCTTAACACTCATTGCCAACAGACCACAGGGTAAGCAGTGTACTGTAACAAAAACATTTTATTTTGAGCGATAAATAGAAATCAGCTGTGGAATATAAATGTGTGGGTAGTAATGATTTTGGAATTAAATTGCCTATGTATTTAGAATCGCTAGAGTCTAAATATATCACACCGACTATACATACAACGCGCCAGAATGTCTCATGAAAATCAGACCCGTCTGAACTGAGTGGTGCTGTTGGGGTGTCGCACTATTGGCCGTCAAACTATTGGAATAGTGGGACTGTTGGTTGTCTGACTATTGTAGCCTGTACTGTACTGTACTGTACTGTACTGTACGCGAGATTGCTTTCCCTAGGATTATTCGGGGATTCGAGCACTGTGATTGGTTGTCAGTGGAGTAGGAAGCGCTGGGCTGTGTTTTGGACCGCACACAAGTGTTTATGCCTACTAGTACTCTAACTCTAACTCTAACCCTAACCCTAACCCTAACCTAACTCTAACCCTAACCCTAACCTAACTCTAACCCTAACCTAACTCTAACCCTAACCTAACCCTAACCTTAACCTAACCCTAACCCTAACCTAACCCTAACCCTAACCTAACTCTAACCCTAACCCTAACCTAACCCTAACCCTAACCTAACTCTAACCCTAACCCTAATAATAAACTCTAACCCTAACCCTAATCCAAAAACTATTAAAAAGTCTGCGGTTGTAAAACATTGGCGGCAGTGGGGCGCGAACCAGCGAAGCATATATTACAAGTCGGCGTAGTAGTCCACTAGGCTAGCGAGGCAGCTGGCAGAATGGGGTTTGTGTTTATATTAGAAGGTGAAGTTCCGCCCGCGCGGGTGGCGCTTTCCTTGACTACTAGTAGTAGGGCGGGGCTTCGCCCCGCCCTACTACTACTAGCCGGTGTGGTAAAACAAGCGCTCCTTCCCCGAATAATCCTAGGGAAAGCAATCTCGCGTACTGTACTGTACTGTACTGTACTGCCTCTCATCATGCACACGTGCATGTGCTACACCGTAGTTTGTACTGCACTGTGCTCTGTGCTGGTGTTACACTAAAAACTCAGCTTTCCCATCATGCACTTTGTCACCTTTGTTGGTACCAGGGGGGCAGTCAGACAGATATTTTGTGAAGCCACTGAGGAAATCGGGATTTCCTGAAAGTTCATATAATGGCCTGTTGTGGTGCTGTCATTGGACCCAGAAAAACCCATAGCCCCATAGAAGTCCATGTATTCAACAGATAAATCAATCTGTTAGATAGATCAACAGATCAGCACTTAATGCGAATCTTAAAGGTCCACAAATAAAATACAAAAGATCTTTAAATTATAGCCACATAAGCATTACAAATGACATGATATTGAAGATGATACTAACCAACCATGATATTGACTGTACTAACCATGATACTGTCATGATATTGACTGTACTAACCATGATACTGTCATGATACTGACCATACTAACCATGATACTGTCATGATACTGACCATACTAACCATAATACTGTGACTGTCATGATATGATACCGACCATGATACTAATCATTATACAGACATAATACTGACCATGATACTAACATGATACTGTCATGATACTGACCATACTAACCATAATACTGTGACTGTCATGATATGATACCGACCATGATACTAATCATTATACAGACATAATACTGACCATGATACTAACATGATACTGACATGATACTGACATGAAACTGAAATGACACTTACAGTATATGATACTGACATGATATTAACATGACACTGATATGATACTGACTTGCAAAAACTTAAAACTATATATTTTTGGAAACCTTATAGCCTAACGAATCAGAAAATGTTTGCCATTTTTTCGAGGTCAGTATAGCAGCCATCTTGGATCTTTAAAAATGGCTACTTTCAAGCCATTTTTTATAATGTAATTTCTCAATATCTCACCTCCGAGATGACGTAAAATCAAGATTGCAGTAGTTAAATCTACTGTACATTTTTGGGGGCAAGGAATCCAATGGAGCTGATTACATTCTATATGAGGCATTCATGGGTGGGTATTTCACATATTTACATGATATATCACGTAAAAATGCTAATTTCCCACATTGGGGAACCCCCTTTTTTAGATTTCTTCATTTGCCCTGCTATAAAAGGTTGGCCACCAGAAATAATATCTATGAACCAGTAGGAACACAACCTATATATTGCTGCTGGAAATCCAATATGGCCGCCTCAATATTGGCCCCTATCAGAAAGTACCTTTGATGATATTAGTGCACTAGTGCAATGCAGGTTGCATACATTCAGACAGTAGACAGACGGAAGCTATACTGTACAACTAAGCATAATATCTTGCAGTGAGTGACATTGGCATAAAAGTATGATAATCACATTTATGTGAGGTTAGAAAACCTAGTCATTTAGCTACCATATCACAGATAACTGCAAATATACTGTATAATGTTAATCAAATAATATCCAGTGATTGTAGCAAGAGTTCGGCCCAGCAAGCAATGCTTTCTTTCTCCAGGACCCCAAAGCTGAAATCTGGACATCAGATGATGACATTTCTTTGGCTATGAGGCAGCAGGCCTTTCACTATAAAAAAAAGGAAAAAGAAAAAAAGGAAATGGTCACCAAAACAAAGAAGAAACATGGAATTCCAAAAGCAAGAGGGGTGGAGAAGGAGAGGAGACAGATGCTGTTTGAAGACGTCATGACAGTGGCAGCCAATAGAGCCTCGAGCACAGAAATTCAACCACGGTTGCCATTAACGAGGCCGGACGTCTGCTCCATATAAAAGAATAACAAACTTTTGAATGCAAGGCCACAAACAAACAGGTCAAGTACTTTGACCTGGCTTTAACTTCACTCCCGGAGACATTCCTCACAAATGACCTCATATGGGACACCACCAGGGGTGGAAAGTAGTAAAGTCTGTCTGCCTGGAGATGTCTTTTCCATCAGCTCCCCATGCCTTCATCGTCTAGGGTAGTGGTTACCAAACTGGGGGTCTGGGACACCCCTGGGAACTGCTCCAAACATCTTAGGTGGGCTGTGAGCAGCTCAGAAAATTAAAGGGAAACCTATAGAGTTGGGGACCAAACGTGCAGCCCATTATAACTCAATACTTTTCTGATGTTATTTCTCATAAAATGACTAAAGAAAAATATATTAAACACTGCTTTTAATTTAAATGATGTGAAATGTGAAAAACATCGTGTGGCTTCTCCTGCATCCAAGGCAGGGAAGTGAACATTTTAATGGGTAAGTTTGGGAGTCCCAGAGGCAAACGATTACTGGTCTCGTGGCATCTGTATAGGATGGATAGAGAAATACTAATACTCTACATCCCACTGTCGTTCAATGCTTGGTATCGGAAGATTGATGATTATAGGTGAAAAGCTTTGTTTTGGCTCAAAAACACAAGGAGTCTGGTTCACCTGAGCTTCTGCTTTGTGTCTGGACAGGGAGACTAGTGTTATAAAGTCTGTCTAGGGTTCTGGTCTTTTTACGGGCACTGCTCAATGTGGTCAGTGGAAAGAGCTGACTAAACATTGGTGAAACTGTCAAAACTAAACTAAACATTGGCTCTTAGTACATGGAAGTTATGACTGACATTTGGTAACAGTGCTGCTGCTGCTTTGAGTTTCAAGTGCTTACGGTAGTATGGTAACATAAGACATTAGCTTGTAATAAGCACTTCTTCTAAGGGCAATATTCATACATGGATAATGATGAGCATTTAAAATCATTAAAAAATACTGCTAACCTGGTATTGCCAAGATGAGTCAACCCAGTAATTAATGTACTGCATTGCTCCATCCCAAGCTTTTCTCTAAATGTGGTTCCAATACGGTATGGCATGTAGAAGACTAGTATAAATATAGTTGACGAGAGTTTGACTTTGATTACAGTAGCTGTGTGTACAGCAACAGACTGACCATGTGAGGAACAATAAAGCTTTTGAGTGGATACTTGACTAATTGCTGCCTTTAGATCATCTAGGCAGGGGTTCAGGAATATGCCTCCTGGAAAAGCAGCCAGACTGGGGGATGTCTTTGGAGAGCCTACGTTGTAAAGTCTTACCTAGGGGAGAATTCAATCAACAGGCACCCTATTGTTGCTGAGTGAAGCTGCCTGCCAGTTTGGCTGAAGGAAACCAATAAAATATTTCATTTGAATGCTGGTGTGGTATTAATATTACTTTTCAGCTAGGGTTTTGTGTCCCAGTGTAAAGTCACAAATGGCATTTGACATTTACAATGACATCTGTCATAAAGAAAAAATAATTATGACTGTTCTTTGGCACTTGGAGGAAATTAAACACTTGAAACGCTTTAAAAGAAAAGAGAAGTTGCTGTACAGTCAGTGCACATCCACCTGTGGGGACCTAGTGGGTGAAGGGCAGTAGATGGTGTACATATTAGATTATCATTGACCTCACTTTCACATTAAGTTAGCAATTGATGAATCGCCATATGCCTGCAGCTGCCATACTGAGGGTTGGAGCAATCAGGATGACTTTCCCAGGCTCTGATCCAAGGGGGCCCCAATGATTAATTATGGGGCAATTATTATAACTAGTTTTAAACAAGGCCCAGTGAGTGAATACAAACACCACCCTGTCATTCTGCTGGTAGTTGATATGGCCAACCAGAACAAAACAAAAAAAACTATCAGACATGAGGCTTACAGTATCATTATCATGACCATAGCTCAGACTAAATAACTGGAAGATGTTCCAAAGTTCTTCTACATCAAAGTAAACAGAACAAGAGTGTTGGTGTCCAAAGCAGGAGCGTAGGAAGGGTTATTCTTCAGTCTTATAGTCTGGTCCATCTCTAGTACAAAGAGCCTGCAGACACACAGCCAAACCATGACCTCAACACAGGCCACTGACGCAATACTTTAAAGTGCACGCATGTGTTTAGAAGTGTGGCAAAATCAAGCGTGACTGGTTCTCTTACACACGCAACATAATCAAATAGAATTGTTCAAGTACAGTATAATATCCATGCTATATGCCCCTTTCAATACTTCCAAAGACATCTACTCAATATATCAACTTTAAAACTTGAGGTGATGTTACATAAGTGTAAATGCAAAGCAGTTGGATGTAATTACATTTCTCAACATTGCCGTGGTGAAAAAATGGAAATTATGCTGTAGTTTGTTGGCAGTGGATCCCAGGCTGGGACACAATTCTTAACACATTATCTCATGCAGTGGGGAAAAAACAAGTCCTGCTCTGTGGTTCTGCTGGTTTTCTCCCCAC
Organism: Protomyctophum bolini; assembly: GCF_963924005.1. NCBI lineage: Eukaryota > Metazoa > Chordata > Actinopteri > Myctophiformes > Myctophidae > Protomyctophum > Protomyctophum bolini. Next base: position 33,108,899 of record NC_137867.1, on the reverse strand, counting down.
AAAACAAGAGTCTGCCTTCGGAGTTGGGGCTACTATAGAGCCGTGCTTTAATCTGGAAAATATTCCCGGACGGTGGTGGAAGAACATGGGAAACAATAACACGAGGAAGGAGTCCTCTTCCATCCGCTGGGCTGTGTGATTCAGAGATATGCTGTCATTTGCAATTCTAGCCCACCACAGCTACCACTTGGCCCCAACGCTTCGCTACTCATTTTCCACCTCACGTCTAAAAGTGGGCTTTTGTCTAGCAGCATGTGAGTGAGTTACAGTACGTGGGATGAGAGGAAATGTGCACTGGGGGAATGCACAGTTTCCCTTTGTAGAAGTTTCATCATCCACTGGCCTCGTTACAGATCATTTCAAAGACAAATCTTGTGTTTTGCTTGGTAGAGGGGACTCTTCCATTCTTCTGCCCTGCAGGAGTGAAATGAATGGAGTCCAGTTCTACAGGCTTGCGGTTTGCCCTAGCTGCACATTCAGCCTCTGCTGTTCAGGAAAGACCTTCTCCTAACTAACACATGGAGAAGTGATCAAAACACAGAAGCTAATGGAACCTCTGTGTTTCAAAGCAGAGTGCGTCCCTTCTGTTTTTGACATTGAGACAGCCAAGGCCTTCCGGCGACTGATTAACTACTGTTTTCACAGAGGAAATCATCACAAATGATTTGTAATCTGTTGTCTTGCAAAAGACACGAAGGGGATACAGTGTGGGGAAAAGCACTCATCATTCTACTCCTGGTGGGATGAATTAAAGACTCTCATAAAAATTAAGACTACTGAGAAAAAGAAAAACAGAAGGAATAAACAAAACTTGAAACAAAATGGCCTTGTTTTTCCAACTTCCTGAGATACAGTATTAAGTTTTATGTCTACTGAGTAATTGTGCTACTGTAATTAATTTCTGACCTTAAGGTTCACACTAATTTATAATTAATAAATATAAAGTTTGTTTTGCAGATTTGTAGGAATCACTCAACACACCAATAACTGGTTAATTAACACGACTAAACACTACTTTACTTTAGATTTTAAGTAACAGCTAATTCATGCTTAGTTGATTACCAGTATTGAATTGCATCCCTGGCTGTTGTCCACTGCAATAAAAAAAGCCATACTGTACCTTGTACAGTCATCAAAAGTTGAAAAGCTGACTTTAACATGGAGTTTTGCGCATGTGGGCGTCCCCATGTGCATGTGTGCACGGCACGCCTCAATGTTAAATTTGGCACACATGCTGGGGGGAAAAAACCCGGATTTAAATGTTTTTTCAACATATATATTCATCAATATATTTTTCCTTTCCAGAAAAACAGCTTGCTGCTGGACTACCTTGACATTTTGTCTAAGATATAGAAAAATATGAGAATTGGGCATTTTGGCCGGTCCCGCCCCCAGCTAGAGCTTTACGTAGCAAGACCTCATCCCGGAGCTATAGCAGAGAGGAAGGTCAAAAACATGGATAAAATAGAATAGAATAGTCCCCACTCCTTGGGTGTTTCTTTTTGTCTCTGTATATTTCCACAAACCTGGAATTTGCCCTCTGCATTTATTGACTCATGCTAGGACAACTAGGAGCAGACATTCTATGGCGCTTGGGGAGCAATTAGGGGTTAAGAGTCTTGCTCAAGGACACACATCCACACGTTACTGTTCTGGCCTGGAATTGAACCTGCCTACAATATTGTCGTCATACAATACAATGACTACTACAGTATGTCATTAAAAGGTCATGCTATACTATATATTTTTGAAAAATAAAGTATTAAATGTTATACCACATAAATATGGATCTTTGATGACACACAAGATTGTGGATGCAGGCGTCCATAATGGGTTTTCTCCCTTAAGGATAGGGTCATCCAGGAGAGGCTTGAGGTGGTTTGCACATCCACAGTAAAACGGATGCCCTGGGAGGGAGGCTTTACATGCACGTCCAGCTGGAGAGACCACGGGGCAGACCAAGGACCAGATGGAGTTGACAAGCATATTTCCATGCTTGGCTTGTCAAAACTAGCTTCAACAAAAGAGTTTAAACCATTAAAATGACAGAATATCACTATTCTGTTCCCGAAACAGACTAAATTATGACATGGATAAGATAAGATGTATAGACTCTCAGCCAGCTCTGCGTGTCTGGCTGACACTGGCTGACACAGTGGATGTCTTCCCACCAACTCAAGCTAGACAAAGCTGAGCTTCTCCTCTTCCATGGAAAGTCCTGCTGCCCCCTGCGGGATCTTTCCATCTCCATCAACAACACCCTGGTGACTCCTACTTAAACTGCCAAGAACTTGAGTGGTCAGTCAACTCTCCTTCAAGGTACACATTGCGATCAATCTGTCCACAAGGAGTCTGCCCAACTCCTAATCCAAACCTCAGACATCTCCAGGCCTGACTATTGCAACTCCCTCCTTGCTAGTCCATGCTCTCTCAAAACGCCTACAACTGATCCAGAATGCTGCAGTATGCCTGGTCTTCAACATCCTTGCATTTTCACATCTGTCCACTTCTGCACTCCCGTCACTGGCTTCCGGTTGCTGCCTGCATCCAATTCAAAACATTGTTGATAACCTACAAGCTAATCAAGGGCATACAGTAGGCACTCCCATACCTTCAGGATATGATCCACACCCCTTCCTTTAACACAGAACGTCTGTCCCCCACGTGCCTACGACACCCAGGCTAACGTTCCAAGACAAGTGACCTAGATTCTTCAGCCTCCTGGCTCCCAAGCTGTGGAATGACCTCCCTCCATCAGTCAGGACTCAGGACTGCAGACTCACTACCAATTTTCCACTGCTGTCTGAATATTCACCTCGTTAGACTCTACAGTACCTCACCCCACTCCTTATATGTCCTGTTGTAACTGTTGCCTATTTCGATAGATCTATGTTATACTATACTGTATAACTGTTATAATATCACAGATAATGTTGGTTACTTGTTCACATCTGTATATTTAGATAGGATTTTGTTTATTTTGAACAGCTGCTAGGTGAACACCTGGCCACTTACCCTGTTGACAAGGGTTCAGGACACTTGGTGAGTCACTATGCGCACCTACTTCGTGAGTCACTGCGCGCGCGCGCGCACGCACACACACACACACACACACACACACACACACACACACACACACACACACACACACACACACACACACACACACACACACACACACACACACAGACACACACACACACACACACACACACACACACACAGTCTCACACACACACACACACACACACACACACACACACACACACACACACACACACACACACACACACACACACACACAAACAAACAAACAAACAGAGAGAGAGAGATGGTCCAAAAGAGTAAGTAATTACAGGCCTGAGAGAATATGCAGCTCTTAAGCCTGCTTTTACTTAAGCCCTATTCAAATAATGTCTTATAAGCTCACAATGCTTTGTTTGTTTTTAAACTTAATTTAGCTGTTTTCTGGTTCTAAAACCGTGTAATGACAATACAAAACATTCACATACGGTACTATAAGAAAACATAGTTCGACAGTAAATCCAGTGAAAGGGAAAGTCATATCTGAGTAGATAGATCTACTGATTGCACATACAATTGTATTGTTTTTGGCCCTTTTGTTGTTATACGATAGCGTTTTTATTTATGCCACATAAAATATACATTGTTGGAAAGCTTATTTCTGGCCTATCAGTCTTGACACATCTAAGAAGTGAAATGCACTCAAAGAAATTTGCATTTCACATTTGTGTTCCGGTGTAAACAAAAACTTGTTCAGGGAACAAATTATTTTCATTATTATTCAAGTAGTCTGTGAGGAATTGAAGGTTATATAATACAAAAGTGTCCCAAGTGTATCTGCTCTCCTCTAATACTATATATTCATTTAAACTATATCAATTAGGACTGAGCTATTAAACAATTTTTTATCTAAATCGAAAAAAATTAAAATCGGAAAATCGATTTCACTTTAATTAGGGTAATTATGGTACGGATCTCGCTCATTAAAGCATGCAGCCCTGCATGGGGCCAAAAGTCCAGCCCTGTCCTGCTAAAACATAATAAACCTGAGTCCAACACCAAATTATCTCTCTCTGCCGTGCACGTTCTCTGAGACGCGCACGCCGCACAGCTCACAACTCTATGATGTATGCTCACTCGCGCTGATTCACGCAAACACAGAACATGTCCCAAACACTGAGGTAAACGTGTTGTTTGATTAAACAGAACGTGACACCGAAAAAAGCTAATAGCTTATGAATACCGTGTACCGACCTACTGTCCCTTACATTAACTGTTTTGCGTCGAGTAGCTATGTGTGTATACGTCGTCTCGGCTAAAAGCTAAGTGAAGCCTGACTTCAACTTTGTCGTATGACGGGTTGCATGCAGTTTCTGGTTCAGTGTCTTGCTCAATGATACTCCAACATGGAGCCAGGATGAGATCACTAACTAGACTTATGCACCTTACAGTACATCCAACTGGAAATGTTGCCCACGGGTGGCAAATAGAGCCATATGGGGTCACCAAAATCAACAGTTTTCCAGGAAATGCTGTTTGGGACAAAAGTGGTGGATGGGGGTATTGACTGACATCACCATCCTCAAAGAAAAAACTACATCATAAGTTGTCATACCGATTCGTATATATGAATGAATGAATGATTTTATATCTGACTGCCTTTTGCAGCCCATCCCTTACGGGATTATTCAGACACAATTTACAGTACATATTTCCTGTGCCAACACACTGACACCTAAATATTAAACAAAAGTAAATATCATACAATGTATACCATAATCAAGATTACTGTACATTCAAGTATTCCATTTTGTCGAGATAGACTAAAGTGGAGAGCGAGAGAGAGAGAGAAAGAAAAGGACATGAGGAGATAATGGACAGAAGACCGATTTGCGTCTAACTTCGACAAGGTATAGATGTATACACACACATAGGCTACATAAATATATATATATATATACACACGTGCATATGTACATACTGTACACACACAAATACATACACAAATAACTCAGATCTCAGTACGCATACGTTTTCTTCTGTTCCAGGCTTTATGGATAAAGTTTGAAATTGCGAATGTATGGTTATCAAATAAATATTTAACTAAAACGCTGTCCAGGGACAGACCATGTATTTTATCAGAAAATGGATTTCATCCTCAACCTCACCAAGTTCACAATAGCTACATAGTCTTTGATCTAATTCCGTTCCAATGTACTGTCCTGTTTCAAGTACGTGGCAGTAGTGCATACAGTAGAGATCGTTGGCTCTTAGATAGATCATACACAACATATGTTTCACATTCATACGCAGTTTTAAACTGGCAATATGTACGTATATTAGGTTTGTCATTGATTTCTTCCAACCATTTAACTCTGCATCTTGTCATATAAGTGTACAGTGTAAGTGTAGAGACTACCTAATTTTGGCCGAAACTTGTATGTTGTTGCGCTGGAGTGAGCAGCTAAACAGCCTGTGAGTACTTAAGCAAAGCATTGGCAGGTTATTTGAGCTGTAATGATCCAAGAAATACAGCCATTACTTTCAAAGTATGACGTTACGGAGTGTGTGGTCCATGTCCCCTTCTGTGATTAAAGTAGAAATACCCCTACTATCATATTATCAATATGATATGCCATATAATCCTAAGAAACCATCCCCAGTGTGTTAAAGTGGTACTGTAATGTCTGACTGGGTGACTGGGAAATAAGTCTGTGATAACTGTGATATCCCAAGAAACCATATGTAAAACATGTCAGCATGAGTGAGTTCAATGTACTGCAGCACATATCTCCAAACATATTCAAGTGGAATGACTTCAGTAAAGAACTTGATTGATTAAATCAGTCTATCTCTATTAATAGACTATATAGAGGTGAGCATAGTTGAGCCATATGTCAATATTAATTAATTACATCATTATCTTACGTGAAATACCATAAAATATGCTTTCAAATTAAACCTGTTTCTATGTTGAATTAATGTATGACAACGTGCTAATCAATCATTGACCATTTTGACCTTGACCAAATTGTCAGATATTCATTTTGAGATATATCATGCAGTTTCCTGGCCTTTGTGCTGTGATTCGGTGGTCCAGGTTATTGTGTCTTCGCAGGGTGACATACATGAATAACAGACAGACAGATCATCATGATGTGTTCAATCACATTAGCGGTCATATAATATTAGGGCCCTACAACCTGAACGAGGTCACTTTCACCATTACTGTCTCGTTTCTTTGCTACTTCAAAGTAGCTTTTGTTTAACTCTTTCACATGAAAGAGAATGGAGCTGAGAAAGAGTAACTGTTTAACGCATTTGAACCCACGAGTGGTCTAGAGCTTTAGTGTTCACAGCAGGATCTGTGTTTGTAAAAGGGGTCACACAAATACAGATGCTTTGCTCAAACACAGGAATGGAAAAGCCCACACTTGACTGAATTTGGTCACATAAACTAGACCAGAGCACTCACTGAAGTTTCAGCCAGGTCAATGGCTTTCAGTTGGAAACTCCCTCATTAAGTGGAATTCATTTTTTTAATGCTAAAAATCATAGAGGAAAATAAATAAAATAAATAAATAAAAGTAAACACACATCTAAGGAAAATAATACATTTCTATAGTGCTAAAGAAATTGAGACCTTATCTTCATTTAGTGCAGATATCTTTTAGAGAACTGTAATCTGATTGACATAATTTTAGAGTTGTCGGTCTCTCTGTCCTAACAGTCCTCAAAGGATCAATAATTGATCCTGTGTAAATTCAGATCAATTATTTATCTGAATTTACACACGGGCATTGACAATTAGCTTATGCACAGAACTGCAAAGCCCTTTTTCACTTTCCCAAATTGTACAGTATGCTGTTTATAGCGTTTTTTTTGTAAACTCTGTTTAACTCTATAGGGGTCGATTTTGAAAGTGGTAAAACCCATGTGGTAATACATAAATTGGCCTCGCTCTGCGCCCAATCGTATTATGGAAGTCTTATCGTCCCGTGTTGAACGCACACACATATGGCATACGACGTTCCTGAATATTTTAGCATTGTGGGAGTGTCCATATGTTAATTATTTTCGCTTTGCGCAATTTGCTATTAAGCCCCTTGTCCTAAAAACACTCAGCGCATAATGATAAGACATGGGTCTGACCACCTCTTAAATGCAAAAAGCATTGTTTGATTTTACACTTGAGCGGCTCTGGGAGGCTGCTGGAGTGTTGCCATGTCTGTTTATTATAAGCGGCTTCTTTTTCTGTAAAGTTGCTTGTAAATATTGGTAGTTGTACTAGTTGTGGTTGCTTTTCTTGTTTCTAAAGTGGTTATTTGTGCTTTTCTCCTAATGTTGTTTACATCAGTGATCCTCACACAGCACATTCCCATGTCAAGGATACCCAGATGAATGCATTTGCCCAACTAAGGACGGCTAATCCAAAAATTAAATAAAACATTTCCAAGATTACTTTTAAAAATAGATCTACAAGCTCACAATGCATCACATTCATTCATTAAAAATATTAACTCTGACTGCAGGGGGATATATAATGATCATTATAACAATGTGCAAGAAAATATTTAAAAATATGGAAGATTTGTGGACAATCAAAATATGTTTTTTATTTTAATGTGGTGTCATTAAAATTAATCTGCATATGGCAGACTCACTATCTAGAAAATAAAAACATGGCACTTCATTTAAAATAGGTTACAGACCCCTGTTATATACGCATCTTTTGGGATTATTTTTATAGACCTATTTACCCGTTTCTATGAGACATGGCAACAGCGCTCTTTGCTTTTAGTTGTTGAGATTAGAAACGGCCATAATTCTTTCATTTCTCAACCTTTAAAAAAATACATCTCCATAATCCTTGGGAAGTTTGCTTTCATACGCTGTATCACACCCGATTCAAGTCTTCTTCAATAAAATGCTACGAGTGAAGACCATATACCATCGGGGCCACAGCATTACGCAGCACGCATTCAACGCATTCAACTCATTCCTTCATCGTGACTTGAATGAAATAAAATATAATAAACGTTATTTTACTGGTGTTTTTCAATAGAAACAAATTATTTTGAGGCATATAAAGGTGACAGCATGCAGTGCAATAGGAATAATTAACCCAAATGTGACAAAGTCATGGCATGTCTTCTATGGTGCCAGCCTGAAGAAATGTAATACCACGACCCCCAAAGTGCACATTCCGTATGTGACATCAGCTGACTGGTAAAGAGAATAGTACGGACATGTTGATTGGGTACGTCTCAAACACTCCTTAAACACTCCCATGACTAATTCAAGGCCGTTTTGCGCAATCCACGGGGTGCTCGAAAGAGCTTCTTACCATGCCCAAAATTGCTATATGACATTCCACACGCCCCCACCTCTTAAAACTGTAATATTATATGGAATTTCATTGGAACTGCTTAATCGAGGCCTATGACCGCTCCATATACACTGATATGGAGGTAGCAGAGGAGGAGGACTGTGAGGAAGGGATGAGTTTAGGGATTCAAGTGTCCATTTCTTTCTTAGCGATTTATTAAAACAATTACTTTTTTAATGAGTTCAATAATCACACATGTAGGTGTGTTTGTGTGTGTTTGCAACATGCATCTGTGTGTTTGTGTTCGTGATGTGTGTTGGAGCGGGTGTGTGTTCTTTGCGAATAAAGAAATATGAAAGGTTAGATATAAGCAATCATATAATTTCTTCCTCAGTACAATGGCTAGGCTGCTTTTAACCCCAAACGGGTATCCACAAGTTGATATCAATTTAAATATCTGTGCTGCAAATGTCATGCCTTATGGTAGGGTAGGGTGCTTATAAGAAATATAGCCTAGTTAACAAGATGAATCACAGTTGTTTCAAGTCATCATTTTTATATGCAATGCAACCAATGTTGGATTCCTACCAGCATTTCCTAATCAGCAGACTTCAGTCCAGTACGTTTCTTAGCTGTGGTTCCTAACTTCCTATCAGTGTTTCTCACACAGGATATTATAAAATAGTTTTTTTTAGACAGGCCCAGACTTCAGACAAAGGACAGACTCTTCTAAAAGACTCATGCCGAGATTATGATGCATCCCGTATTTCCAGTCGCTGCTGAGATCATTAGAAGAATAGGATACTCATTTTGGGTGGTCAGTATGACTAGCATTCATATTGTGCAGAACCTCTCTGCATGGCTACAGCCCAGGCACTTCTTCTAGGCTACTACTACTACTACTACGGTGCGTAGCGTTAGTCTGACGTCCCAATAATCTGACATTACTAACCCTACCCCAAATCCTGACCGCACACGGAAGCCACGGGTGCGTCTTAACCGGCCATGTATGTCAGACTATTGGTACGTCGGACTAACGTATGCCCCCCCCCCCTACTACTGAGGCCTATTTCAGGCAGTATGTGTGAAGGTATACTGTTTACTGGCAGGCAGCGCTGAGAGAAGGGGTGTCCCTACCGTTGCCGGTAGTTCCGTAAACACAAGGGAAATGAGGTATGGCCAGACTCAGCATTCCCCTGGCTGTCCTGTCCCCAGGATATCAGTCATTAAAGCTAGCAGACCTGAACCTAAATACACAGCAACAGAACACACCTTGTTCTCCGCGGCCAAGCAGCCGAAACCAGTGGGAAACAGGCTTCAGGTCCTGTGTTAACATTGCTGGATGTCACACCTGGGTCTGCTGTTAGTTTTCTCAAAACTGATATTGTTCCCTTGTAAACATCCGACAAGATGTTACAGATCCCAAGAATGTGACATTTTACTGGTCTGGACTGTATTCTGAAAAGGAATAAAGGGGAAGTCATAGCTCCCTCTGTGCATGCTGCATCCATTGCATTCATATGACATTCTACAGTAGTACTTATTACTGTAATGTAATTACACACGGAATTCCTTTAAAATTACATAGATGCTGGTGAAGGATACCTGGCTGGGACAGAATAGGTCACCTATTCTGTTGACAACTTGACACAATAATCCACATTGCTAGACACACACTTTACTATGAGCTGTGTATTTTCACAGGGGGGGAAAAACGAACAACAACGCCTAAGTGTTCTGAAACCTGAGCTCAGCCACCGACAGCCACCCTCCTGAAACACTGAGCCATATATATGTGTTTACCATGAAACCTCCAGGCCTCTCCACTGTTACCACCTTCCCCTGACAGAATGACAGAGAGGTCATCAGCTAGCTGAGAGGAATTCCCTCAGATGTAATGCATGGCCTTTCTTCTGTCCGTTGCATCACAGATCAGTGTTTTGTCAAGAAGTCCAATCTAATTACGTGGCACATGGGCTTTTGTACAGTATGTTGTTCTGTCCAATCACGCCACGGATCCCAGGGCAAAGCACTGGCGCATAAAGCCTGTTCCTAGTGACTACGTCCACTGGGATACTTTCCAAGTGACGTAAAGTGAAGTTCCTCTTGTAAAACATGTCTGGAAGCCATAAGGTAAGTCTTTAGGATTCATGACAAAATGTGGTAGTGTTGCCTTGATCTTTAGATTACACGTTACACAGTGTAATGTCAAAAGTAATACATGCAGAAGACAGCTGAACTGCTTCAGATTCTAAATGTTCTAATAAATTACAATATATTTAAAAGGGAGGCTGCAGTATCAGTAACTGAATCACTTCAGTTGAAGCTGATATCTGAGGCCAAATATGTAAAATGTAACTCCACTCCTTTTGGTGATATATCGATAAATCATTTGGACATGAGGTACAATTGAGTGATTCAGGCCACACAGGCCGCTCGAGCGTTCAACATCAGACTAATAAATCCTGAATGAAATCCCATTCCCCTGAATTCTCACACATTGCACATTTACTGGTCTCATTTGGTGGTTTTGCAGCAATGAGGGTGAGTTTGACAAAATCCTGACTGAGCCAGCCCCATTCTTTCCACTCAGGTCATAAAACTCAACTGGCTTTCTTTCTCAACAGAACGGTCCCTGTAGGTCAAGCCACCAGTCACAGTATGCAGTATGCGCAACACAGAAAGCCCATGGAATAATCAACCAGAATGTTTCCACCCCAAACCATTGGGGGAAAAGTTTAATATTGCCATTTTTATGAATTTATAAGATTAGCATCAGAGTCACGTGATTTCTGCAGCATCCCTACAACAGCAGCTTGGTCTAGTACAATGGTTCCTAAACACTGGGCCAGGGGTCCCTTTATCTTTTGGTTTCATACATTTTGTTTTTAATTATTATTATTTCAAAATATTTTCAAAAAAACGTTCCCCAAAAAAGCATCCTTTTTTTCACGAATAAAAACCAAATGTCAATGATTTTTCAAGGCCATTTCATGAATAAATAAAATAAATAATTCCATAAATTAGAAAACTAATCTTTAACGAAAATACGTGGCTCGAAGAGACACGTTAACTTTCAGTTTCACTAGTTTGGGTCCCGGACAAATGTATAATTTCTCTTTTAGTCTTGAGCTAAAAGGTTTGGGAACCACTGCTCTATAGTACAACAACAATTTACTTGTGCATTTTGCTATCACCACAGGCCTGTCAATCAAACACTTGTACCAAACAGTGACCAATAGTGCAGAGCAGGCCAGGGGTGACGAGGTTGTGATGGGTTACTGGCAGACCATTCATCATGGCTGGCCAGACAGGGACACACTCTCGTGGTGTACATGCTCATGTTTATACAGAGGTGGCTGTGGTGGTCTCACAGTGGGGTGCACGGCTGCACGTATCAGGTACATGTTCCAGCACTTCCAACCACAACTCCTGTGCTTTTGTTCCGGCTTGAGAGAAAAGGTTAAGCATCACTGCAGAACTTTTATGTTTATGAACGTATGAAACATCTCAAGCTAATGACAACAGTGATCATGCTTAGATAAAAAGCACAGATGGATTATAATTGTCATCTCCTTCCTTGTTGCCGAGTGCTCTTGTTTGTTTTCCCATGCCCTATGGTCTGTAGCCTAATACATTAAGATGCTGCCACGATGAATGGGATTAGAATATGAGATCGAGAGCTAAAAAGGATTGCTGGAATATTCAATCATTATAAACCATGGGATAAAATGGCAAACAACCTCACATGCACCCCATAACAAAGAAGCATAAACAAAGAACCAAACAAAAGTAAAATCATAGAAATAAATACCTATATTTACAAAGTGGTGTGCCGAGAGTCCAGGCGTGCCATGGGAGTTTGTGCAATAACATTATTATTGCAGTATACTGTATGAATGAATGAATGAATGAATGATTTTTTATTTTCGTGTCTTGTCGTTAAGACCCATCCCTTACGGGATTATAAGACACCAACAACATAAATAAACAATATCACGTTCACTTCCCACACTGTATAAAACTATACTAAAAGTTATGAATATTTTTCATTTACTATATCAGTACTGTGTGCACACTCATTTCTAAATATAGAGGGAAATTCTGTATTATACCCTTAATAAAAAACACATACATGCACAGTGCAGTACATTTACTATATTTTATGTAAATAAAATACTAAAACTGTATAAAACAAAATCTCATTTGTGTTGCAAGAACGCTGGGGTGACTATTGTTCAATCAGTACCGCCCAAAATGTCATATACTACATCATATGAGCTACATTAACATAGTCATGCGTGGAAACACAATTGATTCACACAATGGGTGTCTTTTGTATCACTATAGATGTGTCTTTACTTAATTATTAGTCTTAGAAATCCTGTGATAGGTCCCAGAGCCCATCGTCTGTTGAGATGATGTAAGCTGTTAATGACTCTTGGGCCTGCGTGTTTCACTTGTGGTCCAGTTCTAAACACTCCTGTTCTAACATGAAGTCATTGCAGTCATTTAATTGCAATCTGTTATGATAGTGATGATTGCTTCAAAGTGTTAAGAGCTGAATTGTAAGGAACCTCACGCTAGACACTTTAGTTTGTTTGTTACTTGGAACAAACACACAAAGAACTTTGTCGTTAGGTGTGGGGAAAAACATCCAAGTAAACAGCCATGCAGGGGGTTTGTGTTATTTAGGATGAAAACATGAAAAACATAAAAATCTAGGGTTCTGACAAAAGTTTAACCACATGAATACTAGTGTCCCGATTCGGCACGTCATTATGATATCTGGACATTTGGCCAGAATGGGCTAACATTCAATGAAAATAGCAGATCTATAAGGTCACAATGGCTGTTGTGACTCATTGACCCCCTTTACACTGGTTGGTTCCCAATGGGAACCGGTTTAGATCTTTTTGGTTCTTTTTGGTTCTTAGAGCTCCAAAATTGGAACGTTAATTATGAATTGAGTGGGAAAAACCATACATATATTAGATTGTCATCACCATGAAACTTCCCCAATTGAGTACTTACACGAAGACAATGATTTATTGTATTACAAATTTACATTTTTAAATATGCAAATGAGGCATTGTGTAGGAAAATATGCAAAAATTATCGAAAATATGATAAAGCTACTACTGTGGAAGGGTTATCATGTATTCATTTACTTGCATGTATTGATCCTATAAACAATTTAATATACAGTAGGTCTAGTTTTTCTCACCAATTTTGGAGCTCTGGCTCATGTACTAAGAACCAAAAAGAAATGAACCGGTTCCCATTGGGAACCAACCGGTGGAAAGGGCGTCAATGAGTCACAACGCCACATTGTGAGTTTGTAGATTGGGTATTTTCACTATTTGACGTACATGTATAGGGTAGGCTATATGTGGTTTAGTATTTCTAAAACGACTTGCTTCTGATGAATAATATGTCCTTGGCTTCCTTGATGGCAAGTATAGAAACCAGGTAAGTCAAAGTAGCCCATGCAACACTCTTAAAGCCACTTAGCCACCACTTAAATCCATCTTCTCCTTTTTAGCATGTGCCTCGTCATCGGTAGCATTTCAGGCCCCACGTTTCCTGGTCTTGTTCCCACGTGCATCGGTTAACAACCAGACAACTTTCTTCAACATGCTCATTCATTTGCCCATTCATTGGTCCATCTGTGAAACATTTCCAAATGTGAACCCACTTTCCATGATGTCTCCCATGTGGCACGCGCAGCTTTAAAATGCATTGATTGGTTAGTATTTCAATTTGGGAGTAACTTTTTCCTCAGACATTTTTACGGGCTGTGCTCTGGCCTGCACCTGCTGAGGATTAGAGATGGAAAGAGAACTAATCGGCGCGGCAACACCATGGTCTTGGACACGACCCAAGGAGTCACTCAAACACGCTTGTTGGCGCTCAGAGTCTGCCCAGCTCCCCTGATGCTCAGAACCTAATTCATGAGTTGGCCTGCAACTGAAACTGCAGGTGTCATCTTAACTGAACACAGAGCGGAAGAAGGTTAAAGAGAACAGTAATGCATACCTGTAGGCAAGACATTCTGCACACGGCATATGGAGATGTGGTGGAAGAAGTAGGTACTCAGATTGTTTTACTTAAGTAAAAGTAGCAATACCAGTTACACCTACTTGAGTAAAAGTACAACAAAAGTATTGGCTTCAAAATATAAAGTGCTTAACAGTAAGTTAACAGTAAGTATTTATTATGCACCACGTCCAATTTCACAAGTTTTTCCTTTTCAAAAATATAGTTTTCTTTAAAAAGAATATAGCTTTTTTCAAAAATAGCAGATCTTTGCGCTTGTTGATCAGCTATTTTTGAATAGACTATAAGTATAAATAGTATTTGGTTAATGTATGTTTGTAACAATCTAAATCTACAAATTAACAAATAATTGTAGCAGGGTAAAATGTACAATGTTTGAGATGTATCGGAGTTGAACTAAAAAAAATCTATAGAAAATAGAAAAAGCTACTCAAGTAAAGTAAAAGTATTACAAAATTGTACATAAGTATATTAGCCTACTTGAGTAAGTTACGTTCCACCATGCGGCATATGGAGCATGTATGCTTCTGGTTTATACCATTTCCTTTTATCAAAGTTGCTTGTCCAAAGGTGAGCTAGTAAAACGTGACCACCAGCCATTGGGCTGACCTGCACCGGTAAAAAATATTATTATATGAATTTGTCCAGGTCTTTATTTGTCCAGTATCTCCCGCCAGGAACTTTTGTTTCCATAAGAGCAGCTGTTCTTCTTCATTCTTTTCTGGAGCATCAGCGGAAAGATTTCGATAGTTCCATTCCATTCACAATAGAGCAAAAGAAAGGGTTGCTCTCATGGAAGTAATCAAACTGCCTGCATTCAGTTAACGAATTACCCATGAGCTAAACAAAGGATACACAGCATAAATCTTGAAATGTCAAATACTAAACCAAATTATAAACCAAAGAAGAGGCTACGCTGAAAGATGAACAGGTTCTGTTAGGCTATGAATATGATGCAATCGTCATGTTGATGAGGTTATGTTACGTAATGCTTCACTGAACACTCATTTGTTGCTTTGTGATTTTTTAGGGTGTTTATTTATGATTATTTTTTATACGCTTGCAAGCTACAGCAGTGCGCGGGATTCAGAATATTTTTCTGCATTTGTTAGTTACTTTTCATCCCTACCCACTGGCCTAAACGGTTTTTCAGGTGTGCGAAGGTTTCTTATTTATCGGATAGTTTACAGTTTACAATGTTTTCTTATGACTATTAACAATATATAGTTCCAAGAATATCCCATGTGAGGGACATCACACAGTCTGTACTCTATTTCTTCATGATAGCTTTTCCACTCTTACTGTGAAGACTGACCAAGCCTTATGTTTTAGTCATGACCAAAACATTTATCACTCAAAAATACAAAGTGTAGAAGACAGTATAAAATGTTCAAAAAGTTCTTTCTCCTACTGACATGTTTATGCACTCTGTAATCCCCACAGTGGCTTTCTGTAAGTAGCCCTAAAATCCATGGCTACTCAGGGACATCCGCAGTCCTTCACAGTCACACCCTGATGAAAGTGATGCAGCTGAAAATTGGCGCAAACCAAAATGTCACGCTGAATGGAGAGAGGTGTGACATGTACGGTATTTACGCTGAGAGGGTGCAGCTTTTCCACCGTTATTACTCAATTATTTACAGTAGTCTGCTCTCTTCTCAGTGTGTGTCTTGATTGCTTTTTGGAGTTTGTGTTTATACACAAAGCAGTTAGTCAACATCTGTAACATATTTATTTTCAATGCAGCTCCAGGGGAGAATCCCACATCCTGTACATTGTAAAACAGACTGCAGCGTGCAGAGCCTTACTTGGCAATTTTATTTTACACAAGGCTGCAATAAAAGACTGTGACTACAGAATCTTACGTAATTTACGATGAAACATGGTAGCATGCTGTATACATACTCTTTATCCTTCTTTTACACTTCATCAACATTATTGATGGCCACTTGTCAACAACAGCAACAGTTTTATTATTTTAATTGGAATATTTGCATAGATCAATAGCTACCATATCTTCTCTGTAAGAACCTGCACATTTGACATATCGTGACAAAATGTGTGGACTACAACCATTCACAGAGAGGATTGTGTGCACATCGTTTGCCTGTTTACAACCATTATCATTGTTAAGAGAAAAAAAGATAAACATCTTCCTTAAATAGTCCATATTTAGTGATTGAAATCTAGATTCAATTGAATTTGAATTTTAACAACTGAAAAGCCCATTATAACATCATTGGCTGGACAAAACCCCACTGGCTCTTATTGAAAACATCAAAACAACACAGAAACAACAGGCCAAGTGAATACTGTCACTGCCAATTCCCTCCATGCGTAATTTATAGAGCTTTGGCAAGCTGATTAAACTGTGACACATGACTTTCCCTTGTCTCGGCACCACGTTGCAAATCCCTATCACAGTGTCCATCACGTTTCATCTGTGAGCAATAACATAGACAAGTAAACTCAACACTTCTTTCAAGAGGCACATGAGTGAATAAGTGATGTATTGATTCACAGTAAGTTTCCTTCATTTCTGCATTGTCCTACAAGGGTCTATTTCTATTTTGTATGGTTTTAAAATTAAACCCATAACACCAAATTATATTTCATTCAAACATAAAAAATGTGACTTGAAAACATAGGTTGAAACTAATGTTTTGTGTAAAACAAAAACATATCCAGGCACAAGAGGCTACACCATAAAATCCTTAAATATGGTCATGTAAAGCCCTTTAAGCCTGAATCAGTGACTAACGCCAGGGCTCCACCGGGCGCGTTGCATCTCCATCGCGTGCGTCAAAAAACGAACCGGGGCAATTTCAATGGTGACGGAGACGCAACGCGGGCAGTGGAGCCACCCTTCATTGATTAAAAAGGGAACATTCTGTGACGGTGACGGAGACCGCAACGCTGACGCGCCCGGTGGAGCCCCGGTGTAAGGGCTATACAAATACATTGAGTTGATATAGTGAGTCTTGCTCAAGGATACTTCAACACTAACTCTGGGGGAGCCGGGATCAAACTGGGAACCTTAAGGCCTATTCATAGTCTGGATTTTCGGTGGTGAGGTGACCACCGCTCCAGTGGTGAGGTGACCACCGGAGCTGTAATAACGTGGAGCGGTGGTGAATAAAAACAGAGAGAAGGGCTGGAGAGAGCGGTGGTTTGCCGCTCAGTGACTATGAATAACGCTTTATTGTTCCCATCCGGCTGCTCTACCGGCCACTCTACCCCTGAGCCACTCTCGCCCCCATAACATTAGTCTGGATTTCCGGTGGTTAGGTGACCACCGAACTACAACATGACGTCACGAGCCGCGGTGAAGAGCAAACCACCGCCACCGCTCCAGCCCTTCTCAGCTCACCACCGGAGCGGTGGTCACCTCACCACCGAAAATCCAGACTATGTATGAGCCTTAACTCTCCTTATTTATATGCATTGCTTGCTGCAAATAACAGATTTTCACCTAAATCAAAAACATGATACGGTTTGTCACGTTCTGCACTAAGCTCTGCCAAAAGAGCATTTTTCTCCCGGTGAAATGTCAGTTGTCACGTCATATTTTTTTCAGTTGAAAGTAATTATTGGTGAGCAAGAAAGTTGTACAACGAGGCATGAATTAGGCTTAATTCTTGAGTTTGGATTGTTTGAAGTAGTTGCCAGAGTGCATGAGCTTAAACTACCTTCTAGGCGGTGAACCAGGGCACTCACGAATCCAGTCCGGAGTGCTGGAGTCCAGTTTTGCACTTTGCTATGATTACCTATGCATACTGTATGGCTGAAGAAAGCCCAACAAAAATAAGTTGTACTCTTATGTTGTTTGTTCTTAATGAAGACGTAACACTAAAGAAGAACCTTCTTGAACCTTGCTCTCTTCCCAGCAGCCACAGCCGATCTCACACTAGATACATCTCACTTCCAGTGAAATCAACGGTCGACTATCCCCTCACCAAAACCTGGCCTAACACCTGGATCAGGGGTTTCCTGAAGAAGTGTAGCCTATAACCTTTTCCCCTCTGGGGCGACCATTTTCATTCAGGGCCAATTAGGATCCTATCACTGTGACTTCACCACTGCCATGCACTGCCATAACAACCAGCCCAAGCCAGAAATAGTGGCAGTGGAAAACCAGTGGACAGTGGGGGCAGGGGCTTGGAAATTTGAGTAGTGTGTGTGTGTGTGTGTGTGTGTGTGTGTGTGTGTGTGTGTGTGTGTGTGTGTGTGTGTGTGTGTGTGTGTGTGTGTGTGTGTGTGTGTGAGAGAGAGAGAGAGGCTTATGTCTCATGCTTGTGGATCTCTTTTGTGCCAAGGGGAGGAGGGGAGGAGAAGGAGCCCCTGTTGCTTTAAATAAGATTTAGTTGTTTTCTCCAACTGGTCAAACAGGGGTTAAAACAGAAGAAAACAGGGGGAGGACCTCAACTCAATTTATCTACCAACTGAAACATTGTGCCAGTGGATTGTTCATCACTTTACAAAAGCTCTGTGTGAGAAAGAGAGAGAGAGAGAGAGAGAGAGAGAGAGAGAGAGAGAGAGAGAGAGAGAGAGAGAGAGAGAGAGAGAGAGAGAGAGAGAGAGAGAGAGAGAGAGAGCGAGAGAGAGAGAGCAGAGAGAGACTGCCTCTTGAGCCATGAGGCAGAAGTGATGGATACAGCCCTCAGAGAGTGACAATCTACTCACAATACACCCTGGACTCTCTATAACTCAGGAAATTATGCTTCTATAAATCTTGTCAGGTTGTCCAATTCATTTGCAAAGTGGATCTTTTCTTTTTTTTTTACATCCTGCTCCATGTTTACCAGTCTTTTCAGCAAGTTGAACTTCTCTGCTGATCTAATGAAGGTGTTTTAATATTAAGTAAAAAAAAAAATACATCTTCTCCACTGGCGGAATGGACTCAGGTGACAAAGAGTGAGTAGCGTGCACAGTGCGGGCAAAGTGCGGGCAAGGGGGACGCAGGACAACAGCAGCACACCAGCTTTCACATTTGTGATGACTTTCTACCAGGGGAAACTTCAATCAGCTCTGCCAAGGCAAGGCAACTGAAGGAGCCTAATCAACAGTCTACAATTATCTGGTAAGCAATAGGTGGCTATTGACATTCCCTTTTGCTCTATTGGTGACTTGTGAAAGTTTGAAGTGTGGATGAACTTTCAAAAAAGAAAATGTTACTATGGAGAAATATATGGTATAAATAACCAAATATTTAAGGTATTATGGTAATGTATAAATGCAATTCTGTAATTATTTCAAAATGCCGTTAGACCTTTCCAAATCTTAATCTTAATTAAGATGAACCAGTCATGAACTAACTTGATTTACACATGGCAAAGGGCAATTCAACAGTCTTGCCACTTCAACCAGGTGGTTGACTCTAATGGAGACAAAGTAGAGAGGGGTCATTTCAACACAGGAAGATGCTGGGAGAGTACGCTCTCCGGGGCAAGTGGCCATTAACTTGTGATAAACTATCAGCTTGTCACAAAACATGGGCATGTCACAATAAAAAAGATTGCACAACACAAAACAACAGGAATTTGAACGAGAACTGTAGGCTACAAGCTGTATATTTTAGGTTTTGCACAATCAAAATCTTTAAATTCATGTGGTAACACGAAACAATTGTCTCTGTAAACAAGGGATTACTGTAAAACCGTTTTCTTCGTTAACAGAAAACCACAGTCCCCTCTGAGTACAAAGAGAAATGCTTTTAAGAATGGCTGTGTCAAGCAGTCAGTGGCTTCAGGATGTGCCCCTGGGCTCTTGCGGACAGGCGAGCAGCTTGTTGAATCCCTGCTTTGTTTCTGTGGCCAGAGTGCTGTTTGGATAAGGGGGCTTTGAGGTAGAACGCTGGAGCTTATCGAAACAGTTCCTGAGACCCCCTGCCTCACGGTCTGACTGAGATCACAAGTGGGGGCACGCAACAACACAGAGAAAGAATGATGCATGGAAACAAAACCGAAATGTGGATGTAAATCACTCCTGTTCCATGGAGAGCCAAAACAAACGCTATCCTGCACCGTCTAATCAAGCAGGTACAGGTTAATCACGTTTCAAATGTCATGTTTCGGGGCTTACAAGGATTACATGCTTGAGGAAAGAATGAGGTCACCCTCAAGGTAATGCAATATCACAGATTACCACGAGCAAATTGAATCTGACTCTGATCCAACACATATTGGGTGTCGTACGAGGGGCTCTGCCAGTTCTCCGCATAGTTGGTGCTAATGTGAACATGCGGCACAAAGCCGCCTGCAAAGCGCCCGTTCATTTCAGCCACTGACAAATGAGGCGTTAAGCAAGACGTGTTGTGAGCCCCTAGTCTAGATGATGATGATGATGTGATTACAGTGCCTTCGGTCAGTGAGCGGGACGATGGTGCTGAATGGGGTCAGGGTAGATCTGACTTGTAGGGCAATACAGTAGGTACAGCAGGGTCTATACGGTAGTCTCTCTTTGTCTGCCACCACCATTGACTCTGCATGTGAGTTGTGGCAGCTCACTCTAATGAGGTGGCTAGAATGTGAGGAATGCCATGCTCATGCTGAAATGAGAGGGGCTGGGGGTGAGACGCATCGGCTAGACTGAGCGGGACTGCTTTCCTTCTAATTACCGTGTGCCCGGTATGAGTAAAAAGCAACACAGCAGCACGATGCCGTTCAGAGACACGCAGACCTACACACTTGCCTGCTGCGGGTGATTTGGAGTATAATTCGTTAAATGCATGGAGGATTCGTTAAATGCATACAGTACATGCAAGATATTTCAATGTGTTAATACTTTTCATTGTTTGAAATGCATTTTGGATAGATGGATAGATGTTGATTCTGATGACATCACCGTCCACAGGCAAATCAGTTTGCCTGTGGACCGCTTATTGAGGCAAATTATTCAGAAAACCCCAGAATACAGAAAGTCTACTGAATGTTCAAAGTTCTAAAAAGACCTGCCAATAAAACAGTGAATGGGAAAGTTGTCAGTGTCCTCTCCTCAGGTATTGAGCGTGACTGTGACAGGTATGGTGCTGTGTGAAGTGTCCTCTGGGCGTGACTTACAGTATATGTGTCACTTCTCAACACCAGTTAATCATCAGGAGCTATTGGTCAGTCAATGGCAGCTTGTTATAGCGATGTGATGTTTTGATAATAATGAGCCATGGTGGTGGTGGCAGCGGGAGTGGAAATTGGGAGTGGACTCACTCACTGTTGTTCCCCTTGGGACGGGCAGCCTGTGGATGGGTTCATGACACTCTGTCTCCTGTGAGACAGAAGGACCTCTCTTTGGTGATTATGAGCACATAATTAACAGAAAAAACTGAAACGATATGCACTGTGCATGTACACACACACACACACACACACACACACACACACACACACACACACACACACACACACACACACACACACACACAC
This sequence comes from Protomyctophum bolini, assembly GCF_963924005.1. Lineage (NCBI taxonomy): Eukaryota > Metazoa > Chordata > Actinopteri > Myctophiformes > Myctophidae > Protomyctophum > Protomyctophum bolini. The sequence continues at coordinate 33,087,068 of NC_137867.1, read as the reverse complement.
ACACACACACACACACACACACACACACACACACACAGAATACTTTATTAACAGTTTGAGGTGCAGAGGTTGGTTTACAATGATTGTTATAAGGATAACACAAAAATCCCTAGGGGCTTGTTTCCATTGTGGTCCACGCATGCACACACGCACACAAACTTCAACGCACGCACACACACTTCACTGCATGCACATGTGGCGCACACATCACAGCACGCACACACACTTCACCGCACGCACACTTCACCGCGCACACACACACGTCACCGCACACATATACCCTTCACTGCACGCACGCACACACACCTCACCGCACGCACGCACACACACTTCACCTCACACACAGTCGCACACACACACACCAGACTTCACCACAAGCTGTAGAAGATTTCCCCTTAGCTTTGAGGTGTATAGGAAGGAACCTACTGTATGGAAGGAGCCTCTGGGCTAACCACGTCCAGCATGGGACTCCTCCATGGCAGCAGCATGTAGCGCACAGCAGGCTGCGTGTCTCAGACACATATCTCATATTCCAGGGAGAAAAACCACAGCAGCCGCTGGCCAAATACAGCCATCAGCACTTGAGATGAGACGTGAGCCTGACTATGTTAGCTTGGTTTGGGCTTACTGATAGGCTATTATTAGTGACTTCTGTAGACTTTGATCTATATGGTCACATCATTCCTGAGCACAGTAAGACAATCTGCCATTTCATTCCACGCTCCATCATATTGACAACTGAGGATCTGTGCTGTGGTAAAACATAATGTGTTACATTCTCAACATGTGCTGAGGTGATGTCATGCTTCTTCGGCAGCATTAGTGCTACGAAAGATACTGCATTGACAGAGGACCGCTTCTAAGTAAAGTCTTCACATAATGTTTAAAAACAGGTGCCTCTGTGGGAAACAACTGGCAAATGCGGGTGCCTTTTTCAGTGAAATCGATACCGCAGTAGTAATCTGTATGTGGGTAACTGTTCTGATGAAGGTCTGATATGTTCAGACAGATCTTTGCTCAGATAGACCAACAGTAAACCAACAGGGTGTGAGGGTTTCATTTCTAAGTAAGCCGTTGCAGTAACAAAATGTGTTTACACATTCTATTCTAGATGGATATAGCGGACCGGGTCAAAGGCTTGAAGGGTCATATTCTTGGAGAGCTCCGCATTTCTCTTCTCCATGTATCCAACCTAATGTGCTGGCCATGCGCCCAGAGAGTAACCAGACAAAACCACAGCTCCCTTCTGCTTTTTGAATGGTCAGTTATCTTTCTCATACAGTATAGGGGGCAAGTGGAGCACAAGTGAGATTGACAACCACTCCTTCCAACACTGCCCAATATGTGCCATTCTATGCAATGCTTTCTGATCGGAAAAGCTCCTTCTGGCTGAGGGGAGGTGTTGCACAGGACTCCTCTGTAATCCAATATGCAGCAGCTTTCAATTAAAGAAGCCCCAGGGGCTTGAGGGCCTTGTTATCCTTACACAGGAGTCACATTCTCCTTTGCACTCAGTGGCATCCCCCTATGCTTCTAATAACAGCACATCAACCTTCAAAATGCTGGCCCCCGCTTGTTTTTCTAATAAAAATGCCTGCACTTTGGATTCAGGGTACCAACAGCCCAGAACCTAATTTCAATGCGTTCCTGAGGAAAATTACGAGTTGTACCTTGAAGGTGCGGATGGAGACAGTACTTGTAGAGTTGTCTAAACACGGTCATATCTCAGATGTTGGCAGTGAAAACAAACAGAGCCAGATAAGGTTTGGGTTGTATAACACTCCCATTAGGCTGCTTAGTTTGCACGCCAGGTGGTAAAGTTGCGAAAGGTTCATTCCCTTACAGGCCTCAACTCTGCTTGGAACGGCAGAGTGCAAAAAGAGACACAGGGGAATATTTTATTATTACTGCTTGCCTCGTCAATACAAACTCATCTGCCTCTTTTGGTAAAGGCTGTGGTTCAGGTCTGATGCAACGAGATCAATATTTAAAACAGATCCACGAATAGCATCATCTGAGTGTCTCACATTTTCCATAAGCAAAGGCGTCCAGGCCCGGGGAGAGAAGATAGGAGTGTTTTCATGTGTGTCAAGGCCTCGCAGTGGCAGTCACCCAAGGAGAACCAGAGCCGGACGCCTAACTAAAGCTAAACACTCTCCCTTGACAGCAATGTAGCAAAAGCAGCCACTGAAGAGATCAGCACGTCATTAGGAAGGATTATTAGCTTTCAAACAGTCACTACTAAACACATTTGATAGAACAGAAAGAGAATTTACCCAAACCATCGGTGAAAGCCAAATGTCCACTGTCCACAATAAATTAGACAAAGTGTCTTAACGGAATACTTTTGTGTAATTTTATTATTTCAGTAATTATACATACCCTGACCCAGTGCTGTTATGACCACACCGAGGGTCTCCTAAATTCACAACACACCATGTATCATACATTTTTCATTTATAAATTGCATATTTACATATTTATATAACTCTGTGGCTTATTATTACATAATTCAAAGGCACAGCATCCATTGGTGCACTCAGCAGGGGACGTGTATACAGTTTCATTCCAGCTCTAATCCTTTCTGGTGGCCTATATTTTGTGAAATCTCTAATGACCTGCAGCCTTCCCCTGGTTGGGATATGTAATGAATAGGGCTTCCCTGGGCAGTCTGAGTCCCTGAGCTGTGTGCCTGCCTGCTTCTGTCGAGTAATAGACACTGCGAACAGGGCATCCTGAGGGACAGCCTGTTTCTGGTCTCAATCAGACAGGCTGTAAAGAACTCCATTGATGCTCTAGCTGGCAGACAGCAAGGAAGCATGGAAATGGTTCCATGAGGCTTGCACTGAGAGCCCATGTCCCAGCAGGTCTGCTTAACATGCACTTTCTCTAGGTGCCAACTGCAAGTCATTAATGACTCTACTGTATGTGGTCAATCTCAACAAGATGTGGTGGTACGCTCTTTTAACACATATATTTTCCTTGTCCCTATTCCATCCCTGTCTCAGGCGTCGGTGAGTTTTACCCAAGCTGATGGCGCTCCCTTCAGTGATTCTGCTGGGCCTGCTTCTAACATATGGACTGGTCTCTGGGGCCGAGCAGTCTCAGACGGACCCCACAAAGGACCAGGCCGGTGGTCAGGAGAAGGTCCAGGAGTTTGAGAGCAGCGACGATGGCCTGGAAAGAGAGTTTCTATATGCGGGAAGGACCAAGCGTGCTCCACCTGAAATGCCACAGGACAAGTGTTCCTACACCTTTATCGTGCCCCAGCAAAAAGTAACCGGGGCCATCTGCGTCAACTCTAAGGACCCCGAGGGCCAGCTGGAGAACCGGGTCAACAAGCAGGAGCTTGAGCTGCTTAACGTGGAGCTGCAGAAGCAGAAGAGACAGATTGAGACATTGCAGCAGCTGGTGGAGGTGGACGGAGGTATCGTGAACGAGGTGAAGCTGCTGAGGAAGGAGAGCCGCAACATGAACTCCCGGGTCACCCAGCTGTACATGCAGCTGCTGCATGAGATCATCAGGAAGAGGGACAATGCCCTGGAGCTGGCTCAGATGGAGAACAGGATCCTCAACCAAACCTCTGAGATGCAGCAGCTGACCAGTCGATACAAAGACCTGGAGCACAAGTACCAGCACCTGGCCACCCTGGCCACTAACCAGTCTGCCCTCATCGCTCTGCTGGAGGAGCAGTGTCAGAGCCGGCCCGCTCCCCGCCCCGCCCCCGTTCCCCAGCCCAGACCACGGCCGCATCCGCAGCCCCCTCCGATATCGCCGCCACTTAACAGACCCTACCAGCCTCCCGTCATGCCGCGCATCAACAACCGAGATCACATCACCAACGAGATCCAGAGCGACCAGAAGTCTATACCGCCGGTCCTTCCCACCATGCCCACATTGCCCGGTGCGACGCACGGCCCCTCCACCACCAACAAGCCGTCTGGTGAGTGAGTCTTCCAGTGTCACATATGAAAAGGGTCCTTTCTTCACTAACAAAGGGAATGTGTTGTAAAAGTTCCACTTATGTGGAAAAATCAGAACTGGTCATTTCCGATGAAATCTCAACCAACCAACAAACAGCAAACAAACAGCGGCTGAAAACAAGTGTGTGCGTGTGTGGTGTGTGTGTGTGTGTGTGTGTGTGTGTGTGTGTGTGTGTGTGTGTGTGCATGCGTGTGACTGTGTGTGTGTCAGGCTCAGCTCCAGGATGAAATGACTGAGGGTGCAGTTGAAAATGGCGAGGGGGCACACAATTTTATACTGTATGTACATGAAACTTAAACTGAGGGGACAGAATTTGCAACTGAGGGTGCATGGCCCCCTCTGCACCCCATGGTGCCGGGCCTGGTGTGCGTGCATGCATGCGTGCGTGCGTGCGTGCGTGCGTGCGTGCGTGCGTGCGTGCGTGCGTGCGTGCGTGCGTGCGTGCGTGCGTGCGTGCGTGCGTGCATCAGAGTGTGTCTGTGGATAAGTGGGTAGATTTCTATATGTGTATGTCCCCACTGGAACGCCTAATCATTAATCACAAGACAACACCAAGTGTCCATTCTTTACACAATTGTCAGCTTAAATAATAATTCCCACGCATTCCTCAACAAAAGGGCTCTCAGGCAGAACAGAGATGCTGTTGTCTAGACGCCTTTGAGATGCATATAATGATAGAAACCACAATTCAAAGCATAGTGAAAGGGCAAACACATCGTGTGTGTCTCTATATATGGCTAGTTGAAGCCAAGCCCATGGGTTTCCCAAGTATGCTATTCGAAGGGAGAGATTTTAAATCAACCCTAAATGGTGTTTTTATGTTATAAATTGCTAAAGAATACGCTTTTTATTATTTGCTGCCCTCGTTTGTTTTTCAGAAGGCCTTCCTTTGGTCTCACGTCGAAGAGAAAGAGAGGGCAAACTAACAAAAATAAATCCCATAGCACTACTTTTAAGTGTTTTCCATTGACATTTCGTCCTACCACTTGCTGTTCTCACTGCTGCATGTGAACAGTGCTCTTTGTTTGTAATGTGTGAAGGGACGTAAGCAATTTCCTGCCAACGACCGTGCAACTTACACCCCAAAAGTGACTTAAACATGAAGGGAAAAAAGTCCTTTACAATTAGGAAATGAGAGAGAGAGGAGGAGGGGGTGTGAATGAGTGAGAGAGAAAGGGAGTGCACTAGACAGAGGAGAAAGCGAAAGGGAGGGGGTGAAGTATGGACAGATAGAGATAGAGTCAGTGTGATGTCATTTGTTCCAGTTTCACCACAGGCAAGAATCAGTCAGATGTTCCACCAAAGCTGCAGACTTTATCAGGCAGAACACAGCAGGGCGGCACTGGCTTGTGTCTGTTATGTTTCTAACACAGAGAGATGGATACCTTCCAGAAAACCTTAAGACAAAATAAACATGAACTGTTTGCCACTTCATCCCTAGTTTCTGAGCAGCAAATAGGTTCAGAATCAGTGGTCTGTGCCTTTTGTCATTGTATACAGTATATGACAGTACCGGTAGTAGGAATTGTTCATCCTTGTCTTCCAAATGCTACTTTTATCAATGGCCTTCCTTTCTTCCACACGCCCGTGCGAAGGCGGCGCACGCACACACACACACACACACACACACACACACACACACACACACACATTTTTGTATTCGTAAAAAAGAAATGTGTGCGTAAAAAAAATCCGTAAAAAATAAAAAAATAAACACACACACAACACACACACAATCCTCCACTGTCTTTCGCACTCCAGCTCTCTCTTTTTCTTTTTACATGTCTCACGCACACAAACTTTAGATGCAACCACCGTCCCTACATCTCCATGTGAACCTTAATATGTGTGTCCATTGTATTTGAGCACTTTGTAAACGGGCCAGTTGGCAAACCGAACAGGTGTGAAATCTCAGAGAGGTTAAACACTTTTACAAAATTCACAGCCAATTGGAGCAGGGGAGCCAGTGGCCCCATTAGAGCATTTTTCCCCATATCAGCCGACTTGGGATCTTTAACGGTAGGAAAGAAATGGCACACAGGCAGAATGCCAACCGCTCTCACTGATACGGTATGGTTTGGAGGAGAAAACTGAGCCCAATTGAACATGTGCAGAATCTAACACAAACCTCAATAAATCTTACCCAGCATAACAATGTTAAACACAATACTTCTTAGACTATGGCTGTGGTCAGTGTTTCCATTCAGATCCGTTTTCCCCAGTTTAAGTCATAAAACAGATGCAAATGGAGTCAAGAGGTCAAACACAACTGAGTCATTTTTCTTTTCTTCAAGCTTAAGGGTGATTTATACTTAGTTGTATGCCGGTGTCGCACCGAAAATAGCAGATCACAATGCGTACTGCCACGGCGACGCATTGCAAGGTTGTTAATCGTCTGTTTTCGGTGTGTGTGACAAGGAGTGCAACCCAATATAAATCAGACATTAGACTGCCATTACACTACACTTTTCCATTCACAATGTGACCTCCAAATGCTACCACACACTGGTGATGTAAGGCAAGGACTTTTCAAGCATTTTCTTAAACGAATCAAATCCCAAAAGTCCACTCTATTCAACACAATGACGTAAGGCCCATAAGAAGTCTGACCACTGAACAGTGTACTCCCGCTGAAAATGAAGCATATTCCGATTCAAGTAAGTCTAACATGCCTAAGATAATTTCAAATGACTTGATCAAAACAGCGATCAAAACAAATGGCATGTTTTATTTGAGTACGAGCCCAGTTCAGTGAAACAACAGCCACTGAGGAGAAATCACCTGGTGATCTATTGCTTGTGCTACTGTTTCATCACTGAGTCACGACTCGCCTTGCCCACATGCCAGTGTTGCTTTTGGCCGCACAGCCCGCAACCATTTCCCTTGTGAGAGCAACAGCCAAAGTCAATTCCACCCTTAAACTGGGAGCATTCCCTGCAGAAAAAATGTGATTCCCTATGTCTGAATAACTCGGTCTGTGTAGCGATTACTCCATGTCCCCATCTTAACTCTTGTGATATTCTGTGATGGTGTGAGGGGGTCATGAATTTAAGTGAATTGTTTTCAGCCCCAATTCTAATGCACCCATTGTGCTTCACAGGTCCATTTAAGGACTGTCTGCAGGCACTGGATGATGGCCATACATCCAGCGGCATGTACCTGGTGAAGCCAGAGAATGCCAACCGGCTCATGCAGGTCTGGTGCGACCAGAGGCACGACCCAGGCGGCTGGACTGTGATTCAGAGGAGGGTAGACGGCTCCGTCAATTTCTTCAGGAACTGGGAGACGTACAAGGTGTGCAGACCCGGTGCCAAATTAAAGACCTCATAGTTTGAACGAGGATTTGTGAGGCTCACGTGTGTTGTTTTGACTCTAACCAGATGTGAGTGAATCATGAGTTGGTAATTGCCGAGGATTTGAGAGTGCCTGATTTGTTACCTGCTAAGGCTCTGCTCCAGTCAATCACTGGCCTCATGACTCATAACATCCAACACCGTCAGTGAAATTAGTTCATGCACGACAAGCGCTCATGAGAAAAATATGTCAGAGACAGCCTGCCATTTTAGAAACAAATCTATCAATAGTTGATTTGACACTCATGAAAAATGTTACTTTTGGAGCATGCGTGGCACAGAAATGACTTGTCATAGCGACAGAACTCCAAACAAGCAGGTCTGTCTGTGGCCACTGGCCAGAGTTAAAGAGAGACTGTTACCAGATGGAAGGGTAATTTATCATTGTGGGTGCTTGAACAAGGTGAAGCAGTTCAATGAGGTATACTAGATTTCAAGCTAACAATTTACACAGGCTCTGATTAAATCCTTGACAAGGTCAATAGAACGGATCTTTCCAGGACCTTAACATTAAACCCTAAACCACAAGGGATACCGAATAACATTTGTTCTCTTGCAGAGGGCCTTCACATGATTCAAAGCATGTGCCGAGTAATGGGTGCCATATACCAACACATAAGCAGAAACACTATAGCAGGATAAACTGTGTTACAGTATTTCTGATCCCTCTAACTAGACACACTGCAGGCAACAGTTCTTTCAATAACAGGATAATAGTGGAAACCTGGGCACACAATGCTCACCATAAACCAGACACATGGTCCATTTGCTAAGATATTCCCTGATAATAACCAACACCGTAAAATAACTAAATCTACAATTACCTCCCACACATGGAGGCACGACCCTGAATTACCCCCACGACACCAACAGTTTCCAAGCCATTAAAGAAGAACTCTAAAAACGTTGAGTCTGTTTTGCTGACAGCGTTGTCTCTCATCTCTTCCCCTCACAGCAAGGTTTTGGCAATATTGATGGTGAATACTGGCTGGGCCTGGAGAATATCTACTGGCTGACCAACCAGGCAAACTACAAGCTACTGGTCACACTGGAGGACTGGTCCGGCAGGAAGGTGTTTGCGGAGTACGCCAGCTTCAGGGTGGAGGCCGAAACTGACTTCTACAAACTGAAGGTGGGCCGTTACCACGGCAATGCTGGAGACTCCCTCACCTGGCATAACGGCAAACAGTTCACAACTTTGGACAGAGACCATGACGTGTACACAGGTGGGAGTTATGAATGATGACGACTACACATATTTTCTCAATAAACCCTTTTCACAGCTGACAGTTTGATGGGTAAACACAGCTGATGGTAATAAGATTATGTTTCATTTAGGTGTTGCTGCGTGCGAGCATAGGCCGTTACTTTCCTGTTGTTGACGTCATGCTGGCACACTGAAACACCTAAATAAAGTTTTTACCTGTTAAAATGGTCCACTATGTGAATTCGGACAGTTTTAACAATGAATAAGACATTGCCAGGAAAACATAACATAAATAAATCAAGCAAAAATGAAGCCCTTATGATTCCAAGGGCAGAGTGTGTGTCTGTCTGTACTGTATGTATACGTATGTTTTTAACTACTTAAGCCCTACTTAGCAAGCTCGTTGAGTAGCGAGACAATGCGTTTGTGATCTTGTACTGTAGATTGTACTGTATTTTTTAAGACTATTAATGAAAGTGATTACTTATTTGCCTCTTCTCAGGTAACTGTGCCCACTACCAGAAGGGAGGTTGGTGGTACAATTCCTGCGCCCATTCTAACCTGAACGGAGTTTGGTACAGAGGAGGACACTACCGCAGCCGCTACCAGGATGGAGTCTACTGGGCCGAGTTCCGAGGCGGCGCCTACTCTCTGAAGAAAGTAGTCATGATGATCCGTCCAAACCCAAATACCTTCCACTAGGCATAAGAAAAAACACTTGTATGCCGCCGTCACTACTCGAGATCCTTTTTCGTAGTGCCTAAAGTCCATTCTGTTTCATGGAGTGGCACCTTTAAAAAAGCCAGTTCACAAAGAGGAAGAGGAGATGTTGAAAGTGCAATATCAAAGCGTCATGCTTGAACTATTCGTGAACTGAACTCTGGTACTGTACCTCCCCAAAGCCCCTACAAATATGTGTATCTGATTTCAGTGGGCCTTACTTTTATGCTTTTTTATGCTATACTCAATATAGCAATGTGCCAATTGCTCAGGAGACGTGTCCGGTACACTGCCTTTGATCCAGTGCTAACCTGGAGTTTGGGATGAGAAACCTGCTATGTTGACTTGATATGGCCAGTGTTTCCTCTTGATTTTTGCATAAGAGATAAAGACCTTGAACATCATTAACGGTTTCGGTAATTCAGCAGAGTACAAATTCAGTATATTGTAGCATAGCACAGTAATTGTTTTTTTATAACGCAATAACATGCAGATGAAGATGACACAGGAAACAGTATCCAGTGGCTAGCTTTTTATTTCATTTAAAGTAAATTGCGGGTGTTTAACTTAAGGGATAATCAACGAGGAGCCATGCAGTTATTAAAGAATAATGCATGGTGTGGAGCAGTGGTTCTCAAAGTGGTTCTCAGGGTTCCTTGAGGGGGTTGAGAGTGTACAAATGGAACCAATTTGTACACCCTCAGAATTACAGGGGTCTTTGAAATTAAATGGTTTGAGAACCATTGGTGTGGAGGCTCGTAATCTTGCTGAGGTTAGTATGTTTATTTTTCAATTGCCACATGGCTCAGAGTTGGCTGTCCCACTCATACCATGGCCACTGATCTACAATTACAATATAGAGTAGTGTTTATTCATATTTTGGGGAAATTCTCAATATAAATAGAAACTCTGCATTTGCACCATACTCCTCAACATTGGAATAGACATTACCATAGTAACAAATAGTCGCTAAACTCGCCATAGAAACAACCTGTTTCGACGCACACACACGGACGCACGCGCACCCCGTACGTTTTATGTTCCCCAAACAGGTTACTGGTAAACGTTATGTTGAATCCAATGCTTTTTTCAGCTTAATTAACTGTTCAAACAGATGAGGCCACTACAGCAAAGCTGTACGGTTTATTAGATTGCACACCCTCCGGCCAGTCAGAATCGATTATTATCTGTGGCCATGGTATAAAGAAACAATAACAATATTCCTGAAGTGTGAGGCCGGTGTTGATAATCAGGTGAGTGTTCTTCATGGCACTATCATATAACATAAAATACAGTAAGGTTACATAAAGCACTGTTATTTTCCCTTACCTGGTATAACAACATTTGATTTTTTTTCTCATAATCATTACTTTCAACAACTGATTACTGACTGATCGTTCTACGTTATTTGGACAAGCAAAAGATCCAAGAATACGTATGAACTCGATGATTAATCAACCACAAAACCTTTATAGAACTGCAGTATCTTCACAGTCATGTCTTAAACAGGCTTTTTACATCATTTGTTGTTTTAACAGGTAGGCCTATTCATTTGCTTGTATGAATCAAGCAGTCTATGTACTGTATAAATATATTGGTTTGTTGATGTCAATAGGTCCAACACGTTGTGTCTGTACATAAAAGATATTTGTAATATAATGTAACAAAATCTATCATGTATCACAATTATGTTGCAATAAAATATGTACAGCTCATGTCTTTTTTCTATTGTGTCATGATAATCAGATTTCATGCTCAATACCGTTACATTGTGTTAACATCCATAATGCTAACACAACTACAGCAGATGAGAGAACACAGCTGAGGAATTACTAACCTAACCTTTAACCTAACTCAGAATCTAGAAACATTCCTTCCAGTAATAAAAAAAGCATTTGGAATTCTTTTTAGCACACCACATAAAGTTTTACAGTCCACTCAAATCATTTGGTGTGAATGTGCCATGTCATTTCTCCTGACAATACCCAGCCTCTTCTGACTTTAAAATGAGTGTGTTCACGTACAGTACACGATAATCATCACAATCCAACTTGCAGTCTATACATGACTGATTACTTAGTATTTTCTTTGACAGAAATTAAATTCATGTCATGCCATGGGCTAACGTAGCATTCTCCTCCAATGTGCGGAACCCAGCGAATTACTGTAGCATCACAAGTGGTCTGTATAATATTGATGTGTTACTGAGGCTGTAATTCAGGCAAAGCACAGAGGGGCTGTTTGCTGTCGAGGCCTCCCAAAGCAAGCCAGGGCTCCATGGGATCTGTGGGGATTAGGGTGATTATCAAAGACATTGTCATCTCCGCTAACAGTGCCTCTGTGGACACTGTATCTACAAGAAAGGAGAGACAGAGTCTGTGATATATCGTATGTCAACCACAGAAGGAGTCAGTGGAGCAGTGAAATAAAATGAAAAATAAAATGTGACAGGCTGTAAAACCTCACACACGAATTAGTCCCTTTTGCTCACAGCCGACAACCTTTATTGCGCCTCGTGACAGTGAGATTTCCAAAGGCTACTGGAAAATGTAGCAATAAAAGGAGAGCGAGGCAAACACCCGAGCAGTGCCAGTGCACTGACTAGATAGACTAGTATAGGTGACATAAAGGACCGAGCAGTGCCAGTGCACTGACTAGATAGACTAGTATAGGTGACATAAAGGAGAGGACAAACACCCGAGCAGTGCCAGTGCACTGACTAGATAGACTAGTATAGGTGACATAAAGGACCGAGCAGTGCCAGTGCACTGACTAGATAGACTAGTATAGGTGACATAAAGGAGAGGACAAACACCCGAGCAGTGCCAGTGCACTGACTAGATAGACTAGTATAGGTGACATAAAGGACCGAGCAGTGCCAGTGCACTGACTAGATGGACTAGTATAGGTGACATAAAGGACCGAGCAGTGCCAGTGCACTGACTAGATAGACTAGTATAGGTGACATAAAGGAGAGGACAAACACCCGAGCAGTGCCAGTGCACTGACTAGATAGACTAGTATAGGTGACATAAAGGACCGAGCAGTGCCAGTGCACTGACTAGATAGACTAGTATAGGTGACATAAAGGAGAGGACACATTGGTTGGATCTATTAGTGTGCATTCAGTGTACTAGTTCATTAGTTAGGTCCCATCTGTGTTTTGTTGTGTACTGAACCTTACAGTGAGAAATTCCCTGACGCCATCTGATAAAGTCCCGATAAAGTACAATCCACCCAGTAGGGAGTTGAAGCAGGTTAAATCCCTACGAATTATTTGCAGATCTGTCTCGGAATTGAAGTTTTGATGTGTCTTAGATAGATGACCCTGAGTTCTCACTTAAGAGACTGTGATTGTTAACATTTCCATGCTGAGTACTGTCAGTATAGAAAAGCACGTCCTCCCAATGAAACCAAACTTGACACGTTAGTGTTCTACTTTGCCAGAGTTAAGATGGATAGTATACCAGTAAAGTGACAGTAGCCAAGACACTGGTCCCACTACATTCAGCTGCTGACAAACATTGGCTTCTAGAACTGGCACACAATTCAAAAGCTACAGAGGCATTCTCTCCTAAGATAAAAAGAGGCGTTGGATTGTACAGAGGAAGACATTCATCTCCAGGCCTGTCACTATACTGTCAACTGACTTTTTGCTGAAGATGAATGGAGCACAGCCATTGCAAATTCAATTGAATCATTGAATCAATTACTCTGATGTACAAATTTGTGCAACAGTAATTACATGCTGAAACTCCACGGGGCAACTACGCATGTAATCTTTGAATCAATCAAAGGCACAAGATTTATCTGTGCGAGTGTAAAAGTCAGCACAGTGTTGTTTTCTGCATGAAATTCTAAGTTTAACAGTAGGATGGTGGTGGTGCTTCATCGTCTCCATAAACAGAGAACCGTCTCTTTGGATGTGGTGTCTGTCTGAGGAGGACTCACCACGATGGAAAACCTTCAGCGAGGGTGGCCCATGCAGCCCCCACTCTTTCACCAATGTGCTCACTCAGCATCTAGAGAACCACATTTCCTGAACCTTCAAACCTGAACCTTCAAAACGGACTCACATTGTTGTTTCACATCTGTATAAGTGTGCACTTTTACTTTTAGTGGAATCATTTTTCACTTCTTCTTTTTCTTTTTCCTAAATCCCCCAGCTCCTACTTCTGGAGATATTTCATTTTGTCATATGAATGGCACAGTCAATTTAGTCAAGTATTGCACAGTGTTACAGTGAAACGTACAGTATTCATTCAAGGTTTTACCATGCTCAGCTCAACTAATGCTAACTTTGTTACTTTTAACTAAAGTAGCCATTCCCAAACATATAATAAATTAATGTAATAACTGATACAAAGTTTTGCTGCCTGCACATGTCTCCAGAAAAGGTATTGTTCTGTGTCTTTTCAAGAGTAAAAAAATCACACCTGTGTGAAGTGAGTGGTGCAACTCTGTGTGGGGGTCGCCGGAAGTTCCAGACCCACAGGACCACGGCCAGGGTGCCGCCCCACGTCCGAAACGGTAGAGAAATGAGTTACCATGTGGGGGTCTCCGGGGATCCCCGGGGAGTCCCCGGAACATTGAGACCCCCAGGAACCATGTGGGGGTCCCTCTACTGTACCCGAGTCTACTGTACTGTACAGTCACACCCGAAATCATCATATATACAGTTAATATGTGCGTGTGTGTGTGTGAGTTAGGCCTCTTTTAGATGGCGACCATCTCCATATAACACGTCAAAGTCCTGTTGCGTTCTCATTTTTTTGGACCATTTACATGAGAACGCACACTTGAATGAAAACGCTACAAAGTGCATGCATATATATGCCAGGTCGCTAGGTGGCGCGTGTCCTTGTGGGGTCCGTGTGACGCAGCGCATATATAAACCATATACATAAGTCACGCATGCGTAGAACTACTTCCGTTCTTCTTCTACACAGAAAGTAAACAAACGTTGCGTCCTCATCACACCTCCAGCAAACCAGACTATCCGACATGGTTGTTGTTGTTCGTTTCCCCTAGCAACTGACGCATGCCTATGACACCATGTAAAAACGTAGGACACGGGTGAGCCGACCAGAGCTGACGTAAGCCATGATGTCACAATTTTTGCGTATCCACCGTTTTGCCTGTTTATATGGAGACCATAGGAAACGGCGTTCTAAAAGATTTCCACTCTGGGAGGTGGTTTCACTTCGTTGCGTTTTCACCTCCTGTGAACACGGTTCTCGTCTAAATGACAGCAGCAAACGATACTTTATTTTGCCGTTTTTTATGAGCACCTTAGGTTGCACACAGGTGGTGAAAAACAACCATGCTATTTTCGTGCTCATACCCAGGCACCCAGTCAAGCACCCAGCCAGGAACCCAGCCAGCCACACACATAGCTCCGTAAGGGAGTGTTTGCACCACTAAAATATATATTACTGTAAAAGTGGTTTAATATGCACCGTATAAAAAGTATTTTTTCAGCTGCGATTACTTATTAACTTTAATTTGATAAGTTTAGGTTTTGATAAAGTTTAAGTTAATTCACAAAATAATGATAGGCTATGTCTGAATATGGAATAGCATAACCATGATGGTTATTGAGTATTGGGGACTCTTTCGTGAGACACTTCTGGTATGCCTTATCCCCGTTTGAATAACATTCCACTTAAGGAATTGTGGTTATGATTTATTTGAGTCAAGTATTTCTGCACTGTTTCCATTTTTCAATGAACACAGCTTCATGCGGTCGGGATAGGTTAATAGCTCTAACATCAAACACTATAACGATCCTTTGACAGGGAGCTGAAAATATTTTTTCCACTGTGTGCATTTCAAATTTTCCAGTAGCTTTGCCTCAAGGCCACAGAGAAAGCACTCTGTTCATGCATGCTCGGTATCTTCACTTATGAATTAAGAGAAAAGGAGTACAGTACAATTATGAAAAAAGTAGCATTAGCATTGTCAATTTACCTTTACTGTTAAACCTTATATACTTTGTAGAACTGGGCCCCCTAGGGCTTTATAATAAGTTAATAACGCTAGGTCCACTACTTTTCCCTGTACAACAATGCTTGTGGCCAAAAATATCTGATCTACAAGCTCAATGCAAGCGTACATAGACAATTTTTGGCAAATGTTGGACCCAGGTTCAATTGGGTAACCCTCCCCTTCCTATTTTGGGCATGTTATTTTAAGTGAAAATCTTTGAAGCTCTTCGACAAATCAAGATTTCTTTTTTTAAAGTTTGCCATTTTTTTAAAGACTTTAAAGAAAAGTGGTTAAACCTCATACGGTATATTATTGTGTGTTGAGAGTAAGACACGAGTCACCAAAAACTCATTTGATTCCAACAGTTATTAGTGAAAGCGTGTGCAAATAAAGCATCACCATCCATCTTCCTGTCGTCTCCCCTTTCTCTGGACCTCCATCCATTCTCGTCCAGTGTGAGGGCTCCATCTTTCTGTCATTATTAACCACTGTGACTCATACTGTCAAACTGGCTGTGATAAAGGGGTCGTGTTATCTGGATCATCTCTTCGTCTCTGTCATCACGTCACTACGTAATAGAGCTTTCCACTGCGGTGGCATGTGACAGAAATAGAGACCACTGCCTAAAGCTTTGAAATTACTGTTGTCACACTCCAAATCAGCAAAAAAAATGCAGTTCTGAACAGAATGGAAGAACTAACAGTTAGACGCTATAAAAATGCCATGTCGTAAAATGCTAACCAACATCTTTTTTTACCGATCATTATTCAAACCATTCTCGATGACTGTTGCTAAATTATTATCACACACATGGAAGTTATTAGACAAATGCAAAAAAAGAAACAGATTATAATGTGGTGAAGGTTTTCTCTAAGAGAATAATGTCATCATTGTTTATTACTGACACAGACGAAGAATATATGTGGGACAATTTCGTTTTCCAAAGACTCAGCATTTGAACTGTGTATGAACTGATTTCAAGCCGTGGAGATGTGCAGATCTGCTTATAGCTTTACAGTCTGGGCTAAGCAAAGAGCACTGACGCCATGGCCACTGTTTCAAGTGCTTCCAACCAATGTCTGTGTCTGTGGTTTCTCTGCAGGGAGCTGACAGGAAACCTGTCATAATGGAAAGATTCCTTATCTATGCAAAGAGAATAAAACAGAGCACTATAGAATAATAGAATTTGACAGAACAGAGTGCTATAAAAAATAGAATGCTTGAAAATGGAATAGAATAGATGATCACAATTTACAATTTAGGCATTTAGCAGATGCTTGTGTCGTGTCATCCAAAGTGCAAGGTTGGATTGGTTGGAAGTGTCTGGTTGAACCCTAGTCAACTAACAACTGGGTATGTCAAATCAAGTCAATTGTATTTGTATAGGCCATTTCATGCAGGTGTAAACTCAATGTGCTTCACATTAACCCCTTAAACCCTATGGCTTACACTTCATTGACCAGTGTCCCACGGTTCAGAACTTGGCCCCGGGCAGACGCAGCAATAGACTACAAAAGATCTTCTTCACCAAGACAATCAAGACAAGCTAACCAAATTAAAGCTTCAGAAGAAACACTTACAGTATATTTCCCCCCAAAATGCATCAAATCCTGAACGGCCGAAAGCCCCTCCCCCAAGCACATGGGATGAACATGGCTAAAGGACAATGACACAGGTCATGTTTACATCATTCACGTCACGTCACCGTGTTGTGAGCTTGTAGGTCTGCCATTTTTACTTGTGCTCAATGTTTGCCTATTTTGACATTCCCAGAATAAGGAGGCTATAGAGTTAATTTGGTTAAAAAACTAAAATAGCTAAATACACCAAAGTAGCAAACATGTATAATGACCACCCTAACATCCCAGCCACATACATAAAGAAAGAATTAAAAAATCCCACTCACCACATGTACCACCACATTGTATGGCATTATTGACCACACACATACTCACAAACAAACAACAACTAACAAAGTGGTCGTGGAATTAGAGAGTTAAGAAAACATAAAAACAAGTAACTAATTATTTTTCTTTTGTAATGCACATATGATGAAAATAAATTGCAGTATATAAATATTGTATGTCAACACAAATTATGAATTACATTTATATTATGAATTACATTTATATTATGTGCATCTTATTGATCCACAGAATGCAAGGCTGTTTTTCTTTTGTTCTGTTCATGACAATGCTTACTGTTGGACTAAACCAAAATGCTTCACATATCTTCACAATTCACATATCTGTATCTAGCTTCTGTGATGGGACTTAACATGATATTTCACTTTGGAACATTTTCCATTTCCTGAAGGGTGAACTTTGACACAACTCCCTGAACAGCCAAACTCCATTAGTCGCCCCTGGAATACGTATTAACCAATGACATCATCTCCAGCTTTTCCCCCTCCAACTTTGCCTCATCAATAATTACAAACAGGCTAAATTAGTTCAAACCCAACCCAGACCACATGCACACACAAAACAAAAATGTCTACGTGGTTGCTATGCTTTAACTTTTACAGTATATGCCATAGAAATACCGCAATACTGCATCATGCAACATCACAATGCTTGTTGAGTACACCCAATATCGATGGCAGATGGTTGTTTAATTTTCCCTGGGAAATGTGTGCCAAACACTTACAGGACTGCATGTACTTCAAGCGAAGTATCGCTTTAAGTGTCATGTGATTTGATCACTCGACATCACCATCAGGGATATGGGTAATGAGTCTATTGGGAAGGGAAAGAAGAGGGAAAAACAGACAGGAGGTTCCCTTTTTGACATGACGAAAAGCCTTGGGGTCATGACCCAAGACACAGACCGGACACACAGTTAACCGGACACACAGTTAAACTCCTGGCCTCGTTCTTCCCCCAAACCACAACACCTTTTGCAATACATAAAAACACAGACCACATATTCAAAACTTAAAAAAGGGGTTTAAAGCAGAGGTTCCCAACATTTTCTGGATCAGGGCCCAATTGTAAAATCTCGAACGCATTCGTGCCTCACGCATCTGGCCGTGTGTCACCTGCATTTTCATGACCAATCAATCGATTGTGTTCCGATTTGGATAAATGGAACTAAGACAGTATACATTACATTCCTATTTATCACTATCAATGAAAACAACATTTTCAAGGTTTTAAATTAAAAAAATGAATGGCAATTCTTATATTAATGTTATATTATCATTACAATCTGCATTTTCGTTCGAACATTCTAAATACACTAAATTACAAAGAGATGCGTAGGAGAATACGGAGAGCTGAAGCAGCCTGACTCCGTGTCTGCGGACATCTCCATTGCAGGCTCTATGAAACTAATTTGGCATACGGCTTACGGGTGCTTTTAAACTCCACTATCGCCTTCCCAAATGAGTGTGACCAAAATAACAATTTAGGGGAAAGCGTGCCAACACGCCCATGACCACACCTCTAGGCGCAAATACCTGTGTCGGACCAAAATACTATTAAGGGACAGAGCAAGCTCCTATACTTGTAATTTTCAGGCAGCGGCTGACTTGCGGGCCGCGTCGCGGGTAACGGTGGCGTGTTCTGCCAATTATTTGTGCTCCCACGTGTAATAACGTCACAGCCCATCAGTGGGCACCAGCTCACTAGTTGAATCGCCTGTTTAAAGCATAGTTATCTTTGTTCATTCTATGTGGTTCTACTTAGGCAACACATGAAAAGCATCAGTCGGAGACTTATTGTTTATTCTCTAGAATTCAGCCAAAAATAGAAAATCCTGCCAAATGTATGGATATCAGAAAACGCATCGCCTGTCTCAAAGGCAAAGTGATTACTTAACTTGTCTGGTGAGACAGATGACTCAACAGGACACAGTAGGTTTTAAGCCTCTAAGCCATGCACATACCTCAGTTGTTTATGAGTCAAACATTACTGGAGCAAGGACCAAAGCCCCCTCTGTCCACCCCTAACAGCCATGCTCAGTTTCGATCAAGGAAAATATGATGAACAATGACCGAGCTTATGTCTGGAAAAGGAGTGGTTTCTCAGAATCTGATGGATGTCTCTCCATTGCAGGGAACTGGATTGGACAGTAGTTTCCCGTTTGGATTAGCCACTTTTTCGCTACTTTAATCAAGTCAAGTCAAGTTAAATGTTGCCCCTGGGTGACATTTCACTATCCTACTATAAAATAGAGAAAGCTCTGTCCAACATAATATTGCCCCAGGCTGCCGGCTAGCCTACTGTGCAGAGGCAGAGGGGGCAGGGCCGTCACAGCCAACAGTCGAGTTCACCATGTGTCAGTGTTGCCAATTTATCAATTTAGTTGCTACATTTAGCAACTTTTCAGACTACCCTTGCAACTTATTTTTCTAACAGCACCTAGAAATACATTTAGCTGCTTTTTTATATCAATTTTAGCAACTTTTCAAGAGTTTATTTTGAAGACTGTCTGAAAATGCTAAAAAGCACCCATGAATCTCTAATTTAAATTACACAAAAACGACATTCTCTGACATTCATTCACAACACATGAATGCGCATTTGACATGCACTAGTAATATCAGACGTAGTGAGGGCTAAACATAAATCATTCGCATTTTAAATAGGAGATTGATTACTTCAATCTACCATTTTGGATTGACAACTATGAGTGAACACTTTCTACTATTGACATGAAAACCATTCAAAAACAGAGATGAAATGAATTCTATCAATTCATACAGACGTTCTACATGAACATGTACAGCAGTATATGGGGGGGACCCCCACATGGTAACTCTGTCATTTCTCGACCGTTTCGGATGTGGGGCAGCCCCCCGGAACAGGGCCGGCAACTCATGGGCGCATTTCCTGTGGGCCTGTAAGTTCCAGGGATCCCCCGGAGACCCCCACACGGAGCTGCACCACTCAGTTCACACGGGTGTGATTTTTATTCATAATAATAATAATATTTTTTTATATTATTTTTAAATGGGGGGGGGGGGGGTGTTCGCGTTCACCTCAACTGAGTTCACCGTGGGTGTTCACCACTGCAATTTCAGGTTAAATCCTACAATTTCCCTGAGTACTCCTAGGGCTTAATGGTTATGAATCACTTGAGAGAGAAAGTTTCCAGAGGCTTCTTTGGCAGGGAAGGAATGTCTCGAGAAGAAAACCTGTGGCTGTTCATCTTGACTAACAGAAAACCTTCCATCTATTTCCTCTTATTCCTTTACCGACTAGACCAAACCAATATTCCTCAAACCCTTTGTCTCATTCAGAGAACACAAGTTGTACTAAGCATCATGATTGTTGGTGCTGGTCCATTGAGGCCATTTAGCTTTCATTCCCACACTATTAGCATTCATTCAAATTATTGTTAATGGGGTCAATTTTGCACACGTTGTGGCAGAAAACTACTCCCAATGAGGCTCATAAATTTGTTCAAGACACAGCACTTTCCACTGTGCGAGACTATAACTAAAGAAACAGTTGGTATGCTGAACATTGGTGTGAAGGAAAAGGTTCTATACTAGTGACAACAGGTCTTATTATCTAGCGAAAGATTGGTGCCATCCATAGTTTCCCATCAAGCACTATTTTATGGAGGCGGTTATGTGGTCTGACGTCTGAGTCACCTTCAATTTAGCCACAACAAGCACAACTCGAAAAAAAAAAGAAGTAAAAGCAGAGTTACAGAAAAACAGGGAACATATTATTCCTGGGAATAATGTTGACTTTTAAAAAAAGCAGTAAATACCAAAATGTTTTTATTAATGGTCAACTTCAACCATTGTGACTTTATTATCATTTAATTCCATATATATACAGTATATATATATATATATATATATATATATATATACACTTATCATTCAGTATCATAGAGTGTTCAGTAACAGGGGTCTCCCCATCTCAATCAATCTCAATTAATAAACAGAAGATACATTTACAGGTGGGTTGAAACTTTTCAGCCAATCAGGAAATAGTACCCCTTCATCAGCAATTTTTTTTATAGTGTTCCAGTTCCAATTGTGTCTGGTTTACCATCACCTCCAAATTCGAATTTCTCTCTGCTGATTGGATAACGGTAATCCGAACCTGAAAATGCATTTTCTGTTTACAAAAGAGCAGGAGCTCACTCTGTTACTGAGCAACTGAACAACAAATTTTTAACAAAAACATATACCCTCCCTTTAATTTAGAGACAGAGGATATTAAGGTCTGAGCAAGGAAAAGACATAACAACAAAATGTTAGGTCACAGAGCATGGATTAAATTTGTAATTCCTTTTTTATCATGTTGTGAGGCTAAAGAGCGGAACGGGGAACAAAAGGGATTTGTGCCCTCAGCAAGGAGGAGCACAGAGAACCCCGGCACATAATCTAACCTTTAGTTCAACAGTCAGATTAGGACTGGTTTGTCTAACCAACAGAGGCGCACGCGCGCACGCCATCTGACATGCCTTGAAACTGAAGCATGGTTGACTTGATCACACTGCCACACACAACAGACCCAGCCAAAGCCTGCCACAAGTATAAAAAGCACTGGTCAACACACCATGTGACATGGTCAATACTGGTCACGGTCTGGTTACAAGAGTATCATAACAAGGCTTCTTTTGGGTTACAAGAGTGTCATAACAAAACTACTTTCAGGATTGTGTTTAGATTAACCAATACATCATACCCTCAGAATGCACAAAAAAATGCGAGTGGAAACACTACTACTACCACGGCTTTCCTGGACTTTTATTTTGTGGTTCATTTTACGCTCATGTTCCACTGTACCGAGCAATTTAATTTTGATTTATTTCAGTGTCAGGTTTTACTGTAGCACTGTAAGGCTGTCATTTAAATCCTCCAGTTGGATTATAAGTATACTCGGCAAGGACTAATAGTAAAGTATAGAGCAGAGTTTCCAGTAATTAATAGCATGGTTGCAGCAACAATCAGAAAGACGATGCTAGACAATGTTAATTAAACTGCATAAAAACCTTTTTTCCTCATTGCGAATCTGAATGGCAGTGGTTAATATGCAGCCCTAAAGTACACAAATCAGTTGATGAAAAGCTAAATGAAAAACAGCAAGTGTATTTGGGAGGCTTAATTCTCATATGGACCCCTTCTGCTTCAGCTCTGTAAACAACTACAGCACACCCCAATGGGTTGGGAACATATTGCACAGCTGTGCTACTTGATGAATATTATAACCCCCTTCGGATGCATTTTTCAACACTGTGGGGACAGAAACTATAACACTGCAGAACATTAGGCTGAGCATTTAACTGCATGGTTAGCCAGCAGGAAAAAGGGGCCGCTTAGGCCGTAAATTAATTGTGTTGCTGGCCAGCATATGTTATGGCTCATTATTATTTCACGTTCTACTACTTGGCCTGTGTGATCTTTGCAAAGGATTTCATTTCCAAAGGCCCCAAATCACTCTAAAGAAATTAAATCATACAGTACATTTTACATTAAAACCCGTCTGCAGATAATGGGGATTATGGCTGTTGCTACTTTAGAAATAAATAATATAAACCAAAAGCTCAATCTGAGACTGAAGAATGCTGTGGCTGTAGTTGATGCTGTAGCCAAGATGTCCGAAATATTTAAAAACATACATTTTTAATAAATATATAAAATACATAGGCCTACCACAATTCTGATTTCAGCATGGATAATCAGCAAATAAATAAAGTTAATTTACAGATAATTTCAAACTTCAAGAATCTAGTGATGAAACTAAGTGTAGGTAAATTCACATCCAGCCCTACTGCCTATTCTACATCCCCCTCTGGTGGTAAAATGGCACAATTGCATCAGTAGACAATCTATGCAAGACTCAATTAAAGTATCTTAATATCCTTAATATGTTAGATACAGTATGAAAACCATGTCAACGGCATATGCAAATTCTTAGGTGAGGTATCGCTCCAGTTCAGAATTCATGGTAGCCGTGGTGATGATTTAAATTATGTATATTTTTTCTTGCTTTTAGTAATTTGTAATTATCCAACATCAGAAACAACTACATCAGCTGGCCTTCAGTTGGATATAACCTCGGGAAAAGACGAATGCCTGTGTCATAATATATTTATCTAACGTCTACAGATATTGATGAGATACCCTGTGCAAAAGCTCTGCTGTTTTTGTCCTGAATTCAGTGCAATACATTATTTTCACCTTGACCTGCATACATTTCTGTAAATAGATTTCCAGCCTCATGGGCTAAATGCATCTATGTAATTGGATGTATATATATACACACACGCACGCACTCACACATCTCTTTCAACTATTCTTTACAGCTTGGCTCCTAGGGAGCGAGCCACCTAGAATAGCATTGTGTCTGTCTGTCTGTCTGTCTGTCTGTCTGTCTGTCTGTCTGTCTGTCTGTCTGTCTCTATATGTGTCATTAACTAATGTTGCATATGACTGATTAGAGAGAAATTACTTGTAATAGCACGCTGACAGTAGGCAAAGGACGTATCCCAGAATATTTCTGTGTGTGTGTGTGTGTGTGTGTGTGTGTGTGTGTGTGTGTGTGTGTGTGTGTGTGTCTTGCACATAACTTGAGCTCCATCTGACTGATTGACTTCAAACTTGCCATGCGTATCTCCAATAATGCACATGTTTTTTCTGCCAAGTGGGAATTGCGTCAGAACAGCGGTTGTCCAGAACTGTAATCCAGAATTCTCTGTATCTGTTTGTCAGTCTGTCTGTCTGTTAGCCCTGGTCCAGTGTTCTCACTAACGCCCTGCCAGGAAAGCCTCTACTGCATACGGGTAAAAAGTCCAATGCTATGCGAGGGGTCCTACTTTACCAGTAGGACCCCTAAAACTAAACCACTTTGCTAATCACCGAATCAAAGCCTGTTTTGTGTTGGCGAAAGTCTATTCTCCAGGCTGGGAAGCCTCTCGGCACCCCAGCTACAGATCTGGTCAATGGGTAATTTATGTTGACCAGATGTGCATGCTCTAAATACATTTTATGCCCAAAAAGTATATTATACAAAGAAGCCGGGGTGCTGAGAGGCTTCCCAGGATGGAAAATAGACTTTCGCCAACACAAAACAGGCTTTGATTCGGTGATTAGCAAAGTGGTTTAGTTTATTTTTGGTAAAGTTGGTCACCTCGCACGGCAATGGACATTTTACCCGTATGCAGCAGAGGCTTTCCTATCTGTCTGTACCCTCGCGTAGCGATACTAATCACTGCATGGATATTAGTCTCGTCCCTCTCAGTGTTAGATTTTTTTTCTCGCAATGTCCCGCCCCATATTTGAATACGGGGCCGAGGTTGGTTATAGCCTCAGTGGTTCCAAACGAATCTGGTTGAACGTCACCATTTCGACCATGAAGTCCAGCCCAAAATTGCGAGGGGCCAGACTTAATCTGCTTGGGGCAATATTGCAAATGCAGATGAAGGCTGGCTACGCGAGGCAATTTAATGCCAATACATACAGTATTAGTCCGGCAGCTGGGGTTGTGGGATGGGAAATTTGGTATAGTCTTTTTTATTGGCCCAAAATATTGTCCATATACATTTACATACACTCATGAATCCACTTGCTGACTGGCTGTCAACATTGAGCAATTTCTTTTATAGGGGTTTATATGTGATACTACCATTAACATCCTATATAAGGCAATACGGCAAATACCATCTTTAACTAGAAAAGCAGTTATGGGCTTCGTAAATATTGACTGTTAAGGCTTCATTTAATTTGTTGATTTGAGGTGAATTAAATCAAGACCTTAACAGTCATTATTTAACTGTACATTTTATCCAAAATGAGTTAATAGCACAGGCAGACTCTTCACATGCTAGACTAGAGCATGTCTGAAATTAATGCTTAAACATGTAGCTAGGTGTAATGTTAGAGACCACAGAAGTGAACCTTTCAAGCCCATTTTCTCAACTCGCTGTTTTCTGCAAGACATTACTCTATAAGCCATATCTCCAAAACTTAGAGCAACACGGGCATCGTTCCAAATAGTTCAGTGCCCAGTCACTGCTGTAGAGGCTCCAACGCATATTACCTGGGTGGGGCATGCATTTCCAACTTGCATCGTTCCAAGTAGGCCAGTGCCCAACGGGCACCGCTGTAGAGGCCCCACGGGCACCGCTCTAGTGACATGAAAAAATGAAAATGAACTAGAAAAAGTGCCCCTCGGGGCTCAGGTCTCCACCAGGCCAGGTCAGGTTGTGGCCTCCTGGTGGTGCTATAATAGGCCAATGTGAAAAGGGTGCCATTTGTTCTTACACCATTGATGGTAATTGGATGATTTGAGGCATTTCGTTCCAAAAATGTGCTTTGCAAAAATCCACCTGTTGGTGGCGCTATAACAGGCCAATGTGAAATGGGTGGGATATATTCCTCAACCTAGTAGAAATGTCTGTGAAAGATTTCACGTAAATTGCACGCTGCGTTCATGATTTGATGCTTTTTGTTTCAAAAGGGCCAATCCTGCAAACTTTGAAAGCCAATGTTAGCCAATTAGGATGTAATATGAAATATCGGACAGATCCATCTTGAGCACATGACTATAGAGATAATGTGTAACGATTTGCGGGATTTTGGACAGAATCTGGAGGAGTAATATAAAAGAATGTGTTTTTCCAAAGTCGGCCTCCTGGTGGCACTATAACAGGCCGTTCTGGAACATTTGGGGCAGAGGTTCATTGTTGCATCCAGGGAGTGTGTGTGCAAAAAACATTGACCGGGTTAACGGTGCCGGAGATTAGCTGTTCACAGACGGACGGACACACGGACGGACGGAGTGCAAAACATACTCTCTCTGCATGCCTTCGGCCTGGTGGAGACAATAATAATCCAATGACAGTGGGTCACATTTGCTAGTGGTCTGGAGCTCAAAAAAGATTGAGAACCACTGATCTATTCCTTTTCAATGGTTGCCCTTATTATATTCTCTTAAGCTTCCATAAACTCATACAGCAGACACATGTGATTGCATGATTATATGGGCACAAAATGGTGACTCAACCAGTCGATCCGTGGTAGTTATTGACATCCGACTTCCCAGTAACTGACAACATTGATATCATACATATGTATCACCAGGTCATGTAGTCATTGTAGTGCACCAACTAGTGGTGGATAAAAACAAATCTTCAATTTCCTACATTACTATGCATGGTCAGGGACCACATGCAATATCTTCATGGACCACCAGTGGTCTACGGACCACCAGTTGAAAACCTCTACATTAAAAAATTGACATAGAAATGTTGGACAGCCAACTAGTGGTGCACGATTCTTCACAAAATGAGATTGCATAGGTGTCTGAATCTAGATCTCGATCTTCTTCGATTAATTGTGCAGCACTACGAAGAAAGTTTTTTAAATTTACAACAAAAATTGACCATTTGGCCCGGTGCAGTGGTGATGGATGGTGACGTATTCACTGCCGCCCCAGGAAGTGGGAAAGGTTTGAATGCGTTGTTATAGCAACCACAGCACCTCTGTGTGAACCTAGAAAGATATGACCCTATGCAAAACATAAGTTTGAACTAGATCTCTAGCAAAGTATGTGGAAGTAGTTAGATGCCAAAAGAAATCACTCGTGTGAAGTGAGGGGCGCTCTTATCATCATACATCATCATAAATCACATTCCGTGCTCAGCCAATCAAACTCACCAAATGTGTGATGATTTGATTGGCTGAGCACGGATGTATGATGTATGAATGTATGATGATGTACACTTCAATATGGCGTTATCAATATGACATCAGAGATCCACAGGGAAGCCACGCCTTGTAGATGATGTCTTTTAAAGTGATGTATACACTATTTACATAATAGTAGGCTGGATTACCAGCCTATGTGCCCAGGCGGCTACGCCAGCCATCCGGACATGTATAATAATATTGCCCAGTTCTGTTTGGCTCAGTGCCAGATGTTATTGAACCATTTCTTACACTGATAAATGTTTCTCATAAGACCAGTGCAGTGCCCCATGTATTAACTTCAGTTTGCTCTTGGGAGAAATTACAGTTCCAGGGCTGTTCTCCAATACGAAATTACCAGTACATGCAGTAGTTTGCATTGAGAGCAGCGCTGCAGCGCACTGTTCTTGAAGGTAGAGAAAAGCTGTTATTTGATTGACAATGACTGAATCCATCTGCAACAATAGCAGGTTAATACAAAATTCTCTCGTCAAGCCTTTGTCAAGCTTATTCTTTGAGGAATATAGCAGATTAATTAACATCTATATAAAAATATATATAAGATATAAGATAAATAAGTGAACGTACGTTCACTTATTTTAACGTACGTTCACTTAGGTCTGAGACCTAAGTAGCAGTGTGCATAATAAATCTGGTTGCGGATTGGTCCAGCAGTTAGTGAGATTAGTTCCAGATACAGACAGAAAGACCCTCTTCTAATCTCTAGACAGCTTGCCTCTGAGGAGCCTTGCTGTAAACAACTGCAAGGGAACATTTTTCAGCTGATAAAGAAAGGAACATGTTCCAAGGTTCCAAATGTTGACATTGCCATACAAACTTCGCCAGTGACCCACATATCAGAGCAGAGTTCATTTTCCTCAAAATGAACTGGAATTCAGTGATTCTATTGTGGACTTAGTGTGATAATATTGTAGAGAACTTGTATAAGACGGTATTTAATGCAGCTGAAGGTGCTGTCTATGGTGCTGAATCACCATGACATGTTTGCTTCCGGGGGAGATTGGGAATGGGGAGTTTAAGCCTGGTCAAAGCCCCAGGGTCTACAATACATAGTTGTAATCCGGCTTAGGCGACAAGTATTGGTATTTGCACCAAACCATGCATGTAAAAACAAACCCTGGTGCCTTTAGCACCAGAGTCATGGACGTGGGCCAGGCATTTCCTGTGATGACCACTAGCTGCTTTACAAGTGTAAGTTTGCAATACACTGGCACAAGTTAGCAAAACCACCCACCATGACTAGTCAGTATAGCCAGCCAAAACATATTCATACCCTGAAGAAGACAGTGGTCTTTAGTGTCAAAACATTGGTGAAATTAAGGGGAAAAAGCCACATAGATCTCCTGTGGTCAGATCCTCACTACTGGTGTGCACTCCTGTTCCATTGTTTACCATTTTCATATATATATTAACATATGTTAACAACTGTCATTGCTGCGTTATTGTGTTGAGTCTGACATTGACATGTGGCATGCAGCCATGCAGGGTGCATGTAGAAAGCCATTCCCATAACCAGAAGGGTAATCATTTAGAAACTATCTGTTAGATGGAAGTCCCAAAAATGTATATAAACTATTGAAATGGTCTTTCATTTAAGTTAACTCACCACATGCTCCAGGTGTCCAATTGGCCGTTGGCGTCAACTGAACTCACCACATGCTCCAGGCATCCAGTGGGCCTCCCACTAAAATTTCAAAAAATAAAGCATTATTTAGGCCTACTGTATGTGTTACATTGAACAGACAGACAGACAGACAGACAGACAGACAGACAGACAGACAGACAGACAGACAGACAGACAGACAGACAGACAGACAGACAGACAGACAGTATGACATCAATTCGATGGAGCAGGTATACTGCTATGAGAAAACATGTTTGCCAGAGCAACTGAGCAAGCGTCACAGACATAATAAAACAATTTAAGAAACCTTTGGAGGGGGTACAGCATTGTGTAAACAGCTGTCAGATTGCAACTTGGGAAAAATGGCAGAAATGGATATTATAGCATTTTGGTGGTGAGGGAAGGGTGTTGCTAGGCTATAATAGGCCTAATGCTTTTTGAAACAAGTAGCAGCAATCGTTCCGGGTTTTGCATTCTCTTTTTTGGCCAGTTTTACCAAGCTAAAACCATTAGGCAAACAAAAATAAAGGGCAACTTCGCGTCACCAGGCTTTCCACCTCGGAGGAAAATAGCCTACTTTTTGCCGACAGAGTACAGCATCTTGCAATGGGTCTGGTCCACAAGATTCGATACACCACCAAGATATCCACGTACCTGTCTAGATACTTCCTTAATGTTAACGAAGTCCACAACCACAACACCAGAGGGAGTGCAACGAACCATGTACAGCCCAGATTTGGCACAAACAAGGGACTACATTTTTTTCCGCTCCTATGCCACCAAAATGTGTAGCGCCCTACCAACAGTCATTAAGACATGCAAATCCCTTGACTCCTTCAAAACCGCTCTCAAAGAGCACCTACGGACGGCTGCAATTCAAAACTGAATCCCCCCCCAACCCCCCCCTCACTGTATATGTTTCTTTTCCCTTTTTACCTCCTTTATGATGAATTCCTGTTCTGTTCTTTGTCTATATAGAAGTGTCTATTTGTACATCTCTAAATGTTTTGATGAATTGAACATGGTGGACCCTCTTGTAAACAAGTGTAGGCCTACTCACAGTTAACAGTCTTTGTATTGAGTTTGTGCTTGAAATGTACTGTAATTCTGCAAACTGTTAATAAATATTTCAATCAATCAATCAATTGATACTTACTTGCCTCGAAGACGTTTCGTCACCATTCGACCATTCCGCAGACATCCACGTCACGTGCCGCAGCCCAGACAGAGTGGCGTAGACTAGGAGAGTGACGTCATTGAGGGGGAGAAAACAGCTCTCGAGCGCTGTTCATGACTTCATGCAGCCTTGGAGTTAGACCTAGAATGCCTTCTATCATTTAATTATACTTCGTAATACTGTGCATACTGTATGTAACAACAAGAGCCATTCTAGGGCTACCTTGGAGTGTGACAAGTTGGAGTTTGAAATGCATTGTTTTCATCGAGGGCGGCACAAATATCAGCAATTTTAGGCATGTGTGCAACAACAACATGCCTACTTTTAATGTAGGCCTATTGTACATTGACAACTAAAGTATCTGTAATGTTTATGTTGTACTTTAAGGATTTAAGATAATTAAAGCTGAGCTGTTACCGGAGTCTCCAGTCTCCGGTCCAGGACTTCGCCATGCTCTTGTCACATATGCACACAAATTATCTTCCAAGAGCATCACATCAGCATGGAACTTCACCCGAGATGTGGTCAATGCAAATAAAAACTGGAAATAAAAACGTCTGGGTTTCCGAGGCTGCAGCATCCTAATTTAGCTGCCTCTGTTAAGCGAACACCTGGACGCTGAGTGTAGCAGCTATCGGCTAAGCAGCTATTCAATTTCAATAATCTCATTGGTCGGGGGTAATCACGTGGATAACTTGCAGCTGGCTAAACTCTGGCGTATGTTAAGTGACTCTGTAAAGTGCATCAGTGTTAGATAATAGTTCAGTAATGTAGGCTATATCTCGGATCCGATATTGTACTTTTACTGATTGATTGAAAACAGTTTGTAGAATAAGCACAGGAAAGTAGTTCAATACAAGGTCTGCTAATGAGGATTAAAAAAACCCAAGCAGGCACCAGGCTTGTTTCCATTAGGGTCCTCCATTTTTGAAAATGTTAGTTACTAAGTTACTTTGTAGATTTTGATTACAAAACATGCATTAACCACTTCAGAAATTTACATTTCCGTCATTTGAAAATAGACGATAGATTGATCTACAAGCTCACACTGCATAGTACTTTTGTTGGGCTACTTTAACCAGACTTTTACTTGTAACAGAGTATGTAACAGTATTGATACTTTTACTTAAAACATGCAATTACTTTTTCCACCACTTTCCACAAGAGTATCTATAGCCTACTACTACTTTGTCTGCCACTGCATATCCATGGGTTTGATAACATTTTAGATATCATAAGGTGAAGGGTCTGACTCTGAAGGGGTTCAAATGGTGTCCGATGGCTAATGGCTGAATACTAAACACTGTCTTTCAGTAAATTATATCCCCCGGTAGTGGAGGTACGGTGTAAACTATTTTGAAGGGCTTCACACAAACATACATGTACAGTACGTATAAAACAAAAAAAACACAATATAGAGCTAAATCAGCATCTTTATTTTACAAACAAACGCATTATTCTATTGACATTTTTTGTATCATAAAAAAGCAATTTACAAGCTTAAGAACCAAATAAAGCAGCACAGAATGATTATGAGTAAAATATATAATTTGAATAAATATATTTTATTTCATGCTATAAAATAAATTCATAAATGGCAAGTTAATAGATACAACATCAGCTCTAGCTAGCTTCATTTACTTCATAGTTGTACAAAACAGTAGAGTTCTGAGGTTCACAGTTGGGTTGTGAGGTTGTGTGTAGAGTGGACAAAGAAAGTAGGAGATAGGCCAGACCTGCTTTCATGGTTAAGTTCATGGTCTCCACAATTCCTCAAGCGTCAGCTCTGTGGAAAACACAGGCTCAGCGAGACCTTGAGGCAGAATGTTTGGGAACCACTGACTGGGGAATTAGTTTCCCCACCTGAAGAGAAGTGCACATTTATACTATGGACATAAGCTGTATGCCCAATGAGACCACTTTTTAAACACTATAAACCCTGAGTTCTATTTTTTTTTTTTTTTTGCCTTGTCACCAAATTCATGAAATCCAGAGACCTGAGAGTGTAGAGATAAGGGAATTTCACAGAAAAGGGATCATGGCCAAGCTGAACATTTTCAAAACCAACCCTGGCCACTTCCCTTCTGACCCTGACCAGCTAAATCTACAGTCTCAGTGCCTGAGGGGGTGTAGGAGAGACCACTGAACCTTAACATGGAAACACGATGGCCACTCATAAAACAGTGGCTATACAGCCCAAAATCCCTTTCTATATTTGACACAGCTGGAGGCTCTGACCAGTGCCATTGATTTGATGACTGAACGACATGCTCAGTTATCGTGTTGTAGTTCACCGACAGTTGTACGCTTAGGATGCGTATTTAGAATACCAGCAAGCAACACATTTTGTTTTTCATCTGAGGAAGTCAAGCTGTCCAAAGTTTCAGAAAATATATAAAAAATAAAATCAATATCAAATTGCCCTGGTCCTACTTCAATTCAACAGCTCCCTGACATTCAGGTTGTTTGAGTCATGACAAGCCCAGATTCTAATAGGCTCACTGAAACCAATACACCACTTTTAAAAAGGTTATTGCTTTTGTACAATACACAGTGGAGAGAAACTGACAGAAAAGCTATGGAAGACTTAAGATTTTCTTCTAAGTCTGTATCAGTGTTCGTAAACTACCTGAAGTGAGTCTAATATAAAAGTAATAGGACGAGCTGCAAATTCAAAAAGTAGTCCAACAGCCTTCCCTGTAAACACTTCCTTTTGATTACTTGTGGCCCATAATGCATGTCGTTTCTCTCAGAAATTTGGAACAATCAATGCAAGTTTGAGTGTGTCATGTTCAGGCGGTACTGTAGGTGAGTATTAGTATTAGTAACTATAGTTCATAAAAAGCGTTAACACAAATTACCCCAACATCCCACCTATATGGTATATATGGATTTGTATACTCATTTGATAAGATAAAAATCAATAAATAACCTGACTAGTCTAAAAGCACCATTTAAGGGTAAAATATCCTTACAAAATGAAGTGACTGAGGCTGTATTTGCAAAGTCCCTTAAGGGGAACTAGAATGATAAGCAATTCCCCTTTGGAATAGGTACTGTATTATTGACTGCTTATTATAAGTGCATGCCAGGTGACATAATTACAAGATAACGTAGATTATAAAAAAAATAACCATTGGCATTTTATACAATTTTTGGGGCAAGGGACGTGCAAATTCAGATACAGTGTCAGGGCAAGCTGATAATCACCCCAACACGCTTGACAAAAATGTTCAGTTTAGGTCTGCTAACTACTCAAGCAGCTGTTCCCTGACCAGATGTTCTACATTGTAGAATGTATGACTTATGACTTATTTCCCCTCCATCATTCTTGTAGAATCTACAAGAATGATGGAGGGGAAATAAGTCATGAATTACTTGCTCATCTCCTCTCATTGAAATGCCTGATACTAATGCAGATTGCTTCGATTGTCCTCAGTGCTTAGAGAGGAAAGCTGCAGTATACAAACAGTCTCTGGAGAGGGTACAGGGATCTGGCCATTTGAATGAGCAAATGTGATTAGATGTAATTTACATTATCTTTAAAACAAACTGTTCATTCCATGAAGAATTATAGTAATAATAAATCCAATGATAAAGGGGGCAGTAGGTGGAGAAGTGCACAGGGATCAGAATGGATGAAAAATACACTTCAACTTAATTTATGTATTATTCCCAATCCCACACCATGAGGAACACAGCCATATTTGATTCCAAATTCTCTTTTGAACCGTTTTCAAAGAAGAGGAGGCACATAAGTTAAGTGCCAGAGTCTAGAATATAAAGCTTGTGGCAAGGCACAAAGTTTAAAATGCCACTTTTAGTGAAATATTCTTTTGTATACATTGGCCTTTCAATTTCACAAAATGTATTGCACAACTAAGCATTCTGTGAGCTTCGTTATGGCTTAATTGCCTGTTAATATTAGGACAGCTACTTAACGCCTTGTTTATAGTTGAACCAAGCTACTGTGGTGGGAGTATTATGAACATGAAAATCCATTGGAAATAGCTGGGAGCAGAGAGTAGGAATTAGGCCTACATCAAATTATGAGCCCAATTCTCAAGGTAAGCATTCAATTATACATATTTCCAGTAATGGAGTCTACCTTTAGATTAAGTCTTTGGTGTGAACTCTTGGCACAATCATTTTTTTAAGTTTGTACCTTGTCGATACTTATTATACATGAAACCATTAATGATTAGAAGGCCAAATTCCCTCCTTTTTGTGGACATGAGGATAGCATCTGAACAGATTAAGACATTTCAGAGACTGATCTTGGCTAGGTCAAATGTGCACAGTGCATTGCCAGGTAACGAGCATAAACGTGACTTTGCAAACATTCACAGGAAAAATACTATAGTTAGACTGTAGTGTAACTAAGTATGGTTGATATGGATACTACAAAGTACATACATGAAGACCTAGCTAATATGCCGATTCTTGCAAAATTCCCAATTTTTGGGGGTTATCTGAACAGTGTCCCTGTCTGATGAGCCATGATAATGAGTGCACATTTAAGGGAAGAAGACTACACTGAAGATGTAATATAAGAAAAATACAAGCAACAAAACACCATATCCTCCAATGAAACAACACATAAAATGGAAAATAATAATAATAAAAAACAGTTAAAGTGAATTTTGTGAGAGGACATAGATTAGGCATTGACAGGACGGGACTAATAAAAGCATAATGGCAGGTGTATCTGAAAAAAAAAGGCGTTATAAATCTGGATGACAAATATAATTAATGTGGCATTTCAAGTGCCATTTCTATGCATTTATCATGAATGCAGATTCTTTTAAAGCACAATGGAAATAAAAAAACACATTACCTAGGCTATTTGTTAACTATCCCAACTTCCCTATCCCCATTGCCCTTGGTTCAAACGATACAAAAGAAATAAAATAAAAATAACAAATTGTGGCCAATAGCATTCATGTGAATGCAGAGCACTTGTGTTTGATTATGCTCACATTCAGTAGTGATGACCTTTTACTAAGAAGCACAACCACTGCTGTCACACAAGCTTGTGCAGATTCAGTTTAATTGTATTTGTCACTACTCTGGTGTTACCACCACCACCACCACCACCACTACTGCTGCTGAAGCTGTGCTGCTGCTTCACATTTAAGACAAAGAGAGCGAAATGACCATGTTTCTCTCCTAGCCAGCACCCAAGCCACTCCCTAACTCCACAAAGTGCACCAATACTTTGGATCACCAGCTATCTATAAAAATCCTTTACCGCCTAGTCATAATCTAACTATACCAAATCTAGGCCAACACCATGAACAAAAGGACAGACAAAAGAGACAGGTGTCCCCGTTTGACCCCCTGCCGTGCAGAGGACAAAGATCAAGAGATCAATCACCTCATCATAAAAAGGGAAGATAGAATGACAACATGGGAGCAAAGCAACAGCTCTTATATGGTGAAGAATAAAAGAAATACCATGGCAAGATGGCTGAGATTCCTTTGTTCTGTTTGCCTTATTTTGCATATTTGTCAGTGTAGTATACTATATTGATTTGATTATGTGCGAGATCCAGAGCTGATCCTGCTGTGCTAAGCTGATGAGGGGGAACTCTGTCTCTGTCAGATGAATTAACCTAGAAGCAAACCTCCAGGCAAAATCTACAAAATCTCATAGATCAGTTCATTATAAACCTGCCAACAGGCTATATAACAATGCAAATAAGTTGATCCATGCTATGAACATTGGCATGTCAAACGATATCTTGGCCAACAGAGAGAGATCTCCAGTAGTGATTGTGAAAGATTAAATCTTTAAGTGTGTTTCAGAAAAGAAAGTGGGAGGGGGGGGCTTGATAAGAAGACAGCAGAAATAATTTCTTAAAAGTCTACAGGGCCACTTCTCTTACTCTAATATTTGCATTTTGCCAAATACAAAACACACAAATAAGCTAACGATTCTAATGCACTCCTAGCATAGCACCTTCTTTGTCAACAATTTAAACCTGGCTGACCATGAGACATTTGACAAGGACTTAGTCCACAATTCATACAATCAGCAAGGAATATTTCACTTTAAGTATCAAGGCTTTGTGTTGAGAGAATGTTCTTTTTCAGGGTTTGGCAATGAAATACATAGACCCTTAAAAACGGATTTTGAACGGCGAACGCTTTTGTTCCTGGTAGGTTCTTGGCTATGAGGTAGAACCCGGTGGAGTTTCATAAAAGTTAAAATACTGTCTGTTAGGAGTATGTAGTTGCATCATGAGGTATTGAACAGATATATCACACGAAGCTTTGCACTGGCAGAAAAATCATTCCTTGTGAGTAAGTGGCCTCCTATGGCCACATGTGCAAAAACAGGTCAGGTAAAAAGGTGATATGACAAGCATCTTACCAGAGCTTTCACATTATCAATTATTGCAACATGCCTATATAACTCTGTAAATATGTTTTAAAAAACATTGAAAGATTAAAAAATAAAACAAAACAAAACGGAGGGGCCTTGATTATTGGGACCACCTCAAAAATAGCTGTTACTCCCTTTCCTTTGAAAGAATCTAATTTCCAAAAAGCAGCATTTAGCTTTTTGCACTCAATGGACTTGACAGGCAGGAAAGCCTTGATGCAAGTCAAGATAAGTCCAAAGTTTGAGGGAGCCGACTCAAAGAAGTCCTTTAGGTCCGAATTGAAATCAACATTTTTTAAAGCTTCCTAAACCTGAAGCAGGACTTAAAAATCACATCTGGATGATTGAGCCTCTTCTGGACTACACTTTGAACTCTCCTCCAGGTCATTGGCTGGTGCCTCCTCTGCATATTGCGCCTCAAAGGCCATCCCCTCTGAGGCATCCTCTGGTTCCTTCTGACCCGTGCTCCCTTCCGTCCTCTCTGGAGAATCCATATGATTGTTGCCGTCTGATGTTGCCATGTGCTTCTTCCTCAGGTGCTGGTTGAGGGTGCCCTGAAATGGGAAG
This sequence comes from Protomyctophum bolini, assembly GCF_963924005.1. NCBI lineage: Eukaryota > Metazoa > Chordata > Actinopteri > Myctophiformes > Myctophidae > Protomyctophum > Protomyctophum bolini. Next base: position 33,050,383 of record NC_137867.1, on the reverse strand, counting down.
CATTTTCCACAGATCTGGCAGTGGAAGGGCTTGTTGTCCGTGTGCCCACGGATGTGGTACTCAAGCTGGTCTTTCCTTGTGTATTTCTTGCCGCAGAACTTACACACAAAGGGTGTGATACCCATGTGCAGACGCATGTGGCGGTCCAGGCTGCCTTTCTGGTTGAAAGTCTTGCCGCAGTAGATGCAGACGAGTCTCTCATTGTAGGGATACCACTGGCTGCGCAGGCTCCGCTCTCGCACATCATTCTCAAGGCCTGCTGCACCCAACACTGGCTCACCTTCATCCGAGACCGGTTTGAGGTGACTCAGCACCCCTGCCGGGATGGTCATGGGTCGTTTTGCCCTGGCACGTCCACCTCTGAAACTGCTGAGCATGGAGCGGGAGGGACTTGAGCTGCTGAGGCTGACAAAAAACGGGGAAGACACCCCTGAGTAAGAGTATCCGGCTGGCTGGATGACAGGACCATAGGAGCCTACGCTAACTGCCAGCACCTGTTCTCCATCCACCAGTTCTGTGTGGTAGCCGTCATCACCAGCCGAGGAGCTGTCTGAGTAAGTGGGCCTGTCAGTCTTCTCTATTTTCACATGCACGTCTGTAACCTGTCCGTCCTGGCCGATCAGTTCCACTTGCTCGGTCTCTCCCTCCATGGGGGCATCCTGTTCTGACACTCCGTCACTGCTTCCCCTATCTGATTGGCCCTCTTCCTGGTGTTGTCGCACCCTGCCCAAGCCTTTCGCTGCCAGCTCAGCACGGGCCTCCAAGGTGCCTGAGTGACTCTGCCGGGAGTAGTAAGGGGGAGAGATCTGGGTGGGGTTAATGAAGAGGTTGCTGTCATTGACACCATTGTGGCTGGCCTGAGAGCCCTCCTTGTCCGGACTGCTAGGGATGCTGATCTTGGAGTGGATGGTCTCCAGGATTTGGGTACACTTGTCAATGATGGCCTGCATCTGTAGGAAGCTGGCAGCCGTGAGGAAGCTGATGACATCCTTGAGCTGCAGCGCGATATGGCCCGTGTAACAGAACGCCAACAGCTGCTCGAACACCTCGGGACTTTTGATGACCGAGATGGAGAGGCCACTCATGGTGCTGAGGGCCGAGTGGTCTCGAAAGTAGGGGGAGCTGGCCGCCAACACAGCCTTGTGAGCCCGAAAGGGCTGACCCTGGATGTGAACAATGATGTCACACAGCTTGCCTTGCACCCGAAGCTCATTTAGCTGGCTCAGGACGGTGTTGCTGAACTCCGGCACGTCAAACTCAATGTAGCCGCCGCCGTCGTCCATGTCTCGGATGTGTCTTTCTAGAATGGTGACAGCCTGATGGAGTAAATCAAGAGAATAGAGAGTTTAGGCTACAGAATAAGAACTTAAGAGTTTACTTATTTAACCAGATTAACTATGGTATATTTAGTTTGGGACACCTTTATTTGTTTTAAAATGCCATATATATATCATCATAATCAGGCTTTATTATTGTTGGATGATCAGTGCAATTTACTATTGTGAGTGCGAAATGTGTGATGGCTTTGTTTATTTCAGAAAGTGTGGGTGTGGAAAGGCCAATCTTAGAAGCAATGCAGAAAATGTTTTTTTTTGTTAGACAGGGTCAATATATTGAAGAAACATTTTGTACAGTAATAACAGAAGGTGAGAGGCAACAGACAATAATAGCAAATCTACAAGCTCGCACTGCTTTGCGATGCAACATGTTGTGAGCTTGAAGATCGGCAATTTTTTCTATTCATTAAAAAAACTAAAATAAGTGTATGGCGTGAGCTTAAGTGGTTAAAAATATTTATCCTTTTAAATCATCCGTTTCAAATGCCTTTTCGCGCTGCAGACGGTTGCGGTAGTCAGTAGACGTGTCTACTGCGGCATTTAATGCTCTGATTAAACGTGATTTTGTCCCTTTCAATGCATTCATGGCATTCGAATCCACTATTAAAATTATAATTATATTCACCAGGTCATAATTCACAAAACAAAACTTGATTGTAGTTTTAATGCTGGGGAGATTATTTCAGGGTGCCTAGGGAAAGATGATGGTCCATTCTAAACAAAATGTGCTGTCCGATAAACCCTAATGATTTTTATATCAGCATTCCTGTCTTTCTGCCAAAATCTGACCTCTAAATGATTTCCTCCTTTATCAATTTGGATGTAGTTTTCAAAACCGCTGACAGAATTCCTTGACAAAAGAGACGTACTAGACAAGGTAGGTTATATAGGAGTGATTTGGAAGCCTGTGCCAAAAATATACCAACCATATAGCCAACACACTACCTCACAGTAGCCTGAGAAAATACTGAATGTCATTGAGGATATGGACTGGTTTATGGAATAAGCCATCTCAAACTGGATAGCAAGCACAGTATCACATTGATTTTCTGGAAGGGCTGAGGAAAGAAAGGAAGGAAGGAAGGGAGAGAAGGAAGGAATACCTAAAACACTGCCTACAAACCCTGGTATCTACCAAAATGACATATAATTTAGGTTATTCATGTTCATTATATCCATATTCAAACCACACAAATAATTTTGACCCATTTCAGTGATCCATAAACAATGAGCCTAGCTTTACTGCATACAACAGCCCCATCTGGGAAAATGTGGCCTTGAAATAAGACCCAGCAGCTGGGCAATTTCACAGAAATTTACCAAAGGAATGAGCGTTGGGGATAAGAGCAACATCGTCCAAGTGTCAAGATGCTGTGCAAAAGCTTTGGATCATCCACTCAATTCAGAATCTGCATACCATTGCAGTTGGGAGTTTATAAGATCAACAACACAAAAAGCTATGTAAAACTAAAATCTAAAAACAAATGTTTGATTTGAGGAGTAAACTCATCTGTGTTAAACTTAAGCAGAGGTCACAAAATGGACATGACTTTTAGCATAATTCTGTCTTTTTTGTTGTTGTTGCAAGTTTGCAACAATATTGAGGAATTTTACTTATTTGTGTTAATGTGTACAGATATACAAATACATACATATCTCCGACTCCCACTGCATGTTTTAAGTTTTTAAGGAAGGATTCATGCCTCTCAATTCCAAGTATATATAGTCTAGACTAGAGCCTTTGTGAAAATGTCAAATTAAACAAAGCCACTTATCTAGTGTTTATTTGGTTCAAAAATAAATTATATAACAAATAAGTAAACACAGCCAGTCAGCCACAATACAATTACAATACAATGATGAAGCTAGCTTACAGAATGAACTCAAAAACTTCAAAAACAGACTATATTAACATTATATATTTGTTGAATAACTGTTTTTGGTAATGTGGTCGTAGAGATAGAAAGACGAACACCCCGTCTCAATTTGCAAGCATACATAAGTTTTTTTCAATGTGGCTCATTAAAATTTGCATTTACATTTATATTTTAGGGGTTTAGCAGAAGCTTTGACCCAGAGGGATTTGCCAACATTTCGAGTGAAATAAATCAGAGCTAAAGCCAGAATGGTTTTGTTTCAGGTGCAGAATATCACATAAGTGTTCCATAGGGTTGAGACTTGAGATCTTAAGTTACTGAGAAGACGAGGGCACATGAAACCACTCGGTTAACTCAGAACAAGTAACCTATTTAATTATACCGTCACCACCGGTCCGGTACCCATTTATTTACTATTACTACTTATCTTACATTGGTTTAGCGCCATTGCAATTGTGTAAGGAGAAGATACTCGCTCCTCCCTACACTGTGATGCTCATTGCTCACACCGACTCACACCTACTACGTACCGAAATTAAATACTAAGCTGAAGTTGCCTCCAATGTGGTCTCTATGTTCTGAATATATTCTGCAATGTGCACTCTACCAATGTGTGAGTATGTCCATGTCTGTAGTCCTGCTTATTTAAGCTGTTCAAATTGTTTTACGTTCGGCTTTACGTTCCCTTTTATGCCCATATTCTTTGTCAGGCATGCCAAATGAGGCTTCTGTGCTGGTTTTGGACAACCGGAAATGGAGAGTACCATTCCACCCATCTGTCTGTGTTCCTTTTATGCCCATATATGGAGATTTCTGAATGTGTCTCTGTGTCCCTTTATTCCTATATATGGAGTTCTGTGTCAGGCATGCCCAAATATGAAGTGTTGTGATGTCAGAACAGGCCAGCTCCATATGGAACCTGGGCGGGTCACTGTATAGGGCATGGGCAGAGGCCTTTTGTGGCGGTTCTGGACAACCGTGAGTCCCGACCGACTCGACACCGGGCACTGCACTCCCTGTGGGGGTGTGGAACGCGTGTGTCGAATTTGAAGTCGGTGGGCGAACAGTTCTGGAGTTACGTGCATTACAGCTGTACACACGTACAGACAGACAGAGACGTGGTGCATTTAGATAGATAGCTATAACCCTTGTTGGCAAATGGCAACAAAGTTTCTTCCTTTCTGATGCCACCTTGTGAATGGGGGCACTGTCGTTCTGGAATAGAATTAAAAGGGAATCATTCTGAACCATCTCAAGCAAATGCACATTGTTCTGAGAGCCACAAGGATTCTGCTTTCAATAAGTCTACTTTGTAACCTGTTTGGCAGTCAGTCAGCTACTGGTTTGTAGGCTATATACTATCTACAAACAACTCTGTTTTGACTGTGTTGTTAATGTCTACAATTCACACTAAATGCATAGTTAATATATAATAGAGTAGAGACATCATTCCCTGCCGACCTCTAGAATTAAAATGAAGGAAACAGACTTGATACACAACCAGATAAATAAAAAGAATATAAGTGTACATCTTATTATGCGGTATGCAGGCCTGTACATAAGCCAGAAACCAACTTCAGTGATTGGCAGTCGGATCCTGAGTCACCAGATTGAGGGCATTACAGTCCTATACATTCTATAGGCTACATTTGGCAGAGAAAGAGGAAAATCTGGTTCTGCTGCTGCTGCCAGAACCAGAAGGGAACATGCTGCTAGCAATCCATAGCCTGGTTTCAAGCATACCCTTTTCTACAATGCTATTATTCAAGGCAGTACTTTGGTGAAGCTGACAGTAATAATAAGAACTGTGAGTTTTATTCTAACTGAAGCTCCCTCTTTCTTTGTAATTAAGAAAAAGCTTATTCTCTTGTGGCCATGTCACACCTCCGGATGAGCATACTGCCACTGTTAGCCTTCATTCTTTCTCATGTACCACTAAATGCAATATTGGATTGGAATGTGTTTAGGCGTGACGATAGAATGATAGATCACACTCCACAGCCCATTCGTAAATGGCATGCTAGAATCTAGAATCATCATCTAGCAGCTAGATGATGCCACTAAGTTATCCAACAATACATTTACTGAGGCTTGGGTTGGTTGCAAAGAAAAATCCACCACACCCCATCATAACTAGTGTAACCACACTTATACTGAACACCAAACGCACAGATATTTTTCTCTTGTTGTACTAGTGATAATATACTGTATATTTAAGCTGGTGGCTGCAAATATGGTAATATTTGTGGAGAAAAATAGTTGCCTTTGCAGTGTTCTAATCTAGTTTAACCTTGGCCTCTACACCCCCCCCCCCCCCCATCCCCTCGGTGTCCTCCTCCAGCCTGCCTCTCCTTGGCAATTCAGCATGATCTTCTGCACATCAAGTCTCTGTCAGCACTTTGAGAACGTAAACACTTTCTCCAATTGCCAAAGCTTGCCAAGACACCTGTCCAACAAACCATATGCGCCTCTCATCCTGGCACAGGAGAGGGAAAGAAGCAGTAGGAAAGAGGGAATAGGAAAAACGGTAGGCTAGGCCTACATGTTATTTTCAGTCAGCCATTTACCAGTCTTTAAATATAGCATGTACGTGCATTAAACATATCGGTGAGGTCTGCTAACTTGGGCCAACATCATGCATACTGAAGTGAGAGCCAAGTTGAAGGGCAGCCAAAGAAGGCATGCTTAGTGGTTGAGATGCACACGTTGGGTGAGGGTCACATGCAATGCTCAGGCTCACATGGGAAAACCTAAAAAATCTTGTTCAGTTCAGTAATAAACCCACTTGACCCAGGTACTACCTCACTTTAGTTAGATCCTGTCTGGCAACCTCAGCTTTGTAGAAAGAAAGAAAGAAAGAAAGAAAGAAAGAAAGAAAGAAAGAAAGAAAGAAAGAAAGTCAGCAAAGTTGCAATGAATGCTTTCCTCAAGATCAGCAGCATTTCACATATTTTGCAAAACAGCTTATGGGGCAGACCGGACAAAAATTGCTTAACAAGCAAAGAAAAGGAGAGCAATATAAAACAGATAATAAAAGATGGCAGAAAATACCAAAGATTTTTGTCAATTAAAGGTAAGCTTTTTGGTTAACGCCCACAATAAAACTGGTGAAGGCAGAGTGGAAGAAAAAATAAAAACTCAATCGATATCACGAGGCTAATAATTGTGATACTGGCCCATTGCATGGGTCTCTATTTTAATTCAAAAGCATGTCAGGGTTGGTATCACAAGGGACTAAAGGAGTAAACTCATCTTTTATTTTAATCTACTCGCATGTCTGAAAGAATAATAGTCCTACAAGGGTTAGTGGAATTCATGAAAGTGGCCATCCCATGTTTTCATTTGTCTATTTTTGCCAAAAACCACATGTTCATTCTCAGCTTACTGTAACCTCTGGGAAAAACACATACAGTTTAAAAATATTCCCACAGTGGGAAGAAATTATTTTCAAACCCTGGAGGTGTCAGTAAAGTAGGGCTGTCATGCAGTTTTACCCAGTAACACAATAGCATAAAAAGTATCATGACACTAATACCACACCAGAGCACAGAAAAGGAGTTGTTGCTTAATAGGCTGACTGATTGAAGCAGGAAGGGGAACAGAAAGCAGGTTAATGGCCCAAATGAACCAGTTAATTTAGGCTACTTGTTTGTCTTGCTACTACAGTATATTTATGTAATGCACATTTCTACACTTCTGCTGACACACCTCATGGCTACCACACCCGAATCAATTGATTTTACATTTGGTTTAGGAATTATTCAGCTTTTGTTGGATTCACTGCAATGTAGATATAAATTAATACCGAAGTGACACTGAATTTAAACATAAGGGAAAAATGACTTTCCACTGTCTCTTCAAAAACGTTCTACTGATAGGCCTGTGATCCAAATAATCAAAACTCTGAACTCAACTAGATCTTCAGTCAAGTTTACAATGCAGGCTACATACACGTGTATTCGTGTACTAGGTTAATATAACATTAAATGTAATACTGAATGAAGTCTGCCATGTCTAGTTTTAAGTCTTTAAGAGTTTTTAAAATGATACAAAAGCCAGTTACTGTGCTTTAACAATACTGCAGTACAAAACTACAAGTAGGCCTAGAGTCCTAATTAAAAATCGGTTGTCAAAAATAGCCAGGGAAATCAGGCTTTGCATAGTTGCTTGCTGTGGCCTAATAACTGCTACTGATAAAAATACTTCTCTGTCACTTGAAAGACACTGCACCCTAGTGAGGCCTAAACAAGCCGATTCTTAAGTCAAGTTCATACAAAGCTTTTATTTTTACCATACTGTATAATTTACTCACCAGCAGCAAGATGTCAAACAATATACCACCGACTTCTGCATTACAATAATACAAAAAGTCCTGTTTTTACCAGATGCTCCATGATACACCTATCAGTTAAGTTGTGTATTGCTCAATCGACACTGATGGCAATGGGTGTCTCCAACCAATAAGCCTACAATTTTACAGCTTTATCCTGAAGAGAACCATGACTATAAAAATGCAGGGTTGAACGGGTGCAAAGCCATAATGCCTACTCATGCAAAAGGCTTAATTGGTTTGGCTCCCGTCTGCTCTGACAAGCCTATGGTGAAAATATTCAGAGAGAGACGTGCCTGGCTCCATATGCAGTGCACAGGAATACGGTGTACTACTATGGTGCAAAGTGAAGTGTTTACTGGATTCAGAAACTTCTAAGAAAACGATGTCACCAAAATATTGACTAACAGATATATCCCTGGGTGAACCCAGGTGTACTCAATAACCTGACAGACACAGCCCTGCACTTTGTCCTTCCAGGCCATAACCTATGTTTACAAGAACATGATTTCTTTCCAACAACCAAGTTAGTTTTTAAATCCCTATTATTAACACCATCATTTTGTAAGCCAGAACAGCCCCTGAGAAAGAAAAAAAAACGTAATGCATTCAGTTCTGCTATGTGTCAGAGCCTGGAATCCCGTGGGCCTACAACTAACCCCACCCCCGAACGAGGGAGATCGTTGGGCTGCTCCACGTAAAAATGATTTAAATCCCCCTTTTTACCATGTTGGCTTCATATACTAAACTATACATAATAATATAAACTAAAGAAGCAAGTCATTTGAATGTTGTAAGCAATGTTACGCTGGCTAGTAAATATGCCCTGTCCTAAAAAGTTTATAGCCATGTTTAGTGATGCTGATGATGTTGATCTTATCTCTCGGCAGATATCATGCCTCAGCCTAACCTTACCTAACCTACCGGTAACCGACACTCAGTTCTGTGTCTATCACACTTGATCTGGTACTGTGACACTTCAACACCAACTTTGGGAGTGACTCAATGGGTTCGGTCGAACACAGTACACCCCACTAGCAGCAGATAAACCTAGCTATCCACTGGGACTTCGTTGCAGGACGAAGTGTCATACGACAGCAAATATGTGTTTTCAACTATAAACAGTGTCGACGAGACCCACGTCGTCACTTTCCCCCGTTGAAAATGTATTTTTCTCGAGCGAAAAAGACCCGTGCGACTTTAGTATTAAATTAGCCGTTGACGTAGCACCAGACAGACAGGCAGGCATTCCGGAAAAATGGCTGAACTTTCGGACCGAGTTAGTTTTCTCCTCCCCGCCGCCGCCCGGCGGTCGGCTAGCAGTGCTTTTATCAACCCTTATCTCGCTGTAGGCCACCTTGTTAACGTTATCAATTTACGAGCTGTTCGCTTAAAGGCAGCCGAAACACATTGAGATGGTTGTCATTTGTGATGCTAAGCTATCTTAACGGCGGACAGTTAAAAAGTCTCAAGATTTGACGTTAGCACAGTAGTGGCTGTGCTGTTATAAAGTAGCCCGCTAACGTTAGCTAGCGGCTGCTAACAGTCGCGAGCTGGCTAAGCCACCCAGCTAGCGCACAGCACACAGACGGTAATTACACCGTTGTTCACAACAACTGCACACACTAATAACGCCAATAATTTATGTCGCTTGTTATCGCCCCAAGCTGACGTTAAAGTGTACTGTGGGAGCCGCTCACCTACTTGCAGATTAAACGTTGTCGTCCATTCCCCCCAATCAGTCAGTCAGAACCAGTCCAGTTCGCATTCACTGCAGCCAGGCCTCCCCCCCACTCCAGATGTGTCACACTCACACATACATACACACACACACACACACACACAGTTGCTGCTGCAATTCTTTTTCATCAACAGGAAGTGTTCTTTTGGTTCTTTTGCATTCATTCTATCTGTGTGTGCGTTTTGCAGCAGCCCCTCCCTGCTGTCTACTGTCAGTATTTCTTTTCTTTTTTTCTTTTTCTTTTTTTTTGCACGAAGACATTATGTTCTAGCATGACGTGGTGGTGTGCTGTGGATTGGAAGCATACATGATTGTCAATCATTGTTTTGTAAAATGCAGTTTAAAAGAAATTCCCATAGGCCCCATCATGGATAAAGTGGTTGCACCCTTACTTGTTGTCTGACACCAAGGATGACGAAGGGCACTTTTTTAATCAGGGCGAATGATCCGTTACGTTAGGGTGAATAATGTAGATAAGTCCATCGTTCATTTGCAATTAAATTAGCCTACATTGTGGCTCACTGTGTGGCAACATCGGATGGCCCAATGCTGGGACAGTAGCCAGTAGGACATCATATTATTGTCTAAAAATGATGACGTCGAAAGACACAGTAGCCTAGGCATGTGGCTGTTGATATGGTAAGCTTGATATGGATGTTATCATGTTTAGCTGTAGCTAACCCATAATAGGCTACAATAATTTAAAAGTATATTTTGTAACAATAATCTAAATCTGCAAAGTAACTTAATACTAATGTTGTCTTCATGGTTCACATGACGCTCGTCATGATTATCCATGACAGTCATGTTCCAGTTTGCCTCTGATCATGTGTGTAGTGCAGTAGAAGTAGGCCTAGATTATAACAATTGTAAAGTAAAAAGTATAGCTGAAATGTTAATTCGGTACAGTACTTGACTCGAGTAAATGTACTTAGTTACTTTCCATCACTGGTATTTTAGAAATCAAATTAGTGAGGAAAAAACACAATCGAAATGTTGAAATAATTTACTGCAAGACCAGTTTAAACTTGCATCCTTTATTCTTTTTACTTTGTAAAATAGATAGGTTACCACAAGATGGCGCCAAAGACTTAATATACAGATCATAATCGTGAACGCTAGCCTATGGCTACAACTCAACCTCTCATTTCAATGTTTTATAAACAGTTCTGAAAGGTTGGATTTGGATTGAATTTAGCTCTGGTCCATAGCCCTAATGCCTTTGGTGCCATTGCAACGCATTAGCGCTATGTACCAGAGCTACCAGAACTTGAACAAGAAGGTAAATACTCCAATCAACCAATCAGGCCGCATCATAGCTTAATTTATTTTAATTTTATTCTATTATTTATCCCATACCATTACCAGAAAGTGATGGTGTATAGTCACCCTGGGCTTGATAGAGCTGGTAGAGAAAATCAATCAATCAATAAAATCAATCAATCAGTCCGCCCATCCGTGTCCGTCTGTCCGTCTATTGAGGACATACAGACAAGAGAGACAGACCAAGGCTACTGTACATATAACACACACACACACACACACACAGAATGAAAAATGACCTTATCTTTGTATCTACAGTACTGAATCCAACATGCTTACAATATACATGTAACATATTCTTACATTTAGCTTCATGTGTCTTGGCAATGTACGCCTATAGGCCTACACAAAGAGGTGAATTTGTTAATCCAGTTATAAAAGCTTTACATGCTTTACATTTGTCAAAATGTGACTTACATTTTATGTGACTTAATGTTTATAAGTGTGATACTGATTATCATTTACCAGGCCTAATTTAACATATTTTTGGGGTTTACGGTGGAAAGCCTGCTGATGCAAGGTTAATTCTGGGATGACATAATTATAAATGTTTCTGTTTTCGAGAAGATAATCGAGTATACTCGAGTCTTGCCTCTTGGCCTGGAGTCTGGGGCACTTTGTCTGCAGTACTTACAGCAGAGACGGATGAATGTGGGCCTGTGTGTTTCTTTTTTTTTCTATTGTTGGTTGTGAGTGACAGCTTGGCAGCTCAGGTGAATATCTGACCTAATCTGTGTGCAGGTGGGTGATCAGCAGACAGAGAAGAATCGCTTTGTCATTGCACGTGCGTCTTGTTAAACAAGTCACTCCTCTATTCTCGACCGTGATTTAACTTTTTTTTGTCCAGGAGATTGATGCACAAGCGAGGGCGCAGCCAAAGCATGGTGATTAGAGATGGTTTTGTTGACCTGCAGGAATGATCATGGTATTGATAACATTTCAAACAGACTCATAATCAAAGGGTTTCCTGTTGAAGTTGTAATCTTTCCTGAAATGAGGCTTTGTGAGTTCAGTGTCATTTGCTTGACCAGGAATGATTTGGCGGTAAGCTAATGGGGCTGGTTTGGAATGGTGCAGGGCCAGGGATCATATAGGGGCTGCAGGTGGTGTACCCTGCGGCTCTGATGTGCTGCTCCTTTTTAATCCCAGATGACACAGCAAACTCCCCAGACCCCTGGCCCAGTATAAGACCGTATAAGAGACTGCATGATTTGTTTAAGGACCTCATATCATATGTCAGGCTAAAGGAATAGGGAGCTGCACTGTTTTAAGCTAAGCTTGCCCCATGCTGAAACAAAGCTTTGTCATATGCCTCAAAATAGAGAATAAAGAAATTGCCCAAATTTATTATCTGGAGAATATGTAGCCTATATATAGCCACAATAATACAATATAATATATTTTGGAAATATATTTCTAGATACCAAAATATGTATTCAAGTATATTTTGACCATGTTCTATTTTGAATCATCAATGTAAAATATATGTTGAGACAAAAGTGTTCCATGGAACCTTCTAGGTAGGTTCCACATACATCCATAACATGAAATAACTCTTCACACTTTAGCTCCTGTATGCTTGAATAATTTGGCAAAGGGGATGTAAAGTGTGAGGTCTTCTTTTCTGTTTCCATATGAGTGAGACCATAGATCATTAAAAAAGATTACGCTCTTTTATTTGTCTTGGGGGGGTTTGAAAATAGTTTCAAATTTCTGAAACTATGGCAAAATCCATATTCCAGAATCATTTACTTTCTAAACATGTCTAAACACGCATTACAGATTTGTTGGTTTGGTATAAGATTGTATAAGATGCCCAAGTTTTATGGTTACCATGAATAACACATTGTATTCTTGGTGCACCAGGAGTCCCAGTCTCCAGAATACCTTGGCTGTCAGTGGCCTGAGAGAACAATGGTCTCCCAGTGCTCCTGTCCAGAAATAGGCTATAGCTCAGTGATGGAGAACATATTTCCCAATAGCAGGTGTTTGAGTCAGTCAGTGCCTGTTCCTCGCCATGACTGTAAAATGAAAGGCCAGCTCGTCCAGGTGCGGGAGCACCTCTCTAGCCCTCTCAGGTTTCTCCTTGAAGGAGGGGCTTTTATGGAAGAATGAGCCGGGGAAATATTGCTATGTGTTGTTTATACCAATGTTAAAGATATACATTCTTATATTCACAAATACAATCTAGGTATCTAATGGGACGGACGTCTTGTCACTAAACCGTAATTAACACTGATTAACACACATTTAAATAAATAAGTGCATTTTTAACACTAATATAATAACATAATATTTATTCATGTTTTATTATAATTGTGCTTTTGGACGACCATCTGTATTAACTTATTGTCACTGTTTATCACAAACATCGTCATAAACAATATTAACTATTACAACATCACAAAATCTAAATGTAATTTAGGAATGCCATAGGCAGTGAAAAAAAGTTATTATTTCTACTTCGATTATAGTAAACTGTGTGTAAATTGACGAATGCCTTTAATTGTGTGCTATATCACTTACATCAAATATTCATCTGCCACACTAACAGCTACGATAGTTTAGGACATCTTAATTTCATTTGGAAATCAGATTGGCTCCAGCAAACGCTAGAGAAGACAAACAAGCAGTGAACGAAGACTAAAGCCTGACATTCAATCAAAGACACTAGTACTGTACTAGTAAGGACAATGAAGCCAATAATTGCATGTGATGCAAGGATAATTAGCTCTCAGATGTGTCATATATTTGCATGAGAAATTAAGACAATTTGTGGAAACGGTGGCCTGGGGTAGAGGGAATGCAGAGTGGTTTGTAAAGATGAGTGATATCTGGCTCAGCATGAAGAGAATGAGAGGTGTGCTGCCCAGTGCTTAGCTCAAATGAAAGCTCTGATTAGTGGAGCAAAGATCAAAATGACAGAGCGGTGGAGGCTTCAGCTGGGCCTTTGTTATTGATAAGTCTGTCATCCCTGCTGATATTGGAGCAGTAATGGCAGCTGATGATTAGGCCACTCCTGAGCTATTAACTACATTTCTTATCCTTTTACTGGGGCCCAGGAGAGCCCGCTGAGGAGACAAAGGCCTCCTTTATGAGTTTGGGTTCTTAAACGGCATCCACCTGACCTAAAAGGCACAACTGTTACGTCTTTCTGCCAGTGCCAAAGAAGTCAGGGACGAGATACATGTCAGAGGTCGCAATGTGCCGCTGTTTGAAATGAAGGGGTTCTGAGTGAGTAGGCTGTTGAAAGAGGGCTGCAGGAAAATTACAGAAAATTGGCTGTTTTGTCAACATTTCATCAGCAGATTTACAGAAAGCTGACCCTGACCCCTTTCTCTCCCCCTCTTTCACGAGGCTAAGGGGATTGAGTGGGTCAGAATTGACTGACAAACAAATCTCTTCTTTATTTCTTTCTCGCTTTCTCTTTCCCTCTCAAGAAGTGATATTCAATATGATCTCTTTTTAATGATCCTAAGTGGCTGAAATTACACACCCACAAAACATAATGTTGATAGTTTAGCAGATTCCAAGCCTTTTCCTTTTTTTACCAAGTGCATAAAGAATCATTATAATAGAATGTTTCAAATTATCCAACATATACTGTAGGACATTTTTGACAAACAGAAATACCGGTATATCATTTAATTTCCATTACTACATGCTCAAGTACAGTATGTATACAAGGTATATTGTGTGTACATACTTTATATTACTTTCTTTCTGTGAGCAATACACCAAGTAAAATTCCTCATATATACTTATATAGAAACTAGATTCTCATTATAAAGTACATACTATACTTAAGTAAACAATTAAGCTATTTGATGTCACACTGTTATTATACTGTATGTGACCGTCCTAGAATACATTTAAGAGCATATCTTAGAGATACACTTGCAAGTGGTTTGGATAGTGTATACAAGCTTGTTTTTGGCATAGCGTTTCTGTCTTCAGGTCCACGTCTTGTCTCTGACCTTAGATCTGTCCTCCTGCTGCCTTTAGTCTTCCCTAACAAAAGGCCAACAGGAATCTCGGGCTTGTTGATTTAGCCCCCAGCGGCCGGAGGCAAAGCATCTTTCATTAAAGTCTAAAACCTCAGGAATGAGATACTGGCCTCACGATAAGATCTGGTAATGCAGTAACATGGAATTATGGAAGAAGAAAATTGCCATTTTGTAAATAAGCACCTGTGATCTTCCGTGAAAGCCCCCTGTTCCCCCCAGGTTGGTTCAGTCCCAGGAGGGGGAGAGAGTCCTGGAACTCAATCCAACCTGCACAGGGGAGATTTGCAGGCTGAAGGCCTGGGGCGCTGTTGGTGCTGTGGAAGGTCAGCACAGGGAGGACCAGACAGTGATCTTATGTGCCTTCCGGAGAAGAAAAAAGACATCCCCTACCCACAGGAGAATTGCCCGACCCATCCCAATCGACAGCAGCATGATCCGCATCCATGGCCAGGCAAATACTTGAAGGTCAATACAAAGCATTTAAGGGACACTCATCAGTTATACCATTAGGTGTGCACAAATCAGTGAACTGTTGAGAGACTGTCGCCGTTTTCCCCCCTTCCCCAGAGAGAGCATGTAAGAAGCAATAGAAATTCACTTTTTTGTATATGCTTGGTTCAAATTCAGAATAAAAAAAGCCTACGAAAGAATGCAGGTGTTAATTCTGCCTTTCGCAAACGCTCATGAGGAAAATGGCTTCGACCTCCTCCCTTACAGGTTCCAACTTCCGGCAATAACGGAGGCCGAATCCCTTTTTTCGTATCTTAGTTATGTACTCAATCTATTGGTTTTATACTTGTATGTTGTTTGTATGTCTGGCCTCGTGGGGAAAGATGGTGGGTGGATGGGGAGGATTGGGAAGGGAGTTGTGGATTTTAAAACAAAGAGTTGTATTTCCTTTTCTTTTTGTTAAACTTGCATATGATGCCATGCTCATACTCTTTGAATAAAGTTTATTTAAAAAGACCAGGGCAGTGTTGCAAGAATTAAGTGGATTCCA
Organism: Protomyctophum bolini; assembly: GCF_963924005.1. Taxonomy (NCBI): domain Eukaryota; kingdom Metazoa; phylum Chordata; class Actinopteri; order Myctophiformes; family Myctophidae; genus Protomyctophum; species Protomyctophum bolini. The sequence goes on along the minus strand of NC_137867.1, from coordinate 33,034,768 downwards.
ATGTGGTTTACATTTTTGGCTGAATATGTTTGTTTATGACTCACAGCTCACAGTACTAAATTTGTACCAATGAAAAACAAAGCAAATTCAAGCAATACAAATTGTAAAGGAAAAGTAGTATTTTCTGGTCCCCTGGAGATGCGTTATCAACTTTAGAAAATTATTTATTTCGCTTCATAAGTGAAGACTCTAGGGAAGTCTTACAGTACACTATATAATGTAGGATATCTGAATTGCTAGAGAATTCAAAAGGCAATGCATGCTTGGGGGCAAAAGAATAAACTGGAGAGGCAAGGCTAGATGGAAGAAAGGAAGAGAAAAGTCTTATTGTGCTAGAACTGATGTGTTTTTGTCTCCTCTGGATAGTTTCTTCATCACCTCTTTAAATTTTAAAGCATTTGGCACACAGCCTGTGGCAGGTTCTCTTGAGGAAGCAGAAAAGCAATGAGGGTCAATGGCGCCATAAATCTTAGACTGTCCACTTTGGAATCCGCCATGGACACTTGAGATATGCATATTTAATAGAATGGTCATGTTGGTGTGACTTGAATGTCCAAGTCAAATGCACGTTATGCTACAGGACTGTGGATTGGCATTAACAAGTAAAGGTATTGCTATTGATCCACTGGAAATGTGTGGCATTGTGGAAATCGTTATCTGCATTTTACCCGAAGCAATGAAACAAAGGGGGAAACGTGCTTGAAACTGCCCATAAGTCTTGGCTTTGGGCTTCTGAGGGCCAGAGGGGGAGAAAGGTTGGCAGCCATGTTTACGCACCTCATTCCAGAGCGATGCAATAAGTGACATAACTTTGGCCTTAACTTAGGAATGAGGCAGACACTTACGGACAACGTTCAGCCTCCTCTGCCTTCCCTCTCCTAGATCATACCTCTAGATTAGAATGTACAGATGTACAGTATGCCCTTGTGGGTTAAGCTTAATTGAACACATATTATCAGGCCTTTCCAACAGAATGTTTTGGGGCCAAAACACAGCAGGTGTCTGGTTCTGTAAAGACAAGAGAACAACCTACTGTGCACGTCCAAACATACTATCATCAGGTTAATCTGCTTTGATGTTCTTCCCCAAATAGAAACATTGTATTTTGTCTGTGCTTTCTTTTTTGCTCTGTCATTCAGTCCAATGAAAATACCCTTATTTTATGTCAGAATAACTATATTAAATAACCACATTTTCCACAGTGCAAAGCTGTGATCCAAAAATGTACTCACTGCCGAGTAAAAAAAATGTACTCACTGCCGAGTCATCTAAGAGACACCGGGTGATGCCTGGTATTTTAGATCTTGTGAAGAATAAAACAGACAGTATGTCTTTTGTTGTTGAAAAGGAAAAAAGGAAAAAAGAAAAATCCACCCTTGAGAAAAGTCATAGACAAAAATGAGGTAAAAAACACATTTCCAGTGTATTTAATGTAAATAGATTCTGGCAACACAGAGGGTAGAAGTTCAAGACAATATTTAGAAGTTGGGAGACTGACAGTAATTCAATTAGACAGGAATCCCCACCCGATCTGTGGGTCAAAGTTATCCATGTTAATCAGCAGGGACCGGAGACATATAAGCTGCTGGTTTCCTGCTGGGGCTAGTCAGTCTGACTATGCAGTGTTGCCATGAATAGCATCTAATGTCAAAACCATCAAATGTCAATGAAGAGTCACAATTAAACCTCAAACAATATCTAAACAACAATGTTAACTAAACTATTTGCTAAAGTATTAACAAAATGGTTGAAAATGTTAATGATTTAGTAGATTTTAAATATATTTGATTCTGTTAATTTTAAGGTTAAAGTTATTTCAAATGCATTAATTAGTTTATTGCCTTTTTGAGAAAATATTTATTTCATATTCAAAATGGAATTTGTCATGCAGCCTTTAATCTGAAGTGGACAATTTATACATTTTAATGTTTTAGAAGAATTAAAGCATATAGATCACCTACATTAAAGTTGCAGTTTCCATAACCAAAGTATGATTTAAAATTTAAATCATACTTTGACAGATAGATTTGAAATTAAAATCCATCTCTGATCAATAAATGTTCAACTCAAGTATTTTGTTACTTCCTGTTATGGACTGTTCCCTGCTGGTCTGTTCCATTTTTGGTGGAGTGTGCCTTTAATAGAACAGTTGGCAGCCAAAGTGTTTTTATTTATTTATTATTTATAATTATTTTGAGGGGCACTAGCCAATACATGGTTTTCCGAAATTATGTCATGTGGCAGCCAAGTCTATATGGACGTTTAATGTAAATGGTGCATTTATATAGCACTTGTGCATTACATTCACCCATTCACACACCGATGGTGGAAGAAACCATGCAAGGCACCAACCAGGGTTCAGCGTCTTGCTCAAGGGCACTTCGACACAAACTCTGAGGGAGCCCGGGATCGTACTGGAAACCTTGTGGTCTACCGGCCACTCTACCCCTGAGCCACTTCTGCCCCAAACAATTATGATGTTTGATGATGATTATAAATTCCCCATCCCCAAGTCTATGGACTTTAATGTTTGTTTAGTGTAGTAAAAATATGATAATTTATATAATGAACGTATTTACAATAAAACATGCATGTAAATATGTATTTAGTTACAGACAATCACTAAATCTATGTCATCTCCTTGGATCAATCAGCTCAAACCTAACCAGCCTTTCTATCAAGTCAACATGTTTGCTTAAATGCTGTTGAGTAATGTTGGTATATGCCACAGTACCTATCTGTTAGTTAGTTAGTTAGTTAGTTAGTTAGTTAGTTAGTTAGTTAGTTAGTTAGTTTCAATAATACTCCATAATGAGTGAATACGTGCTTGAGAAAAATAAGTAGACATTTACACTAATATAATAAACTAAGAATGTGAAAAGGGTTATGGCTCCTTGTGTTTTGAGGAAGGCTATTTTCCCTGCTTGCCAGCAAGCTTAGCCGATTACCTTGATGCGAGTTGGCTAGTGCTGTGCTGCTAACATTCTTATGGTCTGTTGCATCTCCTTCTTGGCCGGAGTGCCCAGAATGTGTTCTGAATACTATCGCTGGATGAGTCAGGGATATATACAAACTTCTGACGCCACTCACAACAGCTCCATTTGATGTTGGTGTCAAAGTGCCAATTTAGGAATGCACCTGATGTTTGTACACTTTGCACCCGGGGACAGGTCTGAGATAAGTAATTACTTCAAAGCAGGAGAGGCTGTTAGCTACACCAGAGGCAAATGATGCTCTCTGTGATTTGTGAGCAAACAAATATCTCCAAGATATCAAGGACACACTACTGTAGCTATCACCTGCAGCAGGATGATGTTGATATCAATAATTAAGACAACTCAGCTTGTGATCTGGGGAAATTAGATCAGAACTGATGGGGGTGATATAACACAAAGGTGATCATCTTTATAATCACAAGACCTTTTATATGCTGTTTTTTAATCCTCTATTTCCACATTTTGTGACATGATTGACCCTTTAGTTTACTCCGCTTAAGCACCAATTATTCGTTGCCATTTCCATCACTCCAACGAGAGCCGGGTCCTTTGCAAAGAGAAGGAGCGGGGACAGGCAGCAAGAGAAGAGCCAAAGCTGTCATCCATGACTTTCAGATGAAGTGGGGGATTAGGATGGAGGTGAAAGCATGTTGAAGACCATGGTGACAGCAGATGGGGGAGAAGGGGGGGGGGGGGGGGCAGCACAAACTCTCCAGGAATTCAGAAACATTCACAGACAGAATGAAAGGGGTGGGGGTCTGAGGGCCGGGTGGCAGGATGCTACTAAAATACTAGAATATTATGCTTTTACGGTTAGTATTAGTTCAATTCATGTGTGCTGGTGTTGTACCCCAAAAACCTAAATGTTCATTTATCCACTTTAGCTCCATTCGTAATGGCCGATCTACAAGCTAGAATGCTAGATAATGCTATGCTTGAAAATTTCAGAAAGTGTTTGAGAATTTTTGTATATGTGTCATGTCCAAAATAGGGATATAGTGAAAAGTGGTTAACAAAAGTGGTGGAAGGAAAGTGATTAACACTTCTGCACCAAAAATGGACCAGTAATGGTCAATTTGGACAGGGTCCATTTTTTTTACTGCGTAGGAATGTGTCTGTGTCTTCTGATTCTCCTCTTGCTGGGTCTGGCTGTGGTGGTCCTGCGGCACCAGCTATTCCCTCCTCCCACAGACACGCTGACTAGGCCGGGCGGGCTCAGGTATCTCCACTAACCTCCCCTTTGTACCGTCTGAAAATAGGCTCTTTTGTTTGCTGTTTTCTGCAGGTCATTGTGAGGAGCGCTTCTTAGTGTCGGCTTTAATTCACACTGTAACCCTATAGCCACGATGCCTCCCAACGATCCACGCTGGCCTGCTCGCCTGCCATTCAGCTGCTCCTGGGAGAGCCCCCCCCGCCCCCATAACTGCTCTCAGGGGACAACTTGTAAACTTTGTTGCTTAAATATTTAAATAGCGCTTTAATTGACGTCCGTCAGACCTCACCCAGAGGAACACGAGCCTGAATGATGCTCTGTAACCTCCATGGGAAAGGCTGGCGTTATTGTGTTTTTCACTCATTTTTATGGTTTCTTCAATACCTCTTATGTGGAGCGCTGTTCGGACAGTCCAACCCTATGTAATACAAGATCACATGTTTCACATGCACATACTGCACAACCTTATTCAGCTTGAAAACACCATAACCTCATTCAGCTTGAAACACCATGATAAAATAACTATGTTAGACATAGTTTACAAATAATCCAGTGTCCACCTCTGTATATTTAACTAAGCCACTAACGTATTTGTTTCCCTTTTAACCACACACACCTAACCGTCCCGGCTGGACATTTGGCAATCGCATTGCAACCAGAATTATTGTTTGTAGTTTGTAGATCTGCTATTTTTGCTGAGATCCAGTATAGAGGGAAATAAGAGCAGGCCAAATATAGAGCCCTCAGTAACCCCAGTCGACAATATAGGGTATAATTTGTTAAGGAAATGGGTGTTTTCCTGAACAGGTAACATTTCATTGAAAGTGCTCAAATGCACTGCTACAGTATAAATTGTTGTTTGACATGTATTGTGACCTGGGGGATCATCTGGGCACTGTGGGCGTATTTTTTGACAATCCCTGATCCTCCTGTATGTAGTACATTTTAAAGCAACCATAAGCAATAATCAATCAAGCACTCACAACATTCAAGCCCAAGTGATGAGAACTTGCCAGGGGGTATACTGTAAAACAGAGCCACAGCAAAGGAAATGCACCAAAAAAAAGTGAACAACACTGGTATTTTCCTTTGAGATCCGAACCCAAGATCCCAGCTGGGGAGCTCCAGCCCCCAGGGTCTGTCTGCCCTTAACAACGGGAGGAAAGAGAACAGAGGCTCATGTTAAAACAGCAAACATTATAACCTGATATCAAAACTCAGCTGGGGTTCGCCGTTGGTGGGGCTTTACTTCGATTTACGTAGGCTAGTCTCTGTTTTTCTCTCCTGGGAATGGTGCACTCTATAGGGGCTTCCTTAAACCATATACCCTCCCTATACTGTAGCTAAAAATAAATCGCACATTGCTTTAATAGAAAAAAATAGCTGATAAAACAATGGTATCATCTTTCTTATCTTTAAAAAATTAGCTAGAAAGTAGTTATCCTGATGCCAATAAACAACAGATAACCACGTCATAATCAACATGTTGGCTGTTACAAACATCTCTACACAACAGTAGTGACGAGTAGGGATGTGTGGAGCGAATACCAATATTTTCACTGAAATTTCAACAATGTTTATCTAACCGACTATACAACTATAGTCAAAATTTCAGAGAACACTGATCTACTTTATATGGCCAAATCTAATCAGAAAAGAGATTGTGGGAATAAAAAAAGCCATTTAGAAATGCCTAATGTGATATTCAAATAACATAATCTCTCATTATAAATGCCACAGAAATGTATGGCATTTTGCAACCATAAATTATGCTCATTATCCTACAAAAATGCATGCAAATAAATCCCTTAATTCTGCAAAATGGTTACATTTAGGAAACCAATGTATTTCTCACGTTAAATATAAACAGGGAAAACCTTAGTTAACTTTGCTGAATGGAAGTGTGCTTCAGTGTACATTGAATAAAGTATGACATTTCCCCCAAATTTATGCTTGTAGGCAGTACGATACTGAAAAAGGTATGCTTTCTGCCTTACAGAAGCAACTCTGGGAATAAGGTATACCTTGAGCACTTAAGGAAGTTTAAGGAGAGCTGTGAGTGCAAAACAACATAGTTTTGCAGAATAAGTATGTTTTGCAATAGAATTACTGTATAATAAATTAATAATTGCTTAACGTACTTTCTGTACCAATTAGCAAGAGCAGCACCGTTTAATAAGATGAGTCGACCAGCTTCACACACCTCTACCGACGAGAATTCTTACAAAGATGCCGTAGTAGAATTTGATGTGAACGACTCATCTTCTAGCCATACCAAGGTAGGTACAGTTCCCCAGAATGGGGGTATATATTTTAAACTGCCCTGCTGACTTGTGGAATGGAGTGGAGGATTGTGGGAGCCCGTTTCGGCCCAGTTCCCCTGCACAGCTCACATTCTCTGGGTGAACCCGTGTCCCGGGGCCAGTTGGGCGGCAGTCTCATGTCTCAAGTCCTCACAGTTCAGTGGGCCCTTTAAAGTGAGCACACCCACGAGGGGGCCTCAGGACGACAAAAACTACAAACACTGGGAAGGACTGACCTGAGACACTGTGATGCACACTTGCACGCACGCATGCACACATGCCTGCTCCCCCAATACGCATGCACGCACGCATGCACGTCACACACACACACACACACACACACACACACTGTATACACACACACATGGGTTTTTTTTTCAAAAGGAGAGATATAGATCCTGAGATAATTATGGGAGGGAAATGTCAAGAGAGTGGATCAGTTTTCGGACATGGCACACCCCGGTGAACATGCGCACGGAGATCAAAGTGACCCTTTTGCCTACCGCAGTGCATCCCCAACAGATCTGACAAAGTGCCCCCATTGTGTGACCCTGACCTGTTACTGATAATGGATCGCCTCCAGAACCGACCCCCCCACACACACACACACACACACACACACACACACCCCCCCCCCCCCCCCACACACACACACACACACACACACACACACACACACACAGTCTCCAGAGGCAGAACCGGTCCTCCACAGAGTTACAATTAAGGGCAGCTCAGACTGGAGGGCTGCAGCATGCTGATCAACATACATGATATGACATGTCAGCTCTCATGCAGTATGGCATGGCAAAAAAAGAAGCAGCTCACAACGCATTGCTGTGAGCTTATAGATCAGCTATGTTTGGCACACAACCCCGTTTTGGGCATCAATGTGTATAGGGATGAACGTTATTGATATTATGACCAATAGCTTAATTACATGGACCAATGGATCGATACAGATATTGCACACAACCTGCTATACAGTAACTGTGATTCTGTGCTGCAGGTGCAGATGCAGTGCATTCTTATTACCTGATTTACTGTAAGGCCTACTTTATGCACATAAAGATAAATGTTAAAATTCATTTTTACTTGACATTTTCACAACTTATTTATTGTATTTGTTGGTCTGCAGGTAGACCCCCTTGAAAGCTTCCCTCAGAAAACAGTCATTGAATCTGCAGTGTTCAAGTAACAACACCGATATGAACAATTCATCGTGCAACTGTTCTCTTATATCAGTGTCTGCCTTTCAAAATGTGAGTGTTAGACCTCCACGTCAGTGAATGATAATACAACCACATATTATACCTTCACAACAATGTAGCGTCCACTTCACTTTGTAATCTTTATTGCTCTCTCTCTCCAGCCACAAATGTTTATTTATTGTAAATGCAGGAGGTTTGCGTAACTTCAAAGACAAAGAACAATTGCCAAGTTTTGGTGAGTTCCGTAACTGAAACGGTTCTCTCCAGTTGTTTGATATTTCTGCTGAAGCAGCAATGCACAGGATTTGGTTTCCATCAGAACTATGTCTTTTGCTTGCAGGAGAGAAGAAAAAAAAAACACCCACATCTGCCACTGTTCAGTGCTATAAATTCTGCTCAGATTCATTGGTTTACTCAACGAATCCACATATTATCCTGAAAGCCATTGTTTGTTATGTTGTTGTTTATACTTTTAATATTAGGGGTGTTCTTGGGAATACATTTCACACCTAGGAGAATCTTAGTACATTTGAAATCAGAAGAGGTATCTGAAATTGCTTGCAATATGACATAATGACATATACCCACAGTCCACACACTGATGATGTGCACAGGTGCACATCCATACACCACCACCACCACCACTGGTCAGTAAGAATACTTTGAAGACTAACAGGAGCACTCATTCAAGGTTTCTTCGACCATCCATGCATCCCATGGTACCACACAAAGGCCTTAAGAACAAGGCTTGATCTAGATGACATCCCAAAACAAACTGGTCAGGCTACTGCTTGGCCTCTCTCCTATACAACTCACCTTACCCCTGCTCATTTTGATAAGTTGGGATGTATGGCTTAGGGTTGACAACAGAGCACAGCAACTTGCAATGGACCTGGTCTACAAGACACCCATGTACTTGCTAAATGTCAACGCAGTCCACAATCACAACACCAGAGGGAGTTCTACATATCACGTTCAACCCAGATTTGGCTCAAACAAGGGGTTACATTCATTTCGCTTCTATGCCACAAAAGTGTGGAACGTCCTACCACCTATAGGCCTACTGGAACCTAATTGGTTCAATATTTACCAAAGCCACAGACGCTTAACCACTTTCACTTTCACCTTCAATTTTTTTTAAATAGCAAAAATAGATCTACAAGCTCACAGCATGTCACAATGTGAGCAAAGTAGGGCATTCATTTACGGAAAAAACATTGAAATATGGAGATACCGGGGCCCTATTTTCGCCAGTGCCTTAGCCCTTATCCCTAAACTTCCTCGCCCTTTTTTATTTATTTTTACTATTGTTCAAGTATTTGATCTACATGGACATGTTGTGAGTCGGATAAGAGTAAGGCACTGGCAAAAATAGGACTCTGCCCGGCAGCAACGATAAGGAGGACCGAACTGAAGGTGGCCAGTGGCTCCCTCGAAGGCAGACGATGTCCTGCGGCAGAGACGGTGCGCGCGTGAGGGGGTCAAAAATGCAGTTATCACCTCAACCCCTCCCCATGCACCCCCCTGCATGGGCTTACAGAAACGGGACAGACTCCCACAACGCGCCCTGCTATAGTCTGCCAGCCCCGGGGGCTCATACAGACAGCTCTGGAATTCAGGATAGGGGATCCGACGAGATCTACAACTGGGAGGAGAATTTCTTCCACCATCCTCCGTTTCACTCGCGTATTGTCTGGGAAAGGCATCCCGCCGTTTGCTGTCTAGCCCTGTTGTCTTGTCAACCCAGTGTTTAGTTTTAGGTTTTTTTGGGTGGGGGTGGTGGGGGGGTTACTCTAGGAGTCAAGGGTGGCTCATTTGGATTTTTAGGAATTTGACGGGAAATTAATTTAACACTCACCACAGCAGGGGGGGGAACAGACAATTTATTTAAAATTCTAAATTACATGTCCTTTGACAGGGAAAAGTGATAAGGCAAGTATGCTAATTACACTGCAATAATGTCTGTACTCCTTACTAGATTTTGTATGGATTTACAAACCATTTAATATTCAGTTTAATTAACCACTGAAGCTGTATACAAATAGCTGATCTACCAGCTCATAACACCACACATTGCAACACACTGTGAGTTTATAGATCTTTGATTTTCTTTTTTTTTTAAATGTTTTTTTAGTTTATTTTTTAACCTTTCCCAAATATGGACGGCAGGGTAAAAGTGGTTAAGACAAAGTCTTTCTGTAATGGTAATAAAATAAAAATAATAAAAAATGTCTTGGTATAATTATCCCATCATCCAAAGTGCAAACATTAGATGTCCAAATGTAAAGAAACACTAGATACATGTTGCAGAGGGACAGGATGGGGGCAGGAGTGTGTGTGTGTGTGTGTGTTGGGGGTGTGTGGGGGGGGGGGGGGGGGGATGACATCAATCCAGGGTCCAGCTGTCTTTTTACACCTGGTCCATTTGTTTCTTAAAACGTTTAATTGCAGTTCACTGCCTGCTTTCCAGGGGGCACCATTGAACTGGGAGATAAACATTGGATACTTTTGAACTGATAAAGAAACACTTTGGCTCACCGCAAGTTGACCATATGGAAGAAGAGAGAAAAGAATAATCCAGTCCTTATCAATAGCCTAGAGTCTACAGTCTAGCCGCTTGACAAATTATTAACTCTTATGTTGATTCAACTGCTAAAATAAGCTTTAAGGTAGAAACTTGCCATTAGATAGAAGTCATCATTAGACTAAAACAACTCCTGTGAAATATAAACTTGTTTATTTTCTTCCAACTGTACCTTTTGTTTATGAAGAAAAATGTTGTGTCTAGACATTGCATATTTTTAAAGAGTAACTGAGCCACATAGCTCCGATACATAAAAATATTACATAGTAACTTGTCATAATATACTTTCTGCCTTAATATGGCAATTGGTATTTTGACAACCTCTCCAAGATTAATTTTCTAAGATGTCTATTTTTTTGGCATTTGGATATGGTCAAATAAAATACAGCAAAGGGAGCGGAATATTTTTTTTTCTCCATGCCATGAAATAACTGACATAAAAATATCAATTGAAAAAAGAGAGAGACTGAGAAAGAACATTTTTAAATTGACAGCTATCTCATTTTACACACTTGTCAATTAGAAGTCTCAGAGGGATATACTGTGTAACTTTCACTGCTGCAACAGTCTTACAAAAGAAACTGCAATAATTATCAGTGGTAACATCACAACCCAAGTAAACCTAATTTTCACGTCATCTCATGCCAGTGTCGCTTGGCGAAAATAGCCCATTTAATGAGTTGCATCACATTGTTATTTTGAACATTTAGAAATGTTGGCTTACGGCAGCATGAGGGAGAAAGAAGGGGAAAAAAGCGATATCATTAATTTCTGTCACAGCTAAAATTGAAAAGCAGCACGGCAACCCCATGGTGACAGCATATAAGAGCTCACAGCTGAGGCCATAGTGTTGCTGTCACCCAGAAATCAGTCTGCATGATGGACAGATAAGATGGACCAGGGAGATATTAGGAGTGGGAGTATAGGATATGACCGCCATGCAGATGAGCCCCTTTCAAGCCCCCATTCATACTTCGTCACACGTCCAAAATAGCCGACCTACAAACTCCCAACACATTGCATCTGCAACGTGTTGGGTGCTTGTAGGTCAGCTGTTTTGGACGCGCGACATCGTCGTGCGACAAAGCATAATAGAAATTAGGCATCAGAAGGAGGGCAGGGGGGAAAAAGGTCCGGGGAGACCGGGTCGGGAGCAGCAGAATGCAGGTGGTGGCTGGCTGGCTGGCGCTCCTCAGATGGGCTCGCCGCCAGCGTGGCCCCTGGCTGCTCCTGCTTTGAATTCAGCCTTTTGTGCTGCCCCCACGGAGGTCAGACAAATTCACTTCTCATCATACACAGAGATATCAACGATACAGGGTAATGACTCAGCTGCAGCTTCAATACCATCACCTACGCAGTAGGGGAAAAAAGAATGATTGTTCTGTAGAACAACTCCTCTCATGTTGCGTAGACAACATATAACATATTTGTTATTGGAGCTGGTGGGGTGGTTTAAGCACAAAAGAAATGTGCTTAATAGGTTAAAATGTCTACACAGTACAAAAATCTCAAATACTGAGACTTGTACTGTGTAGCATTCATTGTGCTTTGATTTTAATTGTATTTTTATTTTTATTCTACTATTTCGTACTGCTGGTGTGTCCCTGCATGTGGGGTAGGGGTATACTAGTTTCATCTGGGAAATAGTGATGCTACTGAAGTGATCAATATATTTCAATTCAGTCCACAATTCCTATTGGGTTGCTTTGCTGACTGTGTGAAGAACTCAATTAACAGATACTTAAAATACATTTACAACAGATAATTAACTCAGTAATACAATGCTGAAAAAACACAGACTACTATTGACTACAATTTGAGTTGACGGTGCAGGTTTTAGGGTGAATGAATGAACAAATACTGTATGACTGACTACAAACACAATTGTAAATATAGATACACCTACACACAGTCAAACAAACGCGTACTCAAACGCGGGCACACAGACAAACCATGGGAGAGAACAACTTTTTCGCAGGGATATCATTTTTTTGGCGTGAACATCAATGTTGTTGCTGGCCTGAGTGCCGTTCTACTTAGACTTGAGTCTGACAATTGTATGGGCTCTAATGAGAAGCAGGAGCTGAGAGGTGGGAGTGCGTCCAACTCTGGGGAAAAGGTCATACGGGGTTAACTATCAAAGATGAGTGCAAACCTATCCCTGTGGAAAAGACTCAGAAGAAAACATCACCCTGCACATGCTAAGCCCTCCAAACTGGGAGTTCCTCAGCTTAATTAATCCAAGACACAAGATTTCGCCCTCTTAACAGTCCCCCCCCCCCCCCACACACACACACACACCCGTCCCTCCCTTTTGGTCCAGTATAGGATGGTGGATGATGGTGACACACTTTAGTCCAATGGTCATTTTAATGGAGAGATGGTTTTTCCATGTGTAGGCTGCCCTGTAAAATTTGGGTACCTTTTAGCAAGTTTAAGAGGCGACTCGTGTTTGTCATTAAAGCTCAGATCAGACACAATTTTCAGGACGAAGGTTTTACCTCAGTATGTTTTATCTTTTTCTTAGTGCTGTGCCTGAGCACATTTCCGTATTGTCTGCAGAAACACAGAACAAAATTAATTGATATGTTTATTCCTTTGCCTATTTACTGAAAGAATATCTGAAGTAGTGCATAAAGTGTACATGGTTAACCATGAGAAAATATAATAGTACATTTATTATAGGAGCTGGAAAGATTTGTGTGGGTACTTTGAGAAACACCCAGCAACCACACAGTGATAGACAGTTAAAACCCATAGGAAAATAAAGACAGATGTGGAAGTCTAGAATTAAGCTCGACAGAAACAGTGGCAGCAATGAAGTTGTCTAGACGGCTTGTTTTTATGACAAAAACTTGCTGCATTTATGCATTATGTTGATTAAACCCAAGTTTACCCAATTTGTCAAGTCCTCCGCCGAAGATGTACACTTTGATTTTCTCAAAGCCTAACGTTTTCTCAATTAACCACAACCTTTGCTGTCATTTTGAACATTTAGTCATTTTACATAAAACAGATTCTAACAATGTGGTATTTAGTGCCGTTAACATTAGCTATCTTTTTTTTAAATCATATAACCTCCCATGTCTTTAGGGTGAATCCCAATGACAAATCCATTATACAAATAAACACCTACAGTATAGTCACAAATAAATCTAAAGGCAAAGTTATACATTGTCACATCCCTTTTGTCACTTGATTAAGCGAATCGGTTGAAAATACATATTTTTTTGTCAAACAGCTCTTCAAGAGTTGCAGCTATCTTCATGCAGCTATGTACAGCTATATGTACAAATTAGGACAATTACAGAGTAACACAAAATAATCTAAAAGGTTGTGAACAAACCAACAAAAATATTATTATTATGAATCAAGCTACATCTTTTGCATAAGTATCTTTTGAAGGAACAAGGTGTCATTGGTGATAGTGAACTACTATTGCCTTGGAAACATAATTATCACATAAGGTATTGAAATCACATAAATGTCTTGATTGAGGGATAGGCAATATATCAATATTATATTGATATATGAATGAGACTTGAAATTATCTGGTATTTTTGGTTTGTATATAGACATTAACAATTATCATTTATCAAATATCATTAATCGATTGATCATCAATCAATCAAGCAAACAATCAATCATATCAAGGTACTGTAACTGGCCATTTGTGTCCATATTGCCAATTTCTACTTCTAAACTAAACAACATAGGGCAATAATACATGCCACAGACACACGACTGCTAGCTTATTTCATCACCTGTCATTTCTCAGCTGTACCCCTCTTGCCCTAACCCTCTCAGAGAGAATCTTTCGTCACACAAACACATTAGGTTCCTTCAGCATGTCCGGACAAGGATTCCACAGGTAATAGCCTTGTAATCAGGGACAGGTCCTTGGGCATTGGCTGTAACGGGTATATTATTGAATGATCACTTGACTCACAATTAGTGTATAGTCTGTGGAAATTGCTAGGTGGCAACTGGAACCGCTCATTCAGTCAACCCATTGAATGTAGAACACTTAGAGACTGGTGAAAACAAGAATATGTTCCTGGCAAGGAGACCTGTCAGTGGGCCAGAATCACTTCACCAGACAGTTGTGTCATCCACCCTTATTTAGAACATGCTGGATTTCTATTGTAGCTGCCGAGGAGCAAATAACTTCCTGTTCAGACACGTAGGAGGTTTTAAACACTCTCCTCCCAAATCTTATTTATATATATATAATATTTTTACCTAGCATAATCATTATGCAATTAAACTGCTATGAAGAATGACAAGGAATATATAATGGGTAGGTATAATTTCTCTTCCGTAAACCAGCATGTAGAAAATAGGAACTGTAGCCTACTTATTTGAATGTTGCTCGGCATTAGCAGCCTACTGGGTCCTTACTGCTCCAGTAACATGAGTTGTTTCTACATATCCACAAGGGATCCATTTATTGTGGTTGAACGGGACTCCTCCTGCTGAGATCATTTACAGCTTTAGATTGTTTTAGGCAGAAGTCGTGCTGAAATATAAGATCCCAGACATCACTCATTAATGCGTCTTGATCGGCAATACCATTTGTGGGCAGATCTTTGTCACAAACACTAAAGATGTCTGTCACCCGTCTCTGTTGATACCGCACAGTAGCGGCTGTGCACCCTTGTGTACTTTGCATATTTACGTTTTAATTCTATTACAACCTGCACAGTCTATTAATGTTGTTCTGATCCAATTGCTGCTGTGACACAAATATGCCATGTTCCCCATCAGCAGTGGTGTGTGTGTGTGTGTGTGTGTGTGTGTGTGTGTGCTTGCTTAGGTGTACAACAGACAGCTGAGAGAATGAAGGAGTACAGTATGTTATTCTTCCAACCAACACAATAGCATGAGTAAAATCACCTTTTCCAAGATGGCTGTGTGATACAAGAATGTAAACCTTGACGTGAAATAGACAAGTCAAGCAAGCTATAGGCAAAGGCCTTTTTGAATGCGAGCCATTTTTTGGCACAATATTGACACTGGGGATTAATGACTGTGTACTTCTTTCGCATGACATTGAAGTGGCTTATCTTTTGCATCATTCCAGACAGTTTGAACACAAAGTGAGGACAAAAAGCATGGAATTCAGTGTTCCCAAGGCAAGTTCACAAGAAATGACATGTACCTTCAAAGGGCCAGCCACAGGCAAGGGTTTGTGGGTAGGTTAGTGCTGAATGCAATGGCAGCTCTGTCAGGGCTTGCTGCCTCCACATGAGCCTCCCGTTTCGAGACACCCGAAGGAGAAAATCAGGCCATCCTGTCAATCTACTGACTGACATTGCTGCCGTACAGGTCAAATCCTTTCATGCCCAGTTGCTCCACACATAAATCAAATTTTGATAGTTTTCTCTGTCATGAATGTTTGGCAAATATATAAAAACTCTACATTCAAAACAAGATCAAGGGCTACGTGTCATTTAGGGTATTTCTGGGGTACGCCATGAATGAGATTCAAACATCACCCCTGGCCTGCGCTCAAAAGCAGCCTAGTATAGAGAGCAACTTACGATAATATGCAACATGAAATTTGAAAGTAAAATGCTTCAAAACAGAGTTTTACTTATTCTGTTTCTGTGGCTCAGCTCGGCGGTTTTGCGCTCAACGCCATGTAGCTGGTCAGGCCTCCCCTTGTCAGCAGAGGAAGTCAACAGAGACCTTTCAGTCAGGAGGGCACAGCCAGTCTGATGACATATATGGAGGCGGGGGAGAGGACCATGTGAACTCATGTACCACTGCACCACCTCAGGAGCAGTGTGGACTTTTTAGTCTCAGGAAGCATCTCCTCAGCCACAAAGTTATGACACCAAGCCAATTCTGGGAAATCTAAGCCTGGCGCACACTCACACATGCTGATATTCACAGCAGAGTGAAGTGCACGGGTCAGGGCAAGTGCGGCGATGTGGCTAGGATTAGTTCTAATATTGCTCTGCTCCAAAACAACACAATACATGTTTGTGTTCTGCACCGTTGGCTCCACTTAGGCTGACCGACTGCAGAGTAATCAATATCTACTCATAAGGGTCACTCTGGGAGGTCGTGACCCTTGGTGTTTGTGATTGGTTATAATCTTGAGTTAGAGCTCAGAGATCCTGACGGACTCCATCGAACAGAAAAACAATAACTCTCGCTCAACAGTCACATGTAAGCAGTCGATAATAATTTCATAGCAAGGGAACAAACTGCTGTCATGATTAAAATGTACTATGGCGTAATTTCAGCTGAATCAAATAACTCTGACAACTGACACTTGATAACCTGAACCCTGGCATTTAAAAAATAAATAAAATAAGTAGATTATAAATGTTGGCTCTTCAGACTAAAAAAATGTTTCCCTATCCCCAACACTAAAGCCTTAAAGGTCATCTAGTCTTTCTTTATTACAGCCAAGTCACTCTGGCCACAAATCCATCTTCATTAAACACGGAGGAAGGACAATGGTCTCCGCTATACACACTTAACTTAACTTAACTTCAGCCGGCACAACAATATCGTATAAGACAAAGTGCAAATCTCTCTTCAAAAAGGCCCCACGGTTAATAATTAAGCCATGACATTTGGGAGAGACACCGGGAAAGAAAATCCATATGCTGAAATTTACTAACCTTTTGAAAAGCTTGTCTGAAGAGCCTGTTAATCTGCAGTTGGTTTGGCCTGTTTTAGACCTTGTAATAAACCTGTCAAAAACAGGGAAAGGCCGAGCAGACGAAAACAAAGGATGATGGTCTTCTGTTAGCTCGCAGGGAACATAAAGCTAATCAATGCCCTGGAAATCAAGGCTCTATTAGAGGACTTCTGTCTCTGGGGAAGGGGGGGATGCTACTGACAAATGATATTCATATACAACATTATGGATTATAATAGCAATGATGAACTGATAATGATGCTACACCGAAAGAGGTCAGAACAGGGCAGAGTAACATGGACCTCTGTTTCCTAACAATACTTATGATCAGGTTTGGAAAGGTCGTACATGAGGTCACATGTCCCACTGGTCATTAGATCATCTCTGTGGAATAGGTTCACACTTAGCACAGCATTAGTCAGTGTGGCACTCAACAACTCCTGATTTACAGTTTTATAAAGATCTTTTGGAATTAGCTAAAAAAAAACTGGATGTAATTTACGTAAACAAATAAAAGCCCACATAACAGGCTTGCTTTTATAACCCACCACAGATGACGGACAGAGGCCAAGCATTTATTTTCAGAGCAAACGTATGTCTTACAAGTCGATGATGGCCTCCAGGAAGCCAAGCGAAAAAGGTCTCTCATTGGAGCTATTAAAGGTATGTAATAAATACGGTACACATGACAGGAAGTGTGCCAAAGACAGAATTCCTAACAGTTTAGTTTAGGCCTCATTGGCTGTTGACTTTCAGATTTACTGTCCACGAGCAGGTCTAAGCGCACACTGTGCCTGTGATTTATCAGCCTCACAGGTGAGTTCTGTCGAAAACATCCAGAACCGAAATATACGGCTCAGGGCTCACCTTGTCTTGCACCACATCCCAGGTTCAGAGCTAATGTTTGTAGTACCTGCTGTGAACAGCCTCCCAGCTCCACGTCTGTGTGTGAGCTATACAAGAAGCTGCCTCCGCTGCTCTCCAATTTCAGGAAGACAAGTGTAAAATAATCACTGTGCACAGAAGGGCAGATTTGAACAGACTATCAAATGATAACACCTCTCTCTCAAAACTATTTTGAAAAACAGTTATGGTGAGTAAAAACAAAATGCAATGCAGTATCTTGGGCAACCTGAAACTAAATGTGCAGTTTATGTAGTTCAGTGCACGGATTCCAGTCTGACGAATACGCATCATCACTAGAACTGCAGATGAAAAGGCCTGTGCAAGAATGTTAGGCTTGCCAATAATGTTGTGTTCTGTTCTCAGTTTGATAAAATGTCAATAAGATCATGTAAAAGGCATACACAGCTAATCATTTAGATTTTCTTTAGATATGTAATAATCAATTCATTTTCTATTATGCTCCTCTCTTAAAATCCAGTGCATTGAACTGACTATCTCAGGACATCTCCCTTTGCTTATCATCCAAACAGATCAACCAACGCCACCATCTCCCATGTTGACAACAGCAAAGAGGGGGGCTATGTTAGGCTGTTGTTTACTAATTGATTGATTACAGAGCTGCCTTTTAACACCATAATCGCCACCAGGCTGTCTGGCAAGCTGGCAGACGTGGGACTGAACCCTATGGTGTGTGACTGGGCACTAGACTTCCTAACGGTCAGACCCTAAGTGGTGAGGGTGGGCAGTCACAACTCTACCACACTCACCCTTAACACTGGAGACCCAGACCCCCACCCCAGGGTTCTATACCAAGTCCTCTGCTGTACCCATACAATTGTACAGCTCAAACACCATGCTTAACCGAGGACGAAATGGCCTATCTGTTGGTAGGCCTGACGCATTGGTGCAAGGAAACCTACCTCTTCTTAAAATTCAGAAAGACCAAGATGATCGTGGATTTCTGTCTTACACAGCACTCCTGATCAACAGGGAACAAGTGGACTCAACTCTGCTACAACTGAGAGCATCCCGAAAGGAGACGCATCTACTGTATTGGTAAAATATGGTAGAATAACAGGACACATTCTCCCTGGAGTCATCTGAAGATATATCTTTATATATTTTTTATATTCCATTCTGATTGGATACAATTGGCTTCCAAATAGGGATGTTCCGATCATGTTTTGTTTATTTGATTTTGAGTATCTGCCCATAGACACTTATGCCATATCACAAAAGTACAATATCTATCCCCTTATCACACTCACTGGATTAGGGACACCTTGTACTGTAAAACTGGAGAAGATTAAGACTCTCCTTAAATGGTTCTTCCGATAAGTTTGGGAGGATATGGGGTCCATTCTTTCAATTCATTCAGAAATTTAATCCGTCTCTGCTTGAGGATGTGCGAGGTCTGCTGGACTTTTGATTTAAAAGTATACTGCGATTGGATTGCTGTGATGTAATGCGGATTATGGATGTATCATGTACTTATAATTGTTTGTAGGATGTTGTGTACTGTTGTTTTGTCTGCCTTTTATTTTTCAACTTTTATTGATCCTGTATTTAAAGTTTGTTTGTCTTGTTTTCTGTTGTGCTTTTTCTTTGGGGTGAAAATTCAACGTATTTATTCTTGTACGTTATACTTGTGGGGTAAGGGTTTATTAAGAGAAGCTGCTAATGCCACCACTTATTATTTCTCAACTCCAGTATTGAAAAAAAAAAAAAGAAAAGTACAATATACAAAATCACAGACAATATCCAGTCTAATGTGATATGGATGTAATATAGATACTAGTAATGTCCCGATCATGTTTCTTTTCTCCCGATCCGATCCCGATCATTTGAAAATGACGTGATCGGCACCCGATTTCCGATCACGTGATCGGATCGGGACAACCCTGCTTCCAAAGTTCGCGGGTGGGCCCATTTAGCAAAAGATACCACAAATTATGAACGCAGCATCCGATCTGCCACAAATTTGTATCATACAATGAGTTGAGGGGCATTTAAACAATACAGAGCCAAAAGCGATTTCATTTCCACACATATGAGGTGCCAGAAATTATACAAACTGTTTTTTTGCAGAAATATGATTTTGTCTCCACTAGATTATGCACAAATGTTCTCATGCGTCATGTGACAATGATCAGGGAAAACCAGGGTTTACTTAACCAATATTATACATGAGATGGTGTGTGTTAATGTCATTAATGTCACGCCTGCATTGCTGCAAGAACGAGCCGTAGGCGAGTTCTGTAAGCAGCACAGATAATTTACGATTCTGTCCCTATCAGTTCATAACTCGAACGTCTCTACTGGACTTTGCAACATTATTGCGGGCTGTAGTCTGTTCTCACTAAGTGGGCCGAGATGTCTGGCGACAAAAACTATGGTTAAACCTGACCTTAATACTAATAAAATAATTTGTGACACGATTTTAGATTAGATTTAAAAACCACAGCTGGAGAGCGATTCGATCTTGAGGCGCTGGGAGTGGAAGGATTTGGTAGTGATCATTCACTAATGTAAGAGATAGTACAGCTTAATTAAAATGTTCTTGCTGATACATGTAGTATTGTTGTGTTAACAGTAGCACAGTCTCAGCAGAACATGTCCCACCAACATTTCGCTGCTTGCACTACTTGATTTTATTTATGGGAATAAAAAACACTGATTACCGGTAATAATTTCTCTTTGAGAACTGGGTGTGTTAGCATTGCAACGACATCCAATACTACTATACAGGTCTGAACTTAGGCCAAAACAATACAGTACTCTTCTTCCAAGCCAAAGCACATTTGGCTACAATGCTTTCATTACCTGCACCCATTTCAGACACACATTCATTCACACATGAATGGAGGAGGCAAATGTAACCAACCTGCTCATCAGTCTTCTTGCTCAAGAGATTAGAACACTTCGTCATGATACCAGGATCAGGATTCACGGTTTCTATCATGCTCTGCACTTGAGCTCTACAAGTACAAAATATAAATAGATACAAATAGATACAAACTCTCATAATGTAAATAATACATTATATATATTATTTATATACAGTATATATTATATATAAATATTATTTGTAACACAAACAATGCAGGTTATGCTTTCTAATAACATGAATACATTGATTTATAATCTTACTGTTACTGCAGACATTGAAGCATTTCAAAGAGCAATGTGTCAATGTAGTTGAAAAAGTAGTGATGCTGATGTTTGATTCTGTCCAATGACAGATGATCAATCATAATTTACTCACAACATTTGGATTTTCTTTTTCCTTTTTTCTTCTTCTTCTTTTCTTTTTTACACAACTAATTGATTTTGTTTTACCTGCAAGACGATAGATAATGGTTTGGCATCAAAGCTCTTTGTTGGCATGTTTACATTTCTGTCAGCCATCTTGGATGTTCTTCTTCTCTGGGTTTTATGGCAGATTACCACCTCTGGGGTGTTATACCGCCACCTACTGTATATAGTAGTGTTTGGTCAATGGTCATATTGGACGTTGATAAATTATGTTGCTGTTACAATGGCTGGCCAGTGGGTCACGTGGCATTGTATTGATTGATTGATTGATTATTATTATTTATTTGATATGGACATCATAATCCAAGAATCCAAGTGCAGATGGCCGGTCCAGAAAATGTTAGGCTCCTATTAGATGTTTTACTCTTGGAGCCTAGTGTATCTACTGTAGCCTAACCCTAACCTGCCCTGTATTGTCTATTACTGTGGTGCCGTTGTGACAATTTCCCGTACGGTACCTATATCTATATCTATATCTAGTATGAAATGGTTCCAACCGTTCAGATTGCCCGGCTAATGGCATGTTACCTTCATATCAATATGTTTTGTTTTAAGATATGCCAAATTACCAAAAGAAAATGGCAGTTGTAAAGTCCAAGACCTTTGGGGTGGCAAAGAGTGCAATTCTGTGCACGCCTTGGATTCCAGCATCAAGGGATAGGCTCCTGGAGGTTAGGAGTGCTCGCTTGCGTTAGACCTTGAGGTCACCATTCCTTCAGCCAATGCCCCTGGCATCACCTTCCTCCTGCACTTCAAACACAGAGACTGCATTCCTAGACCATGTACCAATAAGCACTAATAATGCAGAAAAATGAAAACCAAAGCAGATGGGCGCCAATAGTGCTGAAGATTACTGAACCTATCCAGGGCTATATCTCCACCCCGGGCACAGAGAGGTGAATCCCACGGCATCTTTTTCAGAAGAGCCTCTGTAACTTGTTGTGAGCTTGTGAATCATCTATTTTCAACTACATCGTTGTACAATGAAATAATGGTTTCAAGTGGCCATTCCTAGGCTCTGGAATTAACTTCATTATAATTAATACATTTTACATATTTATAAATTTAGACCTATTTGATCCCACAGGGAAATTCAGTTTTCAGCTTCACCCAGCTGATTGCTTTGACAGGCAGGGAATCGATTATCGAATCTGGGATATTTCCCAATTCCCAGGCAGGCTGCCTATAGGAATTGGGAAATATCCCTCTACCCATTCAGCTACTGTATGGTTATCCCAACTTATTGTTACAAAAATAAATTTAAAGCTCTATATTCCGATACATGGGTCTCCCCATCTCTCCAGCTCTTTAGTAAACAGAAAATATATGTTCAGCTCAGGAGACTAATGTTATCCAATCAGCAGAGAGAACCGCACAACGATCATGTATCAGCTTAAATGTTATAGTACCATAAACCTTCAATATTCCACTGTATTTCTGCATGTTGCTCATTCTTTTCTGTTCTGGTCTATGCAAGCAAGCAGTGTCCTGGCTGTACAATATTGTGTGTATTGTATGACTTGTGATGTTTCAATGTTCCCACTGTGAGATCAATGAAATAATATTACTATTACAACGTCTGCTACTATAGGTTAGGGCTTATACCGCACAAACAGTGTTCCTTACAAGGGAAGAGTGTTGTGTGTTTCTGATTGACACACTAAAGCAATGCTTTGCTCTGAGGACACGCATGAATGGTTGGCTGTGACCCCTCTTTCTGGTCGCAACCACAGCATAGTCTGTCATCTGATTACGCACAAGCCCTCGAGGCTCAAAGAATATGTGTCAGACGTTGGTTACGAGTCTCCCCCTAACAATTAACCACACGCCATGGAAAATGCCCAACAAAAACACCAAAAAAAACACCCCCTTCTCCCACTTGGACTAGCTGTGAACTCAAAAATCATATGAGAATACATCTACTGTAGACGGCACTGAACCCACAGATGGCTGAGTGTCTTGGCCCGGCCCATATATAATTAATTGGGCTTGCTATGCCCAAAAAATGTTATGTTGGTCTGTTACAAATATAATGTTGAGAAATAACAATTGAGAATACACATTATATGCTGTCATTGCTGGCATACCAATTTATATTACAACCAAATCCAAACTCTCGATACAAAAAACACGATGAACAATGCATTTTGCGGTTTAGTTGTTTCACCCACTGATTGATTAGCCTTCATTATTCATTACAGTATTATATGTCATTAGGTTAATTAAATGATTGTGGGTTGTACTGCTACTGTCTTTGGTCATGTGTAAGATGCCATTGATCATAATATATTTTTCCTTCAATAATACTCAATGTGCGCAGTAAAATCCAGATTAGGGCTATAAATTAACACCCTCTGCCTGGATGTTGCTGTGTGTTCTTTCGATTAACACACAGAGATGGATTTTGTTTTTTCATAGGGAGGTGAGTGAAGCAAATTGTAAGCAGAGAGCATTAAATACAAGCCTCCAATTGTGTCATTGGGGTTAAAGAATCAGGAATTTGGCTATCTAATGAAAATATTGTCACTAGACTCATTTCCTATGTGGTGCCAGAAAAGCAGAGGAGAAAATGTGTGAAAAGTTTACTCATGGCCAGCTCTTAACTTTCCTGCAGGTTGTGTGTGTGTGTGTGTGTGTGTGTGTGTGTGTGTGTGTGTGCGCGTGCGTGCGAGTGCGCATGTGTGTGTGTAGTCTCCAGCTTAGGTTTCAGGGGAGATGTTTTCATATCCAGGCCACACTGCCTCAACCTCTCTGCGTCCTCTTTGGCCGATTCAAGTCCCAGCGCTGGTGTGCAAACAGTGACATGGCAGGGTACATTCAACCACCACTGCCTCTACTGTTTGGCATACGGGGAATTTAGGCAGAGGAAGTATATTAGGAAATATCACTGCAAAACCCGTAGGTGCATGGATTATTATTCTCTCAGAGTTAAGGTTGCTTCGAGCTGCACTGATAAACGGTCAAATGGCATCTTTCAACTTGTCTAAGCCCTCTTTAGTGAGTTAGGTGCTCTCTTTTGAGAGCAGTAAGGGCCGATTCATACTCCTGTTTCGGCGCTGTAGTGCCGAAATGATTTCGGCTCGTCAGAAAATTTCAGTAGCACCGAAGAGCCGACTTTAGGACGGTACCCGCCCCCCCGAGCCTCAAATGACGTCAAATTGTAGGCTCTACAGCGCCGAACCGACTTTTATTCGGCTCTAAAATAGGAGTATGAATCGACCCAAAGAGTTTGGGCGTTTCTGTATGGGGTAGTTGACTAGATTGATCACAATGAGGTATGATATGATATTATATAGGCCTATACACTGCAAAATCCTGAGTGGTAACGTCTGTTTAAAGTAAACCCTATTCATACTCAATTTTTAGGTGATAAATAAGGTGACCACCGAAATGGTGGTTAGCAAAAGCAAAGAGTGTTTGGGTGATCGGTGAGTCGCTTACCACTGCGGCATGATGTCATGTTGTAGTTTGCAGTGGTCATTTGCAGTGGTGCATTAAATGCACACATGATATTAAACTCCAGGTTGTAGTAACAACACACAGTAACATTCCCAGTTAAAATATCAGTGTAAATGTAACTGTCAGATAAAAAATACAGAGTAACACTCTATGCTATTTAATTGTGTACTGTATGCTATTATAATGACATATTGAACAGTGTAAGTTGACCCCCATCATCTTTTGGAAGAAAAAAAAAAGAATTCCCCCACAAAATGCTATTCAGGCAAAGCTCATGGCAAAATCCCCTGATGTATTCAAAGGTTTTATAAATGGCTACATTTGTTTCATCTACAAATTGGACTGCTAAATGGAGCGTGTCATAACAATGGCAGTGACAGGTCCTTCTGTCTTCCTCTGTACCAAACAACTATTCTATATGAACTCACCTGGCTGGTACTGAAGAGGGTGAAGTTCAAGCCAGTCATCCTTGCTGCCCAACGCAAACAGGGTGTGCGTACCAGCTCCATCCATGTTTACTGTAAGAGGGGAGGCTTTGTCATCTCTGTTTGCTAAGCCTTTCACGCTGTAATCCTCACACAGTTAAAACATACACCTGAACCTGCCTGCCTGCAGCCATCGTCGGCTTGAATTCACACACACACACACACACACACACACACACACACACAAGCGCCCACGCATAAACACACACGCACACGCGCTGCACTCACTCACTCACACATGACACATTTGCTTGAGTTGCACACGTGTACACACACACACACACACACACACACACACACACACACCTAATTTAGTTTAGTTTAGCGCCAGTGACGTAGATCTACATATGGTCCTTTATACGTGGTTTGGTTTATGCTACATACATTAGCATTGGGTTGCTAGGCAAAGAAGTAAGGATCGGATCATGGGCCATGAGCAAGGGAAGTCGATAACGACTGGGGAAATATATGATTTTATTTAAACTGAACAAATCTTGTGTATGCTGATCTCCTGGCAACAAGCAGCAAATCACAGCAAATCCAGAAAGAAACATTGTAGGCTATTGTAACGTGAGACAGGTCATGGTAGACTCATCCATAGGTCATTTGCATATTTGAACAGGTCAGCCAATGAGGTGTGAGAATTAAGTTGGTGTCACTGTAAGCCCTTTGGTGGGGGTGGTGGTTGGGGGGGGGGGGGGACCTCTGACAGGTGAAGATGAATGTCAGTGTAGCCTGCCTTCCAACACCTGGCTGTCAGATCGCTGTCGTGATAGGAGAGATATATATGACGCTACCACACGGGAAGAACAGGTCACACTCACACTGTGCGCTTTACGAGTGCCGATGCCCTGTTCTTTCTCTGCCCAGGAATAGCAGCACTCAGGATCATTATAACATGGCATGGTGGCACTGGTACAAAATGGGTCATTGCCATTGGGTCAATTTATTTTGTTAAAGTAACACCAAGATTTTACTGCGTTTTAAAATACAGAAATACACACTGACTTATGACATATACTACAGTGGCAACGGTACACTGGGATAGAAAATAAATACAAATAAATATCGCACCACACTTACAGTATGTGTGGTGTTTCATTAATTATAAGCAGATTAATTTAATCCATGGCTGGCAGTATTTCAGATCTGATGGTCCACTCGTGAGTGGGAGCGGAGGGTCAGAGAATGCAGGTTGCAGATTAGGAGCCGAGATAACTTTCCTTGACAGGGAGATGCTGGACTGGAGTGACGGTGGATGTGCTGCTGGAGGGGATGTGGGTGAGCTTGCCTGGCCACATTGAGAGAAGCTGTCAGGTCGATGAAGAAGCACCCAGATGGTACATCCAAGCTGCCGCCATGTAGGCCCTGAGGATGGAGGGGGGGTTGTTCTCCAATCATGTCGATGTATTGGTATGTCTGTTGAACTTTTCTCCTGCCTCCATGGTTATGCATGTCTGTTTCTGTCTATTTCTACACAGGATCTCTTCATTCCCTCTCAAGTTTCTTTGTAGGAATCGTGGCAAAGCTGTCACATGGTTAGTGAGAGCATAGGTTAGTGTTTCTCAGATGGGCTATAGCCTATATCGCCCATGTTTTTTGAAATTTTGAAAAAAAAAAGTTATCCTCGTTTCTCATCAACCAAATGGACCCTTACAGGTCCAACACTGGTTATCCCCCGGACCCCCCCCCCCCCCCCCCCCCCCGGCGTGGCAAAGCAGGAGGGGGGGGCCTCAGTATAATATGTTGCCTGGGGCCTCAAAAGGCCTAGAACCGGCACTGCTCAGGCGGACAGGTGGGAGCGCTGGGATAGTTTGAGAACTGTCATGATCACAGTTATAGGAATAGGAACAGATTGGATATATTGTCAGATCTGAGATATAGGGACAGAATGGGACATTGTGGCTGATGAAGAAAATTAAACAAGCCAACCAACCCACCTCATGAAACCAATGAGACTTGAAATGTTGACATTTGAATGATCACTGAATGGCATTTATTGAATGTTATCATCAGGAGAAAGACATTGTTTATTCATCAAACCAATCAACTTTGGTCATTTAGCAACTTGAACATTTTGAGAATGCACATATGACAATGACAATGTTTCTGGTCTGTACGAAATAAATAGCATGTCGCTCATTTACAGCTTGGCTGAGAAAGAAAAAGGGTTAATCTTCATATTAAAAAGGCATACAAGATGAGTTGTGATACTCATGTAATCACGAATTAATTGCGCTCAACAACAAAACAAAACAAAAAGTTCTCCTTTTTTAAATAAAGCTTTTCAATTTTTAATATGTACCTTCAAGAGCCTGTTATAGTTAAATAAATAGAATGTTTTCCATTTTTAACATGCACATCCAATTTGCCTGGGGAAATTATTTACACTTTACTGATCCTACATGTCCACCAAATTCTCCACTTTTTTCTCTAAACAATTCTTTCTCTCTCTCTCTCTGTCTCGCTCGCACACACACACACACACACACACACACACACACACACACACACACACACACACACATACGCACAAAATATCTCATACATACGTACATTTACAGTCAATCTTGCAGACATGCTGCATCTATTTACTATCAACACGATATCTAAACCTATGGAAGTGATCAAAATGCTAAACGCTGAACATGGAGATCCATGTAGTGTAATGAAACAGTTCAAACACCACAATTTAGCCAGGGGCATACAAAAAAATGTTTAGTTTACAATTGATCATGCACTGTATAAACTCGCTGTGTTATTTGGTTTGAGACGGTATAATCAGTGGCTTCAATATGTACTCGTTTTCTTTAAGTGAACAAAGAAAGGAGTAATATCTCCCGTGACAGATAAGCAATGCTACCAAATAATCTAACAATATTTGTAGGTCTTTTCCCCAGGAATCTTCACTGTTCTCCAACAGTGGTTTATTTAACTATCATTGCGTCAGCTTCCATACATAACCAGGAGTTTGTTCCTTTCACTGTCTTGTCCATATCGATGTAGAAACTCCTGGCCCTCCGGCCTCAAGTCGAGATGTACAGTTTACTGTATTCCGTGTTGATGCCTTCACTCTTTCATGACGCAAAGTAAGAGTTCTGCATGGAATAAAGCCGGTCGATGGGGTTTCCCACGCGGGCTTGCATGGAGTTGACTTCCGATGACGCCATGAAGCAGTCGCTGAGGCTGGTTAAAGACGTGTCGCTGTCTATGTCGTGGAACACAGAATCGTTTCCTGTGGAGGGAGGGAATCAAAATGTAGTTTTGGTGTTTGAACATAGAAGCATCGCGTACACACAGGCACTCATGCATCCCATGGTATTGATTGCAAAATCAATTCAGTCTTGTATACCAGATTTATGACATTGTTGTGAAACGATAATTACTAATAGCCATATTGAGAAATTGCTATTGTGTGTGATCACAATTGTGAAAACTGTTTTGTTAAGGATCATCAAAGCTCACTTTTTGCTGCCCTCACTGGGACAATTGTGGTCTATGAAGGGGCATGTAAACAAGGGGGCATCCTCCTAAAAGATCTGGTTAATAGCAACTGTTTACGCCTTTCATAAAACCTCAACATGTTATTTCTCTGCAGGGAATAGTTAACTTTATTACACTCTGGATCTTAATGATAGTGTTGCACAAAATGGGGACAGTGTGATGAGACATATCTTTTAATGCCTTGCCAATATTGTTCTCTTCCCCGAACCAAAGGAGAGTGATGAGATTGGGGATTTGGGTCTTTACCACTGAGAGAAACTAAATGGAGGCAAATTATAAGGAAGTTATGAACTTCATGAAATGGTCCCTCTGGGACTTGTTGAGGACAGCGCTCAAAAATGTGTTGTTCCAGTTACATCCTGTGGACTAATACTTGATTGACGGGCTTCATCCCCCTTGTTTGTTTCTTTATACTTTGCTGCAAACAGCAAAGCATGCGCGCACACAGACAGATGGACGTACCGACGGACACATGTGCGCACACACATGAGCGCGCGCACACACACACACACTCACACACACACACACACACACACACACACACACACTAAGACTGTCCCCAAACATTCAAGGTTCGAATGTTCGCTCGTTAGGGTTGGCACTCGAATCTTAATTAATGGGTTTGAGCCATTCGACTTTTCTTTTTTTAATTAAAAAAAATATTTTTTTTTTTCCTTTTTTATTAACTCGAAAATATATCTCGGCGAGAATGTGATATACCGGTATGTTAAAAAGTAAGTTTCTCGTGCATTCCTGTCAGAAGTTATGTCTATCTCCTTGTGCTGTCCCTCTCCAAAATCCCCTGTGCACATTCATTTCGTGATGGGCTCATGGACCTGCAGCCAATCAGCCAATCAGCAACACACACACACACACACCAGCGGCACAATTTGAGAAAAAGGTTAGTTCTCTCTCTCTCTCTCTCTCGCTGCGCTGTTGCGTCCGTCCGTCCGTCCGTCCGTCCGTCCGTCCGTCCGTCCGTGTGTGTGTGTGTGTGTGTGTGTGTGTGTGTGTGAGTGATTGGCTAACGTTTAGGAGGAGCCAAGCTGCTGATTGGCTCCTGTGATGGCCTCAACTATATAAAGCGGAAGTGGAAGTAGCATTCTGACGTATTCTTCCTGGTGTGTGTTTGGTCTGTCTGTAGCAAGAAGTTACACACCGTCTGGCTGTAGCAAGAAGGTAACTAAATGTTAAACTTAAACCTTTAGCTTTGTTTTAATTGATTCAGTTTGGGGAACTTGATCTGTGAATGAATGCCACTGAGATGTGAGTTATGTTTTATAACAAGAGTTAAGGTAACCGTTCCAATATGGCTCATGGTGTCTTTTTGACTGGCATTCAAACTCTTGACAGTGGACAGGGTCCATTTGGTTCCATTTGTACACCGAGAGCTGTAAGGGTCCATTTGGTTAAACATGCTAACACTTCATATTCAATATAAAATTAGTATTGTCACAAACGCACAATACAATGTTGGGCTTAAACTTCATTCAAAGCTGAAGGGAAAACATATTTCAAAAGTTGGGGGGAAAATGTATATATTAAAAATGGGGGAGGGATGTTAAGTTGTAAAATATGGGTTGTGGGGGCTGACAAGGCTATACAGCCACATGTGTTTCTAATGTGATGTAGGCCTACATAACACTAATGACGCTTATCTTTTCTCTTCATGTAATTCCAGAATATGAAGAGTCACTGCACCAGTGGTGTAGGCAGCACCAAGCCCTGGACCCTGAGACGAGCCATGTTCGTGGGCCCCACAGCCCCACCAATTTAGGCTTCCGAGGACCCCCACCCTGGAGCCCATGTGAAGTGTCCCAGACTGATGCCCCCCTCCCTGCATAAGACATTGAGGTAGGAACTGTACGCTATAGCTGCTGCTGGGAAGAGCTGCTTGCTGCGCAGTGAGTACAAATCTTGTTTATTGTCCTTTGCTGTCGCTGGTGTGGTTCTGCAGGGTACTGATGGTGTTGCTCTCGTTTGCGTTTGCGTTCCGGCTTCCTGCGGTTG
This sequence comes from Protomyctophum bolini, assembly GCF_963924005.1. NCBI lineage: Eukaryota > Metazoa > Chordata > Actinopteri > Myctophiformes > Myctophidae > Protomyctophum > Protomyctophum bolini. The sequence goes on along the minus strand of NC_137867.1, from coordinate 33,004,127 downwards.
CACTCGTTTGCGTTGCGTCTTTTGCGTCGACTGCCATAATTTCGGCCGGTTCTGTCATTTCACCTCATTTCACCTAACTTGTGGACACTGCCTGTCATCTGCAGAAGAACGTGATGGTTCACGGTAAGTATCTGTTTTTGTATTCTTTGCTGCTGGTAGGGTAGGGCTGGTAGGGTAGGGCTCCTACTAGGGTAGGTTTTTGCGTTGCATCGCAAACTAAGCACTTTGGCACAGGCATGGAGCTCCTGGTTTACTGGGATGGGGTTCGATTCCCTGCTGCGCCCTGCTGATTACATTTAATCTGTTAAACAGGCATCCTTTTGCACAATAGAGCGTCACAGTCCCTCCCCCTTTCAGAACGACGAGTGGCCCAGGAAATTATTCTCCATTTCATTTTCTCCATAGGCATTTCAAAACTTATTTATTTAAAGACCTTTAAGCGTCGTACGAAGCCAACTCGTGTCATGACAACACGCACTATTTTGGACCAAATATTTACAAAGAAGAACAAAACGTGTTGTAACCTGCCGTTTTATCTACTTTCTAATTCTTTGTTTGGCCCGAAAAATTGTGTTTGTCATGATTGGTCCGAATGTTCACTCAAATTCCTGCCGAAGTTCGAGTCCTAAAATAAGGGCTAGGGTACAACCTTAAAACACACACACGCGCACACACACACACACACACGCACACGCACACAGGAAGAACATATGACACCCTCGTTTCCCGGCTGAAAACGGCACTAACTCCAACTCTTATCATTGAAACCCAATGGTCACTTTGATCGCACATTAAGAAGTACGGTACTTACAGTAGATTACCACCAATGGAAACGGAGAATAACTTTTGCCTCGCAGGGGGAGATGGAGTGTCGGGGTGCGTGTGGAAAAGTTAAAGTCGTATAACATTTATTTGAAAATAAACTTCAAAACCCGATGTCTTGTGAGCATGCTTGTGTTATCTCATGTGGGAGGGGAAGCTGCTCGTATTGCTCTGTGAGCGGTCTAAATCAAGGGGCTGTGGCCAGGACACATGTCCCACACTAGGGAGTTATGAGGTACATCAAGGGATGAGTATGAGTGTGTGTTTTTAAGGGGGGATGGATGGGTGAGGTAAGGGTAAGGGGACTAGATGCTCACCATATGGATTCATGTGGTCACCGGGCATCTGTGGGGGGGTGAGCCCCTGCTGGAAAGGGTCTGTGCTGTAACCGTTCTGATCCATGGCAACCAGCTGCTGCTGCGGCGGAACGAGCGGCGTGAAAGAGTTCATCATGCCCTCCATTCGATTGGACATCACCTCTGTAAGACGGCCAATCAGAATGATGGAAAGGTGTTATCGAGTGTGTGGTCCCGAGGTGAATCTGGAGTGTTTCCAGTCAGTTATGTTAGCTAGCTCTCTAAAAAATTTCAGAACTCGCAGCTTTGTAATGGTAACAGAGACGTGCAAGCATGTTTCTGTAGCTATACTACCCCGCATCTTCTTGGATGACCTGTGAATATCTTTATCATGGTCACCTATTGTTCACGTTGGTAAAGAGTGATTCTCTCACACTTGACTTTAAAAATCTTGCTCTTTGCTTACAGAGTAGTGAGTGGGAATCATAGTCCTTGTGGCTTTGTGACTGGAGCCCATCCCCCTGAACTTTCCTTTACAGTGGTGAGGCCTTGTGAAATTCTGTTTGCCATTCATTCCTTTCGGCTTCCATTCGTTTTCCAAACCATCCAGATCTTTTGATGTGAAGTTTTTCTGGTTTACATTCACATTACATGTATCTCATGGATGTGTGAACGCTACTTTGTAAATTACCATCATTGACCTGACTATAGTACAGCACAGACAGCCGTACACATAATCGAGTCGACCCCAGCAGATACTCCTGCCCTGGTCAAATATAGTAGGGAGTATTTGACTTAAAATACATGCTTTTCGAAATTCAAGAGTACAACTTAAAAGTACACTTTCTTTCATTGCATTGCTGCATTACATTTCTGACAAAGACCTTCCACAGACATTTTCAAAAAATAATAACGCTGTGTTCTGACTCAGCTTGTAGATCAGCCTTTTTTGCTTAATTCCTAATTTACCTTTTCCCCTTCCAATAAATGTGGTGGAGTCAATCTTACACATTTGTTCTTGAAATGTTGTGTAAGGAAAGTCACTTTGTCTTTTACCCTTGAACTGACTACAGCACAGACACTCGAAGGTCATAGTATGTTCATTGTTCATGTTTCACACATAATATTTGAGAGTATTTGGTAGATGCTGCTCCCACACTCCTCCCCAGCTCTCTGCCAATGACATCGACATTTAAAAAAAATCTTCTAAATCCTCCAGTTTTCTGAAATAAATATTTTCACAATTTTTCAAAAATAGCAGACCTACAAGCTCTTAGCGCGCCACTCGAAGCTTGTAGATCTGCTATTTTTCAATAGCTAAATTATAATATAATGTTTAAAACACCAAAAGGGGTTCCCGCCCTTAAACTGAGAATGTTGCAGGCCTATTTATACAGTCGCATTAACCATTTAGGTATACTGTGATATAAGATGTACCTCGGCTTTTAAAAATGTGACCTAAAACAGGAAAAGAAATCAGTGAAATTCAGTGTGCTGTACAGGTTCTGCATTGTACCTTGACCGAGTCTTTGAGAATTCTGCTGTTCCTGTTGCTGCTGCTGTCTTCTTGCCAACTTCTTCATCTGTAAAGAAGGAGTCAAAGTTGTGAGAAACTCCTCAAACTAACATGTGCACTCTTTAATTTAAAAAGGATGCTCCTCGCTGCTCACCCTTGAATGAACTACATAAACTTGTATCTAAGCGCATTTCATTGTCAAATATCAAAGGCTTTCAAAGATAATATCAAAAAAGAGGAGGGTGTAGACATTTAAAGGCAAGAATGAGGTGAATGTCCAACCCACTGCAGTTTAACTTTACTGATGTGAAAGGAATGCTGTGATAAGTTTAACACACAATCTGGGTGATTTATTATTTGAGTTATTAATTGCCTTTTCCTGCAAATTCAAGAGGGAACCAAGCTGTTGTGACCTGACTCATGTCTCTAAATAAAAACAAAGTAATTCATCATTGGTTGTCCTGTGCTAAAGGCTCTCACCTTAGCTCTCTGGTTTTGGAACCACACCTGCACAACCCGAACACTGAGTCCTGTTTCAGCAGCCAGTGTCTCCCTCACCTGTAAAAAACAAAATAAAAGGCTTTAAACATCACACGACAAAACAAAACTCTCCACAGCACACGGAAATAGTTTATGTACCTGGCACATTTCCCAATGGGCACTTTGCCTCTTTTATTTGCTTTGATTTCAATGAATGTTGAATTAATACAGCAGTCCCTTTGGACCTCTTGGTTACTGCCTCTTCAAAGCCTTGGACTGGCTGCAGTGCATGTTTTTAGGGCCTGAGCTACAGTATGGAAGCAGATCTCCTCTCTCAGAATGTCATTTGGCGCAGGCGGACTGTGTTACAACTCTACCTCAGTTAACACAGAACAGAATGCTGCTCGCCCACTTCAAAGCCCAGCTCTGAGGTGGGGGGAACTTTTTTGAATTTGAGAATTTTATTTGTGAAACTACTGTAGGCCTCGTGGCGTGCATTTAATACTCCATGTGTCCCCAAAGCCTGATGAAAGCCAGGGGAAATAATAAAATCCTGTATTAAAAGATAGTGCCGAAAAGTATGGCAACATCAGTGTGTCTTAGTTAAGTGCCTGACTAAAATGCCTTGTCTTATATATAATAAGTAGGGATGTGTCCCAATACACTTTTTACGTTCCCGATCCGATCACGATACCGCAATTTCTGTGTTAGCCGATACCGATACCGGATACCGAATTCCGATACCAGTGTTGTGATCTCGTGTTGGGTTTATCTAGCTGCACTCATATGTGCACTTGCAGTTTGGGCAACTCCAAAGCAAACTCCACATGCCCCAACATTTTATTTACCTGCCATAGTGTCAACCCCTTACCCCTGTGTCGTATCGGTGGTTAGACTTTGACATGCAATGCACTTTGGCTTAATGTATACTTGGTCAACTCGAACGACTCTGTTGACAAGTGTCACACCACAAAAATGACATGTTTTCAACTGAAGTATATTAGCCTTTTGGCTCACCTTTCTGCAGGGTTTGGAGGAGACCTCAAAGGAGGCCTTAAAGGCCCTTCTCTGCTGAGTGGTCAGGATGGTGCGAGGCCGCTTAGGCCTCCTGGGATCCTTCCCATCATCTTTCCCCTGGCCTCCAGCACCTTTCTCTGGCTTGATGTCCAACTCCTCGTCGTCACTTTTCTCTGCAGAGAGAAAGATTTCTCTGAAACATCAGTAATGGTTTGAACTGACTACTCCCCTTTAGTCAGTGACAGTATGCTGAAAAATAGATATTTTTGTTCTTCGCTATTCCGAGAGATTCAGACACCACAAGCATATAATCAAAGGAGACACACGTGTTTTTAATACTTTGTTATCAATTTATTACAAAAAGGAATAGGCCGGCAAGCACGATTAGACTTAGAGAAGACCAGCTCTTATGGGGAGAGAGCAGCAAAATATGTCCATTTGTTACTGAACTGGACACTGTGTCACTTATTATTAATTGCAGTCAGCTTTGGCTGATTTACACCGAATCAATCTTTGATAAGAAAAGTACATCCACCGCAACATGAAAAGACAGCACAAGTACATATGGGATATGCACCCCTAAAGAGACTGCAAGAGAATGTGACTTTTTGCACTTATGCAGAGCTCAAAATGGTGACCATATCTAGTATGGATTATTAAATTGTTACTGTCAGTAAAAGGATATTAATGTTTTGGGTAATAATAAAATCTCTTTCATTTTCATGGCTCTCTATTGTACACTACACCTTGCCATTAAAACAAAATTACACTGTGGCTTTATGAGATTTTTGAAATATGTTACTGGAGAAATACTTATGACAGTAGCTGTTCACATTAAAAGCTTAATGTGTTTGCAGTGGTGACTTATAAAGTCACCATTCCATCAACCCTGCACAATTGATCGTTTCAAGGAATGTTCCTTAGTTAATGCGGTTCTTTGAACTGTATATTGAATGCAAGTTTTAGTCTCTGGTGACAGACATAAGAACATCTGCATCCTTTAGTTGCCGTCAATGGCAAATTAATGGGTCAAATAATCAGGGATTTTAGGGAATACAATTATTGATAGAGTCAACTTGAAAATAAGCATGCATTGATGCTGGATTAAGTGATTTTCAGAAATACAATTGTTAAGATTCTGCTGAGCCTATAACCTATAGTCTATACTGTATATAAAATATAGAAATAACAACTATCCATCACACAAAAGCAGGAATTATCCTTGAACATTATGAGAGTGACAACAAGGGTCCCCAAAATCACAACCAGTGTTTCCGTTAACAAAGTCTAACAACGTGATGTTCAGTTCTAGTGATTTCTGGAAGATGTACAGTGTACACTACAGTATGTGATGGCATGGTGTGTCATCTGGTTCTGATATGTACTGTACAATATATCTCTACATCTCACCACCAAAAACCTACATTTCATCGGCGACATGCCGAGGTTAACCTCCGCTCATGTCAACATTTTCTCAATCTTGAATTTTGGAGCCATTCAACCAACACGTGCATATGTGATACACTTGACTGGGACACAACCAAACGAGGAGGCAAAGCAAATATTCCTATAAGTTGACAAAAGTTGACACAGGCACAGATGTACTTGACAAATTCCCTGCTTTTGTGCATGTTTAAATGCGAGCCAGATGGCAGTGAACAGTGGGGTTTGGCGAGACGCCTCAGTGTGTGTGCGTGCGTGTGTGTGTGTGTGTGTGTGTGTGTGTGTGTGTGTGTGTGTGTGTGTGTGTGTGTGTGTGTGTGTGTGTGTGTGTGTGTGTGTGTGTGTGTGGAGGGCTATAGAACACCAGAGCTGATAAGAGTGGAGGCGCTGCTCGGCTTTCTGCAAAAGGCCCCCAAATCCCTCTGTCACTCACCATGATACAGTGATTTAATTCTTTCCAGCACCAGATACCGCCCACGCATGGATAGCCATTAATACAGGGTGGCTTGGCTGTGTCCTGTTCCCACTTCCTACTGTACATCATAAACTGACGCTCCTCGCCCCAAATTAGAATACTACTACAAAATCAACCATCAAAAGCCGTCTCAGAAGTCTCCAATTTTACTGCCAGCGCTGCATGGAAGAATTATTTGGAAAATTCAGACATAATCAGCAGGTCGAAGCCCCAAGGAAGGCCTTGGCAGCCAGTTCATTGAAATTGCAAATTTTGTGCAACAATGTGCCTCGTCAGTTTTTATCACAAACATAACTATTGAGGACAGGCTGTAGTACTAATGGAGGATAGATTCAGGACAGAGACATGATGGAAGACTTCTAGGATGGCTAACACCACCGCGGTATGGGTAATACACCATACAGAGTACAACACCCTGGTGCCATTTTACGATAGCACCGGAGTGTTGTTCTCAGGCTTGTGTGAAAGGGTGCAGAGCGCCCACCTGAGTCTGAGTCATCTGGACTCACGGAGCTGAGCAGGTCCTTCTCTCTCTCGTAGTCGATTTTACACAGCAGCTGACCCTCCTTCAGGACAAACTCGTCCCCTTTCCTCAGCTGGCGGTCACAGACGCAGCAGCAGAAGCAGTTGAGATGGTAGACGCACTCCAGAGCACGCATCACAAACTCTGTGGGGGCAATCTTCTCCATGCAGCCGCTGCACTTGGTAGCGAACAACCTATGTGACAAATAAGAAAACATATTGGTAAGATAATATAAAAGCAAGAACACATGTCAAACCATATTAATACAATGATTACATACAGTTTGAGCGAGGGTGAACTCTGTTTGAAACAAACCCAAAGTCAAGACATTCTGTATTGTTAAGCATTTTAACTAAAACCCCTAACCCTTGCAATGTTACAGATCTACAGATTAGGCTATGCAAAATCAAATATGAAATATGTTTTATTTAATTTTTTCATATTGTGTTGGAAATGTGTCCTGGATTTATGCCGTTATTAAGAGTTACTTGATGTTTCCATCAAGTGGTTTTGATTAAAGTGTGGAGGCAGGGGTGACCAGATGATCCTGTGGGCAGCCATGGAAGTGATCCCTTTGACAGCAGCTCATCTGTTAAAGTGCCTAGGTGGACTCAGTCCCACATCATCCCTCCTGAGTTCAGTCATGGGCACCCACTCTCTGTTACAAATCCAGGAGACCAGACCAGATCATTTGGTTGGTGGGATCAGATTATCCTGATGAGCCACTTTAAGGTTTCAACCCATGCCCAGGCGGTGGCGTAACCGTCTGGGCACCCGACTGGTAATCCAGTCGCAGTGTGCCGCGGGTTCGACTCCCGAGCCCGACCCGGCCTTTACTGCATGTCTTCCCCCATCTCTCTCCCGTTTCCTGTCAGCCTACTGTCTGTCCCTTCAAAACAATAAAATAATAATAAAAGGCGCAAGCCGCAAAAAAAATATCTTAAAGGTTTCAACCCATGGCATCCCTATGTTGATTATGTCATTATAGACGAAATAAACAAATAATTCTAATAGCAGATCTACAAGCTCACAACGCATCACGATATGATGCTTTGTGAGCTTGTATAGATTGACTATTTGTGCTATTCACCGTGCTGCGAAATACTGTAGGCCTATATAGTTTTGATTGCCATATCCACTGAAGATGTTCTTATATCCGTGCTATTCCATCAGATATCTGCAGCGCCAATGTTGATTCATAGCGTACTACCAGGCTGCCTCATGGTCAGTTCATATTTCATCTTAAAAGTCTAATATTATGGCATCGTCTACTACACACCGCACCACTGCCTCTATCACCATTTCCCAGATAACACCTCTGTCTTATTTTTATATCCTTTCAGGAAGATGTTTGTATTGTTTTATTGGTGAGTGAGAGACATTTAATTCATTCGCCCATGTTTTGAAGAAACCACATTAAATGGAGCAGGAAGGCAGCGAGTGTGGTTGATCTTGTCCAGCCGTAAAGCTGGATTTATTAGTGGCCCCTTTGTTTGCCCTGGTCTGGAAGACAGCTGGCAACCGCCTATCTATTTGTGGTGAACGTCTATTTCATTGTGCAAGGCAGGGGAGGCAGAGAGAGAGAGAGAGAGCGGCAATTGACATCATCTGCTGGTTCGGGACAGGGATGAGCGATAGTGATGAATATAATGTGTAAATATGAGTGGAGAGAAACCAAAGGATGGTTTTGTTATGGTAATATCATTGTAGGTGCTGATTGAGTACTGATAGGGAGTGGGTGTCTCTCTCTCTCTCTGTGTGTGTGTGTGTGTGTGTGTGTGTGTGTGTGTGTGTGTGTGTGTGTGTGTGTGTGTGTGTGCGTGCATGCGTTTCTATATGCAATATGCATATACCCACACGTGCATGTGAATGTGGCAAGGCTCAGTACAGCAGCTGTATGCATTTTGGAAACAAGATAGTGTGGGTTGGTTGCTGTCTGCAGAGCTTTGTAAAATCATTGCTTTGCTACTGCCCGTCAGTCTATTATCAACAAAGCGATGGTACAAGTCCAATGTCAATGTTGAATTTCACATGCAATCTAAATTACATCATACTGATTGATAGGCTATTTTACTCTTTGCTTGATAATCATTGTTCCCTATAATCAAGAATCACAACTAATAACTGACAGAAAATTAAGGCAGGCCTCCCTAGCTCTTACTTTTTATCTTTTAACAATCACACAACAGGAAAACAACAGAGATATCAAAACTGGCACTTGCAGAGTTCATGAAATCCTTTAATCTTCCATTTATTACAATAAGTTAAGAAGATTATTATTCAACTATGGAAAAACCTCATGGATAATCCCTTGAAAAAGAAATGTTGGCATGTTTCTCAAACAAGCTGAGTTCTTGTTTAAGTGACCTGCCAACCTGGATTTCTCTTCTAAACAAGTCGCCAGTTCTGGTCATCGGCAAGGAAACATTTATTTGCAAAAACAAATTAATGACATTTAGGAAGAAAAATAAATAAATCTTAAACCAGCTCATACATCTAAAGACAAACGGAAGACTCACAACAACAACAAAAATCATCAGGATTAGCATGTTACATGCTGAGATTTTGGGGGAAATGGGGTGATGGATCTGTCAAGACTAGTTCCCATCTCTAACTCTAATGTTTAGCTAATGATTGGAGGCTTAGCCTAAGAATGAAGGAGAAAGGCTGAGGAAATGACTTGTTAGCATGGTTTTGATATGTCCAAGCTTTTGCATTCACCTTCGACAACCGCTCTCTCTCAAATCTTCTCATCCAGATGAAAACATTCTCATTCAGCCTGCTTCCCTTTCTTCCTTTTCCTCGCCGACTCTAATCTTGTAAGCCATTATTTTTCTATTTCCCCTCTCTGTCACTTTGCATTATTTTTGCTGCTGTAATTCCTATTCGTGCCTTCTGGAATCTTCCTGTCCTGCTTTGTCCTCTGGCCTAATCCGGACTTTCTGCCTGTTTTCAGTCCCCGGTCCCCATTCTCAGCAGGGTTCAGATGGAATAGCCACGCATGACGCCCCTTCTATGGCAACCACACCTCCACAGGAAGGCAACGGCGACTTTTCGGATGGGCAGAGAGGGCCTTTGAGAAGCTGGCAGCAGAAGCAAATCCTTCTCTAAGGAACAAGGAGAATTAGCAGGGAGCAGTGGACTAGGGATTTAACCCTACCCCTCTCCCTTTGAAAGGCGCAGTCAGTCCCACTCCCGCGGCTAGCCACAATCAAACAGAGGAGGAGTGGGGAGGTGGCAGTGGGGAGAGGAGAACACAACTCCCTGAATGACACAAGCAGTGGATTGTGGAGGAGCCTAATCCCACTTTAATACCTTTCCAAGTTCGGCTGCTAAAGAATGCTCTTTAAAACAACACCGCTGTGTGAGCAGTGAAGCGCTGACCAGGGGGAGGCACGCCATTCAACCTCCCTAACATTACCTGATTAGTGGACTGAGGCCCAGGCCTGAGCCGGCATGCCAACAACGGACAGGGGAGAAGGTGTAAATGATCATTTTATATATATACTTTATGTGTTAATAAACACAAAATAGTATCTCGGATCTCAAGGGATAACACACACACACACACACACACACACACACACACACACTCTCTGCAGGTATAGTAGACATAGAAGGTTACTACAGTATATATCTTTAGATGACATGACAAATTGTTGTATAAACTCTTTGTAAGGACCTACAGGGACATTACAGCTGAGATGAGGGGGGTGCAGTTGTGACTGGGATCTGATTTAACGTGATACAGGTGACCAGTGTCTGCCCAAGCTTCCTCTGCTGTTTAATCCCAGTGACCCATCAAATGAAGGTTTGTATCGACTTCAAATCCACTTTCTCAGCCTCGCCGTCTGGGTAACATGACTCCCAACGACGCAGGAGAGGGTCAACATTGGCATGATCAGCACCTCCTCTCGTCTGTTTATAAAGGACAGGGGAAAGTTTAGCGAGGAGAGCTGACAAAGGGGGACCACCAGCATGAAAACCCTCGTCCTGCGCCTTGCTTCTCTCCTCCCACACCTGAGAGCACAGATCGAGCGACGAGAGGCCCTCCTGTGTGGATCAATGGCTGCATCTCTCAAGCAGAGAGGTGTCAATATTTATCCAGGACTCCCCAGGACTGAACTCTCATAAATAATAAAAGAGCTCATCTCAGCACATACCTTTCTCCCACAGGAATCATTATGTCCTTGCCTTTAATCCACAACGTCCACATAATCCCTCATCAGTTCCCTCCATGGGTTCTTTAGCACTTGCCTCCCTCTCATTTACACCTTTTATCACACTGCTGAATGCTGCTCGTAATGCTACAAGGCAAGCCCTTACTTACCTTATTGGCCATGCAGAATAACAGATAAAAATAAATAAAAATTATAATAATAATCAGAAACTGGTTTCTTCTTTTTTACATGTAATTTTGTCATATAAACACTCATGAGCCAATTGCAGTGTCTGTGCGTCTCTCTCTCTCTCTGTCTCTCTCTCACCCCCTCTAGGCCATGGCTCTCTCCCTCTCCTCTCGTTCCATAGGCACTTTCGAGAAGTATGCACTTTCTCTTTGAACAGATTATAGGCAACTTAAAGTGTGACAACATCTTAAGCTCTCGCCACATGTTGCCAATGATTTCCCTCTACAGACATTACATTTAATGCTTCTGCCACAGTGATAAGGATCAGGAAGGCTGGCTGGGATAAAGAAGCCCGAAAGAGTGAGACCAAGTGCCAGGGTGAGAGAAAGTGAGAGAAAGAAAGGGGGAGGGGGAGGGGGCTTGGACGGAGGCACAACTGGAGCTTGATAATCATGCTACATTTAGCAACACATGCTTTGGTCTCACCTGCTCCACTGTTCTATTGAACAGCCCTTCTGAGAAATACCACAACAATTTAGGAAAGAATGGCCAGGGCTATTATGTCACCACATCCCTTCAAAGACAGAGGGGATGAGGATTAGCCCGGGGAACAGCTGTAAGCCATTACTTTGAAGATGGGCTCTGCTGCTGAGGCAGGAAACCTGTGGCCGTGCCAATCACGCTGAGGTGAGGGATGAGGTGTACAAGGCAGGTTGCCTGTTGGCTTCTGGACGCTACAAACGGCCTGCGTGGAGGTATTTTATTTCCACTACTAGCCAGCTCCCATCTCATGGTGCCCTTTTAAATTATAAGTTCTTCTAACAATGATGATGTCCACCACTTTGATCCGAAACAACATATTATCACAATAACTACTGCTTGGATTGCCATGGAATGTTCTGCGCACCATCCCAGAGGATGTCCCCTACTGATAATTTGGTCACAATGGCCTTTCCTAGGGCATTTTGTGGTGGGCATTTTATGGTGCCACATATGTGAGTGTGTGTGTGTGTGTGTGTGTGTATATATATATATATATATATATATATATATATAATTTATATAAACTAGAGCGGTGCCCATGGGACCTCTACAGTGGTGCCTGTTGGGCGCTGGCCTACTTGGAACGATCCAAGTTGGAAATGCATGCCCCACCCAGATATTATGTGTCCCTTTTATGCCCATATATGGAGTTCTTTGTCTGGTATGCCCAAATATGGAGTCTATGCAGACGTCAGAATGATGTCAGAACATTTGCACGCAAAATATCAGAAAATTCAACAGGCAGAATGCCATGAAAGTGCTGAACATACAGACAGTATGCTTCCCTGGGATGAACCCAACTGCTTTTTGGTGGCCCCACAGCCTTATTGTTCTAGTCTAGCGACATACTTGTTCTAGTCTATTGAATAGGAAGATTACAGGAAATGGTTTTGGTAACCCCATGGCCTTTTGTCTAGAGCAGTGGTTCTCAACATTTGTTATTTATCGATATCACAATGAAAACTCATTTTTCCAAGGCTTTAAAGAAAACAAACCATGACATTTTTCTTGAAATATTAATATTATTAATAAAATCTGTTGTGTTTGGCCAATTATTTGGGGCCCTACTTGCAATACCCTCATGACCCACCCGGCCCACAGGTTGACAATGGCTGGTCTCAGGATTTACTTAAATAAACTTTTTTTTAAATAATAATACATAATAATAACAGCTTAATAACAACAACAACAACATCAACCATAATAATATACCTTCAGCCAGATTTAAATACCTGTTTGCAGACCTCCCCTACACATCAATCATTATCTTTGTCCTCTAAAGGTCAATGGAGCTTTTTATTTGAAAGGTCACGTAGTACCTGTCATCTACAGAGCAAGGAGGCCGCACGCAGCAGAGGTCCTGAAGTGGCCAGATTAGGGAGAGGCTACCATCTAACAGACGCTCCTTAGCCACTTAAGCCCTACATAGCTATGTACTTTAATATACGTATGACGAAGGGCAAAAGTGCCCCAACTACAAGCGCACAACGCAAAGCATTGAGCTTGTAGATCTGCTATTTTCAATATTTTTATCATTCTATCTATATCATTATATATATATATAGGCCTATATATAAAAACTTTGAAAATGTTGACATGCCCAGAAAAGGTTCAAAGTAGTTAGCTCACACCAGACCCTATACCGTATGTGAATCAAGGTTTGAGCAACAGTGCGAAAGCTGCACTATATGGATACAAGTTAAATAGGAAAACATTTGATGCCCAGATGTTTCACAGTACGCAGATGACTGAAGGCAAACCTTTTCAACTTCATCTCAACATTTTGAAAATTACTTTGTTATGTATGGCTCAGTTGTCCGTTTGATACGGCAGACACTGCTCTCTGACCACACTGTTCTAAACATAGCAGCCTGAAATTAGCCGATCCCCATGGCTAATTGTTTGCAGAGGGCCAGAGGTAAAAGCAGACACAGTAACATGCAATAGAAAGGGATTAGTGTAATGTGATGGAGTGTCTGCATAACTTAACACAAGCAAGCTAAATATATTTATGACTTATTAACCGAACCTTTACTTCAGGATGTACACATGGTTATTTAAACAACCATTCTTAACTAGATCACTTGAATACCAGAATACGTGAGCTGGACTGTGTAGTACAGTACAAACAGTGATAGCGATGATACCGTACACTTAAATGATCTCAGTAACCGATCCATTTTCATAGTATCAGCGTTTCTCTTTGGAGCATAGATTCATGGAAAGTAATGAAGTCAAATAAAAAGTGCCATGCTTCCCGTCCCCAGGGCCAGCTCCAGTCAGCTCTAAAAGCTGCTTAATCACCATCCCGTGCTTACTACATTAGCATAATAATGGCCTTTAAATTGAGGCTCTTTGTTTTTTAATTAAACTCCCAGCAGGTAAAAGTAAAACACATTAAAGGGAGATGTGTACAACACTAATGGCCCAAAGGTGCCTTCTTCATCACAGAGCCCTGGCCATGGGGCTCCTGCATGTGCTCCCTGTGCTGGAGAGCAGCACTGGCTGCCTGGCAGTCTGGGAGTTCACTAGGGAGAAATGAGACAATCTGATTGCACTTGGCATGGCAAACGGCTAGATAATAGCGGAGACGTGTTAGCGTGGCTACACACCTGCCCTACATTACAAAGAGAACACACATACTATAGTGTTTGTGGAACGGAACAATATTTTGCACGTCGGGGGGGAAAAAAAGATGCGGCTTACAGTTAGCTAGTCACCCGCTGAGCTGTAGTGTTTCTAGTATCAACTAACCCACACATACCCTTTTGTAAAATAAATATGGCCACTTTATTTCTATGGCAGCATGAGCTCCTATGTGCTGGAATGTACAGCGCCTCAGAGAAGCCCCTGGCCACATAGAAACCCAGTTATAGCTCTGTAGAACACTGTACCGCACAACTGCACAGAAGTGCCAAACCATAAGTCATTATTCAAATGATCACAATCAAACAGAAGTGCATTTTATTAGATTATTAGTCAACCTGTGATAAGGATAATCATGTAACAGCTGCCATATAAATCAAATGTATAATTGTGAGATATGCAAATAGGGTACAAAAGAAATCTTGAACAGTGTTTGACCGATTTACGGTGTACTGGACATTCTAGGAAATGTGCTTGGTTCATGGGTCTACTTAAAAAACATTAAGGTTATGTGGTTCTAAGTACCATTGGTTTGATATGATTATGGCAAGGTACAGTACAGATAGCAGCAGGGTTGAGGCAAATATGCTGCAGCAAAAAGTGTCATAAACCAAGTAGTCCGTTATACAAATTAAATGCCATGAATTAGGCTTTCAGCATATTACTTCTTCTACTTCATATAAATGTCATCTAGTTTTTTTTTTTTTTTTTCAATTGTGTGAATTCACACTGAGAGCCAAAAGCAACAGCGATATGCAGAGTATTGTCTTGCAGTATCAAATGGACCAGTGCCTCCGGTTCACATACAGCTACTAATGAGTCATGAGTGTTACCCATGAAAACAGGAGGTTTTCTTTGCCTGTTATGGAAAGCATTCAACTCCACAGCCACACAGCTAGAACAAAGCTTGTGTTGAGCAGTGAAAAGACAGTGTAGTGGGCAGCAGAGGAGGCTAAGTACACATCTAAACAGAAGAGTAAGCAGGCAGGCACACATGCAATGTTTGTACAGCTGGTGTTCTGAGTATTTAAAATGAATGCAACATCACATTTTGGGTCAATATTTACAGCTGCAAACAAACGATGCGGCCACTTACAGTTAACAGCGCAAGTGGGAAAAATAACGACAATCAACGATATATGGTTTTCCATTATATTTCTCTGCATATCTTTACCTGTTCTCAAAGCGGCTAAAGTTGATCCTTAAGCAAATAAATTAGGAGCCTGTGAATTACAAGCCTGTTATAAAGCGCTTTGCTCTGCCTCTTGTCACTACCAAAGCCCCAAGTAACCAAAGCTGTTTGTAAAACCCATCTCTCCAGCCACCCTGCTGGAGATGTGACATCTTTACAACATGCTGCTCTCTAAAAGCAAAAAGCAGTCCGAGTCAGAGAGGCCTGGATATCTACCATTTAAAGCCACTGTAAATTCCTCTGCACCCATTTTATATTTTTAATAACTCTATCGCCAGGACTCTCTTTGTCTGCCCCTTCCAAGCTAATCTATGTGAGGTGGTGCAGAGCCCCCCATTATAAGGGCTTGGCCCGCTCAACGAGTCCTCCTGGCCGACTGCTCCTTCTGAAGGAACTGTGAAAGGAAAGACGGAGATGGCTACAATGGTTCTAATGGCTATCACATGTTATATTGCTATGGCTGCCTATGACCGACCACAATACAGTAGTTTCTTTTCTTTTTTTTCATGAAAGTGGGTCTGGCCTTCTGAGGTATACTAGATGGGGGAGATCAACCGCTGTGTGTTGGCTATAACTATATCACAGCAGTGCTTACATCACCATTCACCATCATCAGTGAAAGCAAGCAACTGCGGTCTAGTGTCTAATTAATTAAACTATACTAGTATATTACAAAAAATAAAACGTTGATTTGCAATTAACAACTAAGGGTGTCCCTATTTGGGGCATAGGCGAACATCACGATATTTCTAATATTTTCAAGAATTCTTAAAAAATGACAGATTTACAAGCTCATAATGCGCTGTGAGCTTGTAGATATCTTTTTTTGTATCTTAACATTTTGAAAGAATTGGGCTATAGTCTGGTGCAACATTGTCCCAGACTATAGAAGGTAAGGGAGGTATCTTGATGTAGCCTATAGAGTCTATTGGCTACATCAAAATACCTCCCTTACCTTCTTTCCACATTTCCATATTTTCCAATGTCGAAATGGTTAAAAAGCAACATTTGGATTGGAGGGAATTCAGCTATAATTACTATTGACCCTAAGGTTCTGGGTCTAAGACATAAAACAAACAGTAATATGAGGTGTTTTAAAGCACAAGTCTGCAAATATGCAAAGACAGGGTCTGGTGGAGAGCATCACGGTTTGGCTTCTTTTCTCAGCTCCTAATCTGTAGGCCTACACAATATTAAGACGGCTTTGGAGCCACTTGTGACCCAGCTGTGCACTAATGAAAAATTCCACAGCTCCGTGCAGAGGCCAATGGAGCCTGACCCCTTTCCACCCCGAACCGAGCAAGTGTCCATCTTGAAGAGTTTACCAAGGCTGAAAGATACTGGCTTAATAGGTAGTGAAGGAGAAAGAGAGACAATCTGGGAAAAGGCCTCCCCCTCCCCCTCCATCTCCCATCTTTAGTATATTGCCACGAAGTAGAGTGTTTGCCCAAGTATTAATGGGCAGAGATGATCTGGAGATCATTGTGATGGTGGCTAGCCGTACGAGAGGCTCTGTTTACTTAACAGAGAACCAGTCTAAGCCCAAAATGAGTTTGGGGGAACAGAATGCAAGGCAACTGGGGACCTGCTTTGCCAGAACCCTTGATTGTCTTTTAGCAGCATGGCCCTCTATACTCGGACTAGTCTCATGTATGGACCATCACCGGTGATATTAAAGTGTCCGGCACGATAATCTGTATCGTGCCGCACATCGGTTCTAGAAAACCATACCCAGTGCCCATAAATGTTTATGTAATTGTGGAACAAGCTGGTTCTGGAGAACCGATGGTCCGACAAACTTCACAAGAGACACTCCCTTGTCAGCAATACACATGACAAATGTGAAGGCGATTGGCTGGACGGTTCTTGATAAATGTATAGATTTTATCTGCAATGTCAATATTAACATTCACAGTATTTAAGCTGTTGAGTACTGTTGTAGAGATGATCATAGGTCAATCAGATACTGAATATTAATATTTGTGGTATAGGTCATATAGCTAATGTTGCTGTCGGCTTCCTTACATATCTTTTTGTATGTGTAATGTAATGTAATGTAATGTGTATATGTTTTTGATGCTAAACTCCCATTGAATCAAAAGCTTGAAGGATTAAGTTGTTTGCTTATAATATAAACTCATAATAGCATGAATGTTCTATTAATGCACGTTATGTATATAAAATGCATATGATGACACTGAATAGTACAATACAATGGTTTTCTTTTGTGATGAGCTCATCACCTCCCATTCATTTGACCAACTGCGTTTGTCCTCTTCTCTCCTAATGCTCTTTGATAATACCTACGGCAGGTCCTTCACATGAGATGATGTCTTATCTACACCACTGCTTCTCAAACCTTTTAATTTCAAGGACCCTCAATTTAGTATGCATTACAAGCCATGGACCACACACAACCCGTTTACAAAATGTAACCAAATAGACCTGCTGGTCCGTTTGGGTCAATTTGTGCACTCTTGGAGTTACAGACCTGTAAAGGACCATTTGGTTCATAACTATAAATAATTTAGCTGAGAACTCCGGGGGTCCCGCTACCCCACTTTGAGAACCACAGTTCTACACATTTTGGTATTCACGCTAAAGTCAGTATAAAATCTAAATGTTTTTTCCTTTTCCTAAGAGACTCAGATGACTGACAATTGTAAATATTTTTTTCTTTCTATTAAAGTAAGTAGATAGAATTTACCCAGTCTGCCTTTCATTATCGCCTCGTTTTGTTTAATCCCTTATCATTTATTTATCTAATTTAAAGTATAATCAAAAGAAAATCCGCTTCTGCCCACCCACGTCCCTCTGTCACAAGCACACACACTCCTGCACACTACACATGTATACAAGCACACACACACACGCACACGCACACGCACACGCACACGCAGACACACACACACACACACACACACACACACACACACACACAAGCACACACACGCCAGCAAGCAAGCCCACACACATGGATGCAGACGCATGCACATACACACGTGCACACGCACACACGCACACACACACACACACACACACACACACACACACACACGCGCACACACACACACACACACACACACACACACACACACACACACACACTTTGAGGGAGGTGGCTGAACGGCAGTCATTTTCATTTTAGTGGCAACATGCTTCCTTTGATAACTGTGCATGTTGATATGGTGGACAGAAGTGGTTATAATGTTTTCTGCAGGATACAGACACAGCTGCCAGGAGACAGTGTTTAAAGCGACATTTCACTCATAAATATGTCTGAGCTGTATTTTGGACGTCATTAGACTAAAATATTCTCCATGACACATTTCCACTTGAGTCTCAGTAGTTCAGTAGATATTTTCTTTGTGATGCAATGCTTTGCTTTGAATTCCTAACAAGCCAGTACCAGTGACAGTTGACAAGATCTGGGTAAGATGCACGCATTAACCCCAGAGAAATTGAGCCGTTCACCCGAGATAGAGAAAACATTCAAAGTTCTCATCAGACTATAACAGTCCCTATCTCGAGGAGCATCTAATCAGAGATGGTCTCAAATGGCAGAAGCCACTGATAATAACCACAAGGGAATACATAAGAAAGAGAGAGCTAACGCGAGATAAAATGGAAAAGAGAAAAGCAAATGAAAAACAAACAAACCTTATTGGGAAGACAGGATGTTTTAGGACCCTGGGGGTCATGGATTAACATTTCAGATTAGCAATTCAAAGAATATATTTGAATTTCTGATCAGCGATCCTCGTCAAAGCGCTAAATCCAGAGATTAGCAGGTGTTATGCTAAAAAGCTGTTTTATTTGCGGGCACCTAGTTACACTAGCCAAACAAATATGTCTTTGAGTGTGAAGGACTGGCATGGATGTATGGCTGTAACCATAGAGACCCAATGGTAGTTAGGAGCCTTGGAGAGGGCTACAGTGTTGGAATGTGTCAAACAGACAGAGGGGCGCACACACACCGCAGAGTGAACCAAAAACCTGCTGTTTCACAAAAACCCATCCACCACGTTATTGAGACCACCTACAAATTCCAAGGATCTCTTGGCCAAGGTTGGAAACAAAAAGAAAGGCCATTTCACACCATAATCGTTGAAATGCATGCTTCTCCAAATTGCGCTGATTTAAAGAGTTGGCCCGGTTGAGAGGATCTAATGCACAAGCGACTTGGATTTATATCTGAAGTGTTTGGACCATTATATGACGTAAAACTATTCAGAAGATTCATGCTGTGGTCAACAAAAAGGCAAGTGCTGTCCATTTTGGTCAGGAAGGGTCACTTACATGTACATCAGGAAAGAATCAAGCTCATGCAGATAGACAAAACCTTTAAGACTGATCTGTACGTAGCTGTGTGCCATGGTGCTGCGTACCAAAAATAGTAGATCTACAATGTCACAACGTATTGTGCTGTGAAGTGTTGTGAGCTTGTACATCATCTATTTTCAATGCGCAACATAGCACAACCAGGAATAAATCAGGTATTATTCTAGTAATTACCCTTAGTAATGCTACTGAAAATAGTAATTTATGCGTTACACCCTGAAATTGTGCACATGTGTACAGTAAGACCTTATCTCTCACATGATATGTTTTTTCCTTGCTTATGCTCGTGTATGAGGTACAAAATGGTACGAGATGGAGCACTGTAAAATGTACTCGTAGAGTGTACAAATGGAACCAAATATACCATTGGTTTCTTTTTTACACAGAGTTACAAATGGATACATTTACATTTTACTGTGTACCCAATCAAAAGTACAGTACACAAGCTCTGCAAATACTGAATACGAACTGGGTTACTTAGGCAGGTAATCAATATTCTTGCTTCACTGATATTACTTACAGACTCATGTTGCAGCTCACAAATATCTGTCTTGGAATTTTGTGTAGTGATAATAACTCAAATACTATCATATTTCGAATATATAAAACAAAGCCATAAATTTTGTTTTTGCACCTTCACAACATAGATGATTTCATCAACGTCACCTGTGATGTCGACATTCCACCACAGCATGATTTACAAAATATCCCCAAAAGAACAATAAATGAATTGTCTGGATTTCTGATACTTGCTGGAACTTGCGTTGTGTCTGTTTTTTGTGTCTCTAATCTTGAAAGGGATTTTCTCTCCATGTTACCAGCTAATGTTACCGTGAAACTATTTTGTTCATGTCTTAAAGTATTCAAGCATGCATTTTGCCCCAGGAGGTCTGGCAAAGAAGTTGTCTGATGCCCTTTCTGTTCTCTCTCTCTCTCTCTCTCTCTCTCCCCCCCCCCCACCTCTCTCTCTCTCTCTCTCCCCCCCTCCCTCTCTTTCTCTCTCTCTCTCTCTCTCTCTCCTTCTCCCCCCCCCCCCTCTCTCTCTCTCCCTCCCACACACACAGACACTCACACCAAGCTTTTCTCTGTCATGTGGTTGGCGGAGTGTATAATCTTATCTCTCCAGCTGGAAGAGAACAGGTTCGACAAAATACCCTTTTCTCCACGTGGAGCCTCTAAGGCACAGAATGAAACGGCAAAGCATGGCACGGCACGTCTGGTCTCTCCACAACCCAAGGCCCAGCCCTGGAACTGATACTCCATCTGCACTGTACTGCACTCCCCTTCGGCACTTACCTCAAGTCAACTCACCGGTCTAACTGTGGGCTCCTTCATGATAGCAACATGACCCCCAACAGTGCTTATTTTCCCTTTAACTTTCACTTAAAGATGAACAACAATTGTATAGCATTGGTGCAAAAGTAAATACAAGGGGGGCGGCTATCATCTTGGATGGGTGATATTCATATATGAAGCCTGATGAGGCGACTGATATAAACTCCCATGGTAGTGCTGGCGCTGAGATAAAATCTAAACAGCTGCATGTAGACAACTAGACATGTACGTTTGGCTATAAGCGAGGAGAGTTCATCGGTGGCCCGACCAGTCATTGTACAAATGATACGCCTGATATGAATCTGTATTTCTCCTCCAGATAGGGTGACAATGTCTGCTGCCGCGGTGACACCCGTGGTCAGCCCTCTCAGCGAGAAGAAAGGCTCTGCATTCACCCACCAATTTTACACTCTCTTCAGGTCCGGCAGCCTCTTTGTGCCGGGGAGCAGCCCTTTTCTCTGTCGCTGTCTGAAAAAAGCAGCTGTTTCTATAACGCTGTGGCAGCACTTTATGTTGCAGAATGATAAATGAAGGGGAAGCGAGGCAGAGCTGAGGTGCAGCTGAAACACAACCACAAACAATGCACTATATTGATATGGATATGCTCATTCTGTGTCTAACACACACACACACACACACACACACACACACACGCAAGCACAATTTGTGCTGCAGGTTAGGTTCACACCCAGAGCTCAGCAATAGCCAGAGGTCATGTGAGCGTGCCGAAGGCGGGGGGTTAAGTGACTGACACGTCCCACCAGTCTCAGCTCAGACTCGGGGGAATCAGGGGTTGTGGACCCGTCCCACCAGGACCTGTCGCTCGGCTGTCCCCGGGGCAGTCATCTTCCTTCTCACCACCGACCTAATGACAGCGCCCCGAGGCCTCGTCACCCCTCCCCACACACACACACACACACACACACACACACACACACCAAGACTCCACCCCCAGCCTTCCTCCACTGTTCCGCTCCTCCTCTCATACCACTGTCCTACCCAGGTGCCTGTCAGAGGGGTGTCCGCTCAGCGACTGGTGTAACCATCCACATAAAGCATCCCCCCCACCCTCCGCCCTCCGTGCCTCCTACCCCCACGATGGCCCCCGGGCTCAGCCTTTCATTTTGAAGTGGCCTGGGCCAGCTACGCCACAGCCTGAGCCACTCGGCCTGCAGCCTGCTCCATTGTCTGGCCTCGAAGAAAGACTATTATTTCAACTCAATTTACTGTGAGTAAACACTGACTGATAAGTCCCCCCACCCCCCCTCCTTCTGTCGGACGCACACGTGTGCATGCGCACGCACACGCACACACACACACACACACACACACACACACACACACACACACACACACACACACACACACACACACACACACACACACACACACACACACACACACACACACACTCACACACACACACACACACACACACACACACACTCCCTGACCACAGGGCTGTAATACACACTGCCAACAAATCACCAGGCTCTGCCAGTCCCTATCACTGGCTTTAGAATGGAGCTCACTAATTCACTTTCCAACACAGAGCAGGGACAGGCCTCATGTGCTACAGAATATGGCTCTAGCAGTCAATGGTATTTAAAATGGCTCGTGCATGGCTCCATGGTGCACCACTATAAATTTTATGCAACAGCGTCCTAAAAATCCTCAGCATGCACCATTCACATGCTATACAGGCATGATAATTGGAAAATAAACAAATAAAGACGGCAGTGATATAAAGTTTGCAATGTCTTTAAAACAATGTTGCCATATAAAACACTTTAAAAAAATGAACCGTATGATGAACGGATCACTGGGTGTAAATAGAGCCGTCGTAGCCGGGTGTAAAAAGAGCAGTTGAGCTCAGTATAATCATGATGGTTCCTTTTTGTGTTTCCTAGACAATGCACACAGTGTGACTTGTGACTCGCAGCTGCAGTCTGTGAAGTGTGTCTAATGGTGTCAGAGAAGTGTGTGTGAAGTTAAAGGAGAGGACGAGACTGTCTCACTTGAAACACCCTATGCAGGGGTTCTCAGCCAGAGGTCCTGGGACCAGCAGTGGTCCTTGAAGAGATTCCAGGTGGTCCAAAGCTAAATGATGGAGAGTTGGTAACTATATTGACCTTTATAGATCTTTAACTCTTGGGAGTGTAAAATGAGGTTTCACTATACACTAGTCTCAAGAGTTAAATTATTGTTAAACATCTGCATTTCATCTGCACTTAATTTACAAGAAATCTACACAATTAGAGCAGGGGTTCTCAACCCGTGGGTCGTGACCCCTAGGGGGGGGGGTCGACAAAAAAAAATTCCCCCATTTTCCAGCATGGAAATTAAGAGTTTACATAGTACATGCATACACTTTCCTTAATTATTATATCTGGTTTCAGTATTTATTTATGATATATTTTAAGGTTATTGGGGGTGGGGAGGGGGGAGGGGCAGGGGGGGGCGGGGGTCCCGAGACATGGCCAAAGCATTTCCAGGGGTCCCCAGCCAAAAACGTTGAGAACCCCTGAATTAGAGGATGTAGAAGAATTGTTATTTTGATAAATGTTTGCCTGTTATATCTTCTATTGTACCAACATCGACTAAATGTCATCAAATTGTGGTCCATGGTTCAAATGCCGAATAAATAATGGACCTTGATATGAAATAGGTTGAAAACCATTGCCCTAATAGATAAACATGTCAGCCAAGTCTAGGTGGATTTGGACACAGCAATGATGACACTAGAGTCCGCTGAAGTAAGAGTTAGCCTACACACTGTATGAATATTTTTTTTCGAAGAAAATATGTGCTTTAAAAATACTGTAAAAGTGTGCCGTTTAATTCACCATTGCTCAGTGAAAAAGTCCCACATCCCTAGTCTACGCGAGCAAGTACAGTATGTCTTAATTATGTGGAATTATCAGCCGGGTTTAAATAGCGGTCGTTTGCACTGTCTCTGCCTGATGTTGCTAATATGATTATTTGGAGCCTACTTTATCTTGGGGAGAAAGAGGCTGACACAGTAGCACAATCTAATGTGATAAAAGCTTGGGCCTATCATGGCTTGATTCGTGGATTTTAAAGGTAACTGCTTATGACAAGGTAATAATGGCTCATGCAAAAGGCTGGCCTGTAAATTGGTTAGTTAGGCCATGATGGATGAGGGGAAACCTAACCTTATTTCCAATAGAGCCCCTTGATTTCTGGAGCTGTGGATAATGAATTTGATTTAATTAGACTCTCCCTCATCTAATTAAGAGTAGGAGAAATTTGACCTCACGTGTCATCCAAAAATAGACACTGCTGCGAAAACAGAAGGAATTATCAAAGCAAATACCTCAAATTAACATTTCTGTTTGCAGGGCCAGAAATGCATTCTTCAAAGCAGTATTTAAAAAGTACAATTGCACCAGATTCACACATTATCCGCTTATCAGTAACGTGACACCTGTTGTAATGAACAAAATTATAACCTATTCTGATCAATAGTGTATTGTCTATGTGAGTAAAAAACTAAAAACAAAAGCTCCAGTACTATACCCCCATTAAGAAAGAAGGTGATGGAGGGGCTTGGGATAGGGCTGCAGCTATAACGGTCCAATTAAAGTAGCGATTCATCATCAGATTATTAATGAAGCTTGTGAGAGGGATCCTCTGCTGTACTGGTAATGGGGCTGCTTGGCCTATCTCCCTCGGACCCCTCTGGGTAGACCTGCTCCTTACTCTGCCAAGGTAATCTTTTTAAAGGCCAAGGAGAGCCGGTCCACCTTCCCTCCACACATCACACTTCCCCCACCCCACCCCAAAGGAAACCACCGTAGCTCCCACTGTCTGCCTACTCTCTACGCCTCACCTCACAGGCTTTGACAACTCTTATTATGACTCCAACTTTTCCGGGTTTCACCTAGAACCAAAAAAATGGCAACTCTCTCTCAACTTGATCATTCTGACAGCCCCGGGTGCTGTATTTGTCATCCTCTGACTAACTGGCCAAGCTCGCGAGAGCCAGGCATCTGACGGGGAATTATATGAGAAGCTGTCCTTGTCCGGAGCCAGATAGCCGAAGCCAGCTCCGATTTGCTTTGGGCACTGATGATGTCCGTGGGTATGCAGTACAACCATCTCGAATCAGCCGTTTATTACAGCATGGCTGAGGAAGACATACTTATCATTGACAGTCCATCTCAATGCCCCTTGGTAAGATGAGGAACAATGGTCCACAACACACATGCCTGTAGATGCTTAGGTAGCCAACACACTCCAGATCCAATTACCTGTAATACACACTTCAGTTTATCTCACTCCCAGTCATTATCTAAATTGCTGACATATTATTAGGGTACCTGGTTGAGAAGCGTGTATGTGTGTTTCTCTTTGTCTCCTAATAGGGCCCAAAGGGAGCATTGTTTTCTAAGGTAGCCTCTGTAGGCTGCAAAGGAACCGGCTTTATAACCATTTTCCGAAGCGAAAGGCATGCAAGAGCACAGCACACTTCACCATTATGCACCGAACACAAACGTATCTGTCATGACATGGTGAGTCCTAGAATCAGGAGATTAATTATGTGATCGTGGAGAAGGAGCCCATGCAGGCCCTCAGCCAGACCGGTCCCTCATTACATTACCTCTGCCTCCTGAGAAGCCCAATTGACTTTCAGAGGCATGCGGCTGCTCCACAGCATCCAGAGGTGAAGCGCCCGCAGTAGATCTACACTGATTGAGATTATTTTTATTGGCATTCCTGCTTTATTTGTGCCAGTATAGAAAGACAGGGAACTGAGGGCTGAGGCAGGGGAGGGGTGACATGTATTGTAACACAGGCCAACAAGCCAGAATCAAATTGAAGCAAGGATGTTGCCATTATATAACGGTCAACTAATCCTATCGTAGTAGTCTTTATGTTGATTGAGAACTATTAGCAATTGATTTTGCCATGGTTCCACCTGGTTGCAGTCAATTGGCCGAGGTTAACCACTTAAACCCTAAACAGTATACAGTACTTTGTTTTACTAGTAGCCTATCGCCTAGGGGTATCCCCCTTTTTTCCCTCTCTACACCAAATATATTCACCGAAAATAGCCGATCTACAAGCTCATAACTCATCACTGTTAGCCTATTATGAAATGCCCAGAAAAGGGACAGTGATTAAAGCCTATATTTGTGGCGAGAAGATTTCAATTGTTACTGTCCTTGTGCAATTTCTTCTGAGAGCTCAGCTAACCAAGCATTAAGCAATGTGTGAATCTTGCATTTAATTAACGGTGGTTTCGGGCAGGGAATGGGACTCCCATCATTGTTTTAAATACTTAATTTTACTTTTAAGAATACATACTGTATGTACTACACGGACCAACCTTTTTTCCTAGCCACTTCCACCATTTCCTGTTCTCCAAAAGAAATCGGAGAAAAATAAAATAAAATATATATACTTTTTTCAGGGAAATGTAGGACCATGGTGAGGTCAGCAGTTGCCAAATCCTGAGAAACCATGAATAATCATTGTGCATGATATTTGAAATGAGACTGCTTTAAAAAGCAGTA